>NC_133126.1:64711574-65030574 GCF_048418815.1 Hemitrygon akajei | reverse complement strand
ATTAGTGAGAGTACGAATTCTGAACTAGATCTAAACTCGCCTGTCAGCTGATTACATTTAATATTTGTGTTAAGCTGGTAGCAATATTGTTTTCAAATGCACTGTTGCAACAATGCACTTAAAACAGAATTTGTGAAGAATGGAATTATGTTACCAAGGAGATACCATTTACAATAATGAAGCATAGATCCCAGAAAATGGACTATTTTACTGCTGCTCAGGGCAGAGCTACAAAAGCAATTGATTGGTCTTGGCATTTAGTCTTATATCAGCTGTGCCGTCCATGGCTTCAAGAGAGAGAACACTAATCTAAAGTGACATATGTGTTCTGGCGAGCTATTCTTCCTTTGATGAAAGCAATTACTCCATTCTTAAATGATAATTTGCAGCCATTTCAACCACTTTAATTGATAATTTTTTTCATTCTCTGAAGTTCAATATACAACCATTGCTTGAACAAGTAAATAGAAACCTGGAATGTCAAAGTTTTTTTTCTCCTTGACAGTGTCAAAGAATATTTCGTGCAGGTTAGTTTACAGTCGCTCAAATGGTTTCTTTGAGATTAGCATCAAAATAACTGTTAGTCCAACTGGTTATTGTGGTAAAATGTTTCACTCCACGGATAAAATGAAGGTCAAAAATCATTTCATAACTCTAATTTTTCAATCCAATTCAAGTTGAGTTTCTGGAACAAATTACATTTTGGTTTGTGTCACACTTTGCTTCCTAGCAATCGTTTTACTTGAGAACATTTATTGTTTGCTATTATTGATGTTTTTTCTCTGATGCATTACTCAAATAATCTAAAACAGAAAATGATAGTAATAAAAATTACAAAATATTCTAAATAGAAACTTTTTAATTATGGAACATTGCATGAATGAATTGTATTAATAATAATATTTACAGTTGGTAAATGTATACTAAGTAAAATACATACAGTAATGCATATGGGTTCTATTTCACTTTTGAAATATTGAATCATTAGGATCAAATTGCAGATAAGAATACAGGTGCTCCCTAACACAAGCTACCAAGGATGTATTTCTTCACTAATGTATCTTGTAGTTGTTTGGGTTATTTTGTCAACTTTGTGTATTTATTATCCCATTTTGATAAATATCCAAAGATAAATGACATTACTCACAACTTAATTGCAGTTCCAAGGAATTTAAATTTATTGAACTCAGTTTCATTATTTTTTTAATCCATAAGTTATTTCTGAGAATATTTAAGGAAGAAATTTAGAATATTAAGTAGTCACAATAGATTTCAAGGCTCATTTGAATGATGTATGAACATTAAGAGACTTAAAATGATTTTGTAATCTTGAATTCAGTGCTAATTTTTTTTCTTTGAAAAGTATAGTATTGTCCTTCCTTACTTTTCATTTTTAGTTATACTTTGAACATTAATATAATTGACAAATAAAGCTTGTTATAACTGAAAGACATATAACTTGAAGACTGTAATACAATCTCTTATATTGTGAGTGACCAGCTCTACGATAATTTTTTAGGTCACAACTATAAATTGAGTACAATAAATTAATAATATGAGACATTTGACTTAATATTTCTCATTGAAAATTGTATATTGCATTCAGAAGAATTTTATTTCAAATGTTTCTTACATGGGAAAATAAAATATCAAAGGTTCTAAAAAGAATAATATACTGTGCAGTTTTGAGATCCCCACTTGTACCTTATAGTCTTCAGTTGTCATGCTTCTATGTCAGTAAAAAAAAACTATTTAAATTTTGTTTAAATGAATTACAATTTTATTTAATTACTTTCACAACACATTGTGAAGTTCAGCATAATTTATCTCTTTTATCAGATATGAAAGATAAAAATAAGATAAACCATGGAGCATAAACATAGATAAATATAAAAATACAGGTAAGACTTTCCTTTAGTTTTCAGGAAGAGTAGCAATATAGGATGTATTAAGGTTCCTCTTTCAATCAATATTCTGAGTTTATGCATTTATTCAAAGTGAAATAAGAATGACTTTGAGGGCTAATTGTCCTTTAGTTTCTAATATTTCAATTAACATATAAATGATTAAATCAATTACTATTATTTCATGTAATTGTGAATATTTTATAGCTGAGCAGAAAGATTCGGTATTATGTTGGATGAATCACAAATACGTCCTTTATAAATAAGTGCATTATTATACTACAACCATTAGGAAAATCTTTTTTGTATTTGTTTCACACCTGTCTATTCCATGCTGCAAAGAATTTACCTTTTTAAATGTTTAAATACAATCTAAAATTGATCCTTTATCATGCCTTTTCCACAGAATGAATAGGATTTTGAAATATTTTAGGAAATAACTGAAAATATCGATGAGAAGCTTATTCAAGTTTTCTATCTATTTCTGGTAAAGGAACAAGTTCCAGTCAAGGTTGTCCCTTTGCTAAGATTATAAAATGCAACATCTGAAATTGTAGCTTCAAATCTACGTGCCCTATTAAATTTGCATTATATTTTGTAGATCAATGATACATTTTCCCCTTTTGAAATAATGTGTTTCCTCTAGAAAATCTGTGTATTTGGAGAATAATTCTCAATAAAAGTGATTTGATAATGTGTTATGGTGTACTAAAATAATCAAACTGTATTTCTGGTTTAAATAATAAACAATTTTAATGCTGGTAATTTTTAAATTTTGCTCTTTTTATATTGCATTGAATTTGGTTTATCTTTCTCTCTCAGTTTACAAGCCCTGCGGAAGGAGAAATCTCGAGATGCAGCCCGATCTCGCCGAGGAAAAGAAAACTTTGAGTTCTATGAATTGGCAAAACTACTGCCACTCCCAGCAGCCATCACAAGCCAGTTAGATAAGGCATCAATAATTCGTCTTACCATTAGTTATCTGAAAATGAGGGACTTTGCGAACCTAGGTGACCCTCCCTGGAATTTAAGGATGGAGGGTCCCCCTCCAAATACATCTGTGAAAGGTATGACTTGAGTTCAGATTAGAACAGCTATACTGACACATACTTTGCTGTACTGCAGACCTATTGTTTGATTGACATATTTGACAGTTATCCTATTAACAAAAACATGACATATAAAATTAATGAAATCTTTTGTTAATGCCATGTGGATATCTTTTAACCAGTGGTCATTGCTTGGAAATGATTTTGCATCAAGAAGTTGCACTGAAACTGCCTTACAATTTTACAAAGGCATTTCATTCAATATACACTTACATATCATAATTAATTGAAGAACTAATTGAATCATTGTGAGTGATTTTGAAAAGGAATCATCAAATATTTTAGTAGTAAGAACATGATTTGTTCTTATAGAATATGATTTGAAATCATGTCAGATTTTAAATAAGAAATACCATAATTTATAATAGTTGCATTTATTACTGTTTTTATGAAGTTTCTACTTCAAAGTCTCAGTGTGGATAATCCTCCCTGGTTTTAACTGTTGCCTCTGAATAGTTGAGCAAAATTCCCAGTTGCATCTAAATTATCTGAATTTGATTATTTTGCATATTACTCAGCATCCATTCTGCATATTAGTATGAATTCATACTGATGTGTTTCCTCAAGCAATTAATGATTTTTAAAGAAAGATTACTCGCATGTAAATAGTGTCTTTCATGACCTCGGGTAATCTTAAATATCATTACAAGCTGTAAGTGCTTTTGAAGTGTAGTACTTGTACTGCAACATGGCAGCAGCCATTTTGGACACAACAAACTCAAAAACAATCGTGTGATAATTATAAGATAATTTCTATTGAAAAGATTAATGGAAGGTCAATATTGACCCGAATTCCAGAGTTAAAACTCCTGCTCTTCAAAATAATGTAATTACCCTCTTTTATTTCCACTGAAGGGGAGTATGATGGTTTGATGTCTTGTTTGAAAAATTACATCCTAGACAATGTGGCAATCATTTGATTCTGCTGTGAAATCATAGACTATTTTTGTGCACGGGCTTTAGGGTGAACCTTGAATCCACAAAATTCTGAGTTAGAGGGATGAATGTGTTGTTTTCCCCCCTCATAGATATTTAAAAGAAAATAGAGCTTACAGGATTGTGCAAGCAGTTTTAATCATTTATTTTCTGTTATCACTGGCTCAAACTTCAACTGCATCTGTGTTTGTGGTTTATTTATGGATGTTTAGAAATGAAATCTAGAAAATAACTTAATTTTTTTAGTTACTTGCTTCCATACTTTTGCAAAATATATAATCACAAATATGTTATAGACTTGCCATGGTTTGGAAATTCTGCAAGCATTGAGAAAATTAAATGAGATTAATTATTTTTGGAATATTTTTATTAAAACATGCATGTTGCTGAATGTCATAACGATATGGCATTTAACAATATGTATTTTCATATATAGTATATTTTCCATTTCTTCATTCCCACATATTCTTGCACATTGTTGAACTCCAACCTTTACTATACATCTATTTTGGGTGAACTTCTGATGTATTGCCAGAAGTCGAAAAATTTTATGTTAATATCCTTTACATTAAGAAAAGGCATCTACAAAGATGAGAAGAGGGAGCATTATCTGAGAGTACAAAATAAACTGATAGACAGGATAATAATGAGATTTATCATCTTCCTTCTGAATTTAGGCAAGAGTAGTTTATTATCATAAAATGGCCATTGCTTCTTTCCCACTTTGGAATACTGGAATGTCCAACTTGTCAATCAATCATTATCCAGAATTGAAATAGGAACATTAATATTCTCATTGTTCCTATTGGAGCATTTGACCTATAATGACTCCAATCAGCATCTGGCGATGTTAAGGTAAGTGTAAAAACACGGGGACTTGGTTTTGATGGAATCAAGGTAGGAGTGCGATTCTGCTCATGCTTCCTTTCTCTTAGACAGACGATGGGGATTACTGCAGGAAGGTGGCTCATCAGAGGAGCAGAATGAAATGGAGTCCTAAAATATGGGATTAAAATATGTAACTCATAAATTTGCCAGTATCAACAGATTTAACTGTGAACAATGTAGTTAATGATCAGAACTGCAACTGATTACAAGTCATTAATAATTTATAAGGCCATAGGACATAGGAGTAAAATTGGGTTATTCGGCCCATCAAGTCTACATTGCCATTTCATCATGGCTGATTTATTACGATTCTCAACCCATTCTCCTGCCTTCTCCCTGTAATCTTTGATGCCCAGACTAGATGAACCCAATGACTTGGCCTCCACAGCCATCTGTAGCAATGAATTCCCCAGATTCTATACCCTCTGGTTAAAGAAACCTCCTCATCTCTGTTCTAAATGAATATCCCTCTATTCTGAGGCTGTGCTCTCTGTTCCTATCCTCCTCCACTGTAGGAAACATCCACACCACTTCCACTCTGTCTTGGCCTTTCAATATTTGATAGATTTCAGTGAGATTCATCTAAAGTTCAGTAACAACGGGCCCAGAGCCATCAAACGCTCCTCATATGTTAACCCTTTGATTCCCGGAATCCTTCTTGTAAACCTCCTCTGATCCCTCTCCAATGCTGGCACATTTTTTCCTTAGATAAAAGGCCCAAAACTGCTCACAATATTCCAACTGTGGTCTGACCAATGCATCAGCGTAACGTCCTTGCTCTTATATTCTAGTCCTCTTGAAATGAATGCTGACATTGCATTTGCCTTCCTTACCACTGACTCATACTCTAAGTTAATTATTAGGAAATCCTGCAAGAGGTCTCCCAAGTCCCTTCGCATCTCTGATTTTTGAATTTTCTCCCTGTTTAGACAGTAGACAACACCTTTATTTATTTCACTAAAGTGTATGACCATATACTTCCCAACACTATATTCTAACTGGTATTTCTTTGCTCATTCTCCAAATCTGTCTGAGTCCTTCTGCAGACTCCCTGTTTCCTCAACACTACCTACCTCTTCACCTATCTTCGTATCGTCCGCTAACTTAGTCACAAATTTTTATATATAGATGAAAAAGATCTATAATTAGAAAGTGAATTTCAGTGTTAATTGTGATGTATAACAGTGGTGAAAGAAAAGTTCTGGAGAACACATCTTACTTAAAATATAACAATCTATATGGCGTGGAGCTATAGAGTGATCTAGGAGAAACAAGTACACAAATTATTAGATGTTATAAACAGCACAATAGAATCAGTATCAGGTTTATTATCACCGGCTTGTGCCTTGAAATTTGTTAACTTAGCAGCAGCAGTTCAATGTAATACATAATATGGAGGAAGAAAAAAACATAATAAATAAATAAATTACAGAATACATATATTGAGTAGATAAAAAAATCGTGCAAAAACCGAAATAATATATATTTAAACAGCGAGGTAGTGTTCACAGGTTCAATGTCCATTTAGGAATCGGATGGCAGAGAGGAAGAAGCTGCTTCTGAATTGCTGAGTGAGTGTGTGCCTTCAGGCTTCTGTATCTCCTACCTGATGGTAACAGTGAGAAAAGGATAGTACGCAATGCTTCTTCTTCTGGAAAAGAGATAACCCAGAGGTTTTTGAAATGTTTAACTTATCAAAAAAATCAAAATTTGAACAAAAACAAATACAAAACCACCTTACCCAGAAGATAGTGGAATTTGCCACCACAGGGAGTAATTAACATGTATAGTATCGATGCATTTAAGGGGAAGCTGAAAAAAATTAGGAGGCAGAAGGGATTATAGTTTTCTAAGTTAGGTGAGGGTGACAGATGGCTTTAATCTGCATAAACAATTGTATGAATTTATTGTGCCAAGTAGCCTGTTCAAGGAAGGAAGTTTTATAAAATGCTGCTACAAATCTGGGTCCCTCCAATGATTTCAAATATTGGCAACAACCCTCTCTCCATCTCAAATTGCCTGAATTCTTCTTCATTTTCCTTGATTTCATGATCCTCTTCCTTAGAATTTGCTTGTGAGTCCCAGATCTCAAGAACCATTGCTCTGCTCACACAATTCCCCCTATGCTAGAATTCTCGTGGTCACCTCCTCAGTGATTCCTAAAGGTTAAATAGGTGGTCAAGAGCATGAAAGACACATTCAGGGAGGACTGGAATCAGCAAATCTGATCAGAACCATTAATTTTCTGTCATTTAAATCTTTCACCTGTGCAACTGACTGCAAAACTCTGAAGTTCAATGAGTGACAGATGCATAACAGTGAGGAATTCTACACTTTAATTTTATGCTGCTGAGACCAGACATGATTTAAGATGGCCCATTCATCTGAATTGATTCCTGGCTTGGAGATTTCAAAGAAAACGTAAGTTTAGATAATTACTTGGTATTTCTTTAATATTTTATTTTAATGTCTTATATTGGTTTTGATGTTTTAATTATTTTAGAGGAGTTTTTTTTATTATTTATATCCAGGGTATTTGTTTCTAAATGCTTTTGAACATCAGATGTATTTAAATGTTTCTAAGTAATAGCTCACCTCCTTACTTACTGTCATAGACTATCAGGCCAGGCCTTAGGACTTTCTGCCAGAGGCATATTGCTTTGCCTCATTATCTGTTTCCTGGTACTGGTGGTGTGCATTCAGACAAAGAGAGTGCAAGGATTGTGACCAGTGATGCGTGATTAAAGGATAGGTACTCAAGAAAGTCTTCTGTTAATACTTTGTGGTTCCGTTGTAGCATTTTAAAATCAAACAGCACTTGTGACATTCTGTCCAGGTTTATCTGCTGAAACATGTAAAGTGTCATTTGACCACTCATCTAAAGCATTTAGCTGGGTGCAGAGATTTATAAGAATTTTGTGTGAACAAAATGGCCAACATCACTGTTAAGTTGACAACTCAAGAAAGTAAAAGAGTTAATAATTAAGGAAGTATCTGTTTAACCTCTAGCAGATTATTTGTTATGGTTCACACTGAAATATTGCAGGATTTTAGTTTTAGTTTCATGAATAGGAAAACAAGACAGTGAATATTTGCAAAGCATGTCCTCAGAAAATTATTCTACAGTGGGTCTTTCTAATTGCCAGCTAATTGAACCAACTTGATCCAACATCTGAAGAAACATCTTGGCTAATTGCCTCTATTTAAAAAAGCTGTTAACATTATTATTTGAATTAATGCAATGTAAAATGACAGCAGCTGCTAACCAACTGTTCATTTAGTCAGGACTTCATGATTATGCGGTTCATCAGAATAGTTAACTCGATTTCTGTTCAAAAATTATACACTTTTTTAAAGCTTTATAATAGGATACTCTGAAAATGAATATCATCGACTCCTGACTAGTGTGAATAAATATATTTAATTTCAATATTCCTAAACAATCAAAAAATAGAAATGCAAAATTCTTTGATCATACAGTAAAATGCTTCCAGTAAAATTTTAGTGGCAGATTTATATAGCAGCTAATCTTGGAATGTCATTGTTGAGTCCTTCACCATCAAGGTGTAAGGAGATACCATTGACCAGAAATGCAGCAAGAGCAGGTTAGAGGCTGGGTATCTTGAAGTTAATGTTTCATCTGATCAGTTTTCTACAATCGACCAATCAGTTGTGTTTTTGGAATGCTCTCTTCAATGAGTGTAGCTCCAACATCATTTCAAAAGCTCAGTACCAACTGGGACATAGCAGTCCAGTTGAATGGCTCTGTATATTCACTGAACCATGGCCATGCATGCAGTAGCTACAGTATGTATCATTTATAAAGTACACCACAGTTACTCAACTAAAATATCTTGACTGCATTTACCAAGTATGCAGCTTCTTACACCAAAAACAAAGATTTTAAGCACATGGAATCACAATCATCTGTAGGTTCTCATTCTGGTCACACATTATACTGACTTGGAAATATATGCCATTTGTTCATTATTATAAGTTTCAAGTCCTTGGAACACTTACCTCAACAGCATTATGAAAATGCCTCAATGGGAAAGATTGTCACAATTTAAGAAGACAGATCACCAGCACCTTTTCAAAGGAAATTATGGCTGGAAACCTGTAACACAAAAGCCATATAAAACAATTCATTAACCACTGGTGTCAATATTCCACTTACATTTCTTAAAAAGGTTGCAAGCTATTCAGCCAAAAATAATTAATTCACAACTGGAATATCAAATTCTCAATATATCATAAATTATAGACAAATCGGACATGTGTGTTCTTCTAATGGCAGAATACTTAAGTAGAGGTGCAGATAAAGATGTAAATTATCAATATTTGTGGTAGTTTTTTACCATATTATTTCTATGTGATCTTTTCTGCAACATGGAAACCAAGGATAAATTAGGTGACCATGTTGAGAAAAATGTTCTTTCAGTGTGTAGGCATGATTCTAAATGTTTAATTGCTTGTACTGTTCTCATTATCTTAACTTACTTGACCTACCACTGCATTCCGACATAAATCAACAAACATTCAAAAAAACAGAGCCTGAAACTTTGTTTGGGCACATTGTAGCCTTCCAAACTCAACATTACGATAATTAACATCTGTAGGTTTCAGATTTTCCATATTGACTTCCCTTTTTTTGGCAAATTCTGTATTATTCCTCCTTCAATCAAACACTCATCTTTTATGGTTTGTATTACCAAATTCTTTCATCTCGCACTATGGTTGTCTTCTGTTATTTAATGTCTCCTGCATTCTATTCTATCATTGACTTTAAAATTTTCCCAGCTATTCCCAGTCTTGATGAAAGGTCATGGAACCCAAGATGTCTCTGATTCTCTATCCATGCTTAATCTCTTAAGTGTTTCCAGCATTTTCTATTTTTCCTTCAATTTTCCACAATCTTTCTTTCTGTATTTTGATGCACTACCATTTTATTCAGTTTGCATTTAAAGTTAATTTGTTAAATTAGTAAAACAAGATCATTATTTGTTTTCAAATATATGTTTTGATGCTGATATTAGAATACTTATCAGAGTTGTAGCTTAAGTTACTCATAAATGAACAAATCTTGACTCATTTACAAAATGATTCTAGCACTTCTGTGGGTGATGGAATAATGCGATCAAGATATACGATAAATTGTTTTGATTTGCAAATTTTAAAATACCACTGATAGGACAGCAGAAATGTTAAAAACATCACATTTCATAATCCCTAATCATTCCTTTATATTTTTAACTTCTTGTATTTATCATCTCTGATGTTGGTTTGCTTGTTATGTGCTGTGTCATGTGATGTGGGTAATCATGGTCTTTCTATGACAGTGATTGTTCTTAGCAAACTTTTCTACAGAAATGGTCTGCCATTGCCTTCTTATAGTGTCTTTACAAGCTGTGTGACCCCAGCCATTACAAATCTCAGAGACTGTCTGCCTGGCGTCAAAGGTTGCATAACCAGTACTCAAGATATGCACCAGCTGCTTATACGACCATCCACCACCTGCTCCTATGGCTTCACATGGTCCTGACTGGGGGTGGAGGGGGGCAAGCAGGTGCTGTACCTTGTCTAGGGTGACCAGTAGGCTGCTGGAGAGAAGGTGCACCTTACATCTCGTTTGGTAGGGATGTATCTCCACCCCACCACCCACATCTCCAATGAATGTGCAGTATTAGACAAACATGTTTGGTATTCCAGCTTTATAATTGTCCTGCCGAAGGGTTTCAGCCTGAAATGTTGACTGTACTCTTTTCCTAAAAGCTGCCTGGCCTGCAGAGTTCCTCTAGCATTTTGTGTGTGTTGCTTGGATTTCCAGCATCTACAGATTTTCTCTTGGTTGAACCTGCTATTTTCTCTTCAATTTTATATATACTCAATGGTCACTTTATTAGGTACACCCATACACCTCTCGTTAACGATGTGGCAGCATAAAAGCATGCTGCAGTGTTCAAGAGGTTGTGTTGTTGTTCAGACCAAACATCAGAGTGGGAAAGAAATTTGATCTCAGTGACTTTGATCATGGAGTGATTGTTGGTGTTGGACGGGGTGGTTTGAGTATCTCATAAACTATTGATCTCCTGGAAATTTCACGCACTCTGGAACTCTGGAGTTTAGAGAATGGTACGAAAAACAAAAAAAAAAGCATCCATTGATTGGCAGTTCTGTTGGCGAAAAATGCCTTGTTAACGAGAGGTCAGATGCAAATGGACAGACAGGTTCAAGCTGACAGGAAGGTGAAAGTAACTCAAATAACTACACATTATAACAGTGGTGTGCAAAAGAGCACCTCTGAATGCACAACATGTTGAACCTTGAAGTGGGTGGGTTACAGCAGCAGAAGACCATGAACGTGTACTCAGCGGCCATTATGTGAGGTGCAAGTGGACACTGACTGTATAGCTTTAATGCAATAGTTTAAAAGTCATCCACATCTTTGGTGAGAGCTAGCTGTCTCTGTTATCCAATAAATGAGAGGCATATTTTACCATATAACTGAAAGTGAAGAACAACCCAGTTGATGACTTAGTCACAGCAGATTAGCATTTTTTCTTTGGCTTTCATTTCTCCTTTTTGCCAATCTGTGCATTAATATCATATTTCTCAATAATAAGACTGTATTGTGTCATGTAATCAAGAAAACATGATTCTACCATCATGATTTGACTTTCTACAATTAATTAAGACCATAAGACCATAAAATATGGGAGCAGAAGTAGGCCATTTGGCCCATCGAGTCTGCTCTGCCATTCAATCATGGGTTGATCCAATTCTTCTAGTCATCCCAATTCCCCTGCCTTCTCCCCATACCCTTTGATACCCTGGCTAATCAAGAACCTTGATCCCTTTAAACCCACAAGATTTAATTGATAAAAACAGATGTACTGTAAGGTCAGTTAAAGGCAAGTGACTCATAGGCAGATACTGAAGGAAATTATATTCTTTTAGAAATCACTTTCTAAAAAAGTGTATTGGGACATTTAAATCTAGGCTCTTTTCTATGTGAAAAAGAAATTTCAGTCTTAGAATTTACTGTAACTATAGTATTTGATTGTCTGTCCTGAACTTGTATATCTTATAACTCCCAATGTTCTTTGCTGCATTAAGAACTGCTCATATATCTTGTGTTGCTGCAGGTACACCCTTCCAACAATGTTGTGGTGAGGGAGGGGGCAAGGTTATACCACTTTGGTAGAGACCATTTAAACTTCTCACACTGTAAAATTCAAGTTATAGAATAATGTAATGCAGAAATAAATTATTCGATACGTTTTACCAATGTTAAACTTTTGGTAGATCTGTGCAATTCATTCCACTCTTTCCTTTTTTCTCCACATTTGCAAATTGTTGTCCTTTTCATCCAGTTTTTTTTTCAATGTAACTGTGGAGTCTGCTTCAGCCACTCTTTCAGTGCATTCTATGTCACAACTTCAAGTTCAAGTTGATTATTATCTGACCCTACATATAAACAACCAAATAAAACAATGTTCCTCTGGACCACGGTGCACCTACAAAACATATATCTCACGTACCACATAAAACAAAATATTACCACAAATTAGTTAATGAA
This sequence comes from Hemitrygon akajei, assembly GCF_048418815.1. Lineage (NCBI taxonomy): Eukaryota > Metazoa > Chordata > Chondrichthyes > Myliobatiformes > Dasyatidae > Hemitrygon > Hemitrygon akajei. The sequence continues at coordinate 65,018,158 of NC_133126.1, read as the reverse complement.
ATATAACTGAATAGTGCACAGCAAGGGTAAACAGTAAACGGCACACTGTCTTAGGGATGAGACTTTGGTGGTGGCAGGGTATTCATTAGGTACTGTTACCCTGAATGGCAGTCCTAGTCCTGATAATCCTATACCTCCTTCCTGATGGTAGTGGGTCAAAGAGGTTGTGGGTTGGGTGGTAGGGATCCTCAACAATTCTTCAGGCCCTTCATATACAATGCTCTCGATAAATGTCATAAATGGGAGGTGGGGAGAGAATCATGCTGTTCCTTTAGGCAGTTTTTACTATCTTCTGTAGAGCCTTGCGGTCCGATGCCTTGCAGCTTCCGTAACACACAATGATGCAACCTGACAGGTCACATTCCCATAGAAAGTTGTTAGTATGGGGCCGGGGAGCTTGTTTGCCTTGATCTCCTTAGGAAGTGTGGACATTGCTGTGCCTTCTTGACTAATGAGGAGGTGTTGTAGGCCTAGGTTAGATTTTCCATTATGAGCACACCAAAGAATTTCGTGCATTTCATTCTCTTCATGGCAGAGCCATTGGTGTGCGACAGAGTTATCAATATATGCTTTCCCAAAGTCCACAGTCATCTCTTTTGTCTTGTCCACATTGAGGCTCAGGTTGATGTTCTCATACCACTTGACATGCCTCTCTACCTTCTCTCTGTATACTGACTCATCATTGTTGCTGATGAGGCCAACCATGGTTGTATCATCAGTGAACTTGATGATGTGGTTTAAGCTGGCTCTGGCAGTGCAGTCGTGAGTCAGCATTGTGAACAGCAGTGGGCTGAGCACACAACCCTGGGAGCACCAGCACCATTACTCAGTTTGATGGAACTTGAGATGTTGTTGTCAACTTGAATTGATTGTGTCTTTCTATCAAGATATCCAAGAACCATTTACAGAGACAGGTGTTGAGTCCCAGTGAGGACAGGTAACCCAGCAGCCTCTGGTGTTCTAAAAGTTTTTTCTGTGCATCGCTTCTTGCTAATCACTTTAAAATAAATTGTTTCCAGATCTATTTATACAATCAACATAATTTATGATTTTGAATAAATTTACCAAATATCAATATAATCTGAGGAGAACAACCCTAACCTCCAATCACTTCACAGAACTAAAGGACATTTTCTCTGGTACCATTCCCACAAATCACTTTTGCATTCTCTCCACAGCTAGACATTTATTTCAAGTAAAGCTTTGAACTGAAACAATATTCTAGCTGAAGCCTTCATTATTTTATGAATAATTACCATTACATCTATATTTTAGTTTTCTGTTTCTTTACAAATTAAACCAAAGATTCCATATTCTTTTTCCAGCAAACTTCTCAACTAGTCTTGTTACTTTCAAAAACTTGTGCACATACTGTATATATACAAGATACTGTTTCTGCAGCAGAATCATTGCCCATAGTCTATTCTCTCTCCCATTCCCATCAATTCCTCCTCATACTTATATATTCCACATACTCTAACTTATTGCAGGTTACAATGGCACTTATTTGCAATATAACAGAAAATAGGACCACCAGGAGTAAATCTGCTTGTACACAGAGAGAACATGCAAACTCCATAAAGGTAGCATTTAGATTACTGAAACTGTGAGGCAATATCTGTAACTGCTGCCTTAATATTTTCATGCCTTCTCCTTCACTGCCGTGTTAACAGCATCCTCTTGTCAGCTGAAAACTGAGGCTTGCACTAATTTAGTACCTCAGTCATACTGCTTGCAACTCTAGGAAGATCCTAGAGTTCAACTCTAGGCAAAAAGACCCTAATGGGTGTTGTCTACAGGCCACCAAACAGTAGCATGGATATTGGGTGCAAGTTGAATAGGGAGTTAACATTGACATGTGGCAAAAGTAATGTCGCAGTAGTTATGGGAGATTTCAACATGCAGGTGAACTGGGAGAATCAGGTTGGTGTTGGACCTCAGGATAGGGAGTTTGTAGAGTGCCTACGGGATGCATTCTTGGAACAGCTTGTACGAGAACCGACCAGGGACAAGGCTATTCTGGATTTAGTCTTGTGTAATGAACAGGATTTGATAAGCAATCTTGAAGCAAAGGAGCCATTAGGAGGTAGTGACCATAATATGATAAGTTTTTAACTGCAACTTGAGAAGGATAAGGGCAGATCGGAGGTGTCAGTGTTGCAGTTGAACAGGGGAAACTATGGAGCCACGAGGGAGGAGCTGGCCAAAGTTAACTGGACGGATATCCTAGCAGAAAAGACAGTGGAACAGCAATGGCAGGTATTCTTGGGAATAATGCACAAGGTGCAAAATCAGTTCATCCCCCAGAGAAGGAAGGATTCAAAGGGGGGGGGGGGGGAAAGGGCCACAGTGGTTGACAAAGGAAGTCAGAGATTGCATAGCATTAAAAAAAAAAGGAAATATGACAGAGCTAAGGTGAGTGGGAGGACAGATGATTGGGAAATTTTTAAGGAACAACAGAACTTAACTAAAAAGGCAATACGGGGAGAAAAAATGAAGTACGAATGCAAAATAGCCAGGAATATAAAGGGGGATAGCAAAAGCTTTTTTAGGTATGTAAAGAGAAAGAAGATAGTTAAGAACAATGTTGGGCCCTTGAAGAATGAATTGGGTGAAATTGTTATGGGAAACAGAGAAATGGCAGAAGAATTTAATAAGTACTTTAGATCTGTCTTCACTAGGGAAGACACAAGCAATCTCCCAGATGTATGGATGGGCCAAAGACATAGGGTAACAGAGGAAATGAAACAGATTGACATTAGGAAGGAAACGGTGATGAATAGACTGATGGGACTGAAGGCTGACAAATCCCCAGGGCCAGATGGTCTGCATCCTAGGGTACTAAAGGAAGTGGCCCTGGAAATTGCGGATGCATTGGTAATCGTTTTCCAATGTTCCTTAGATTCAGGATCAGTTCCTGAGGATTGGAGAATGGCTAATGTTATCCCACTTTTTAAGAAAGGAGGGAGGGAGAAAACAGAGAACTATCGTCCTGTCAGCCTAACATCAGTAGTGGGGAAGATGCTAGAGTCCATTATTAAAGATGAAATAGTGGCATATCTAGATAGCAGTGATAGGATTGGGCCGAGCCAGCATGGATTTACCAAGGGCAAATCATGCTTGACTAATCTATTGGAGTTTTTCGAGGATGTAACCAGGAAGTTAGTCAAGGGAGATCCAGTGGATGTAGTGTACCTTGATTTTCAGAAGGCATTTGATAAGGTCCCACATAGGAGAGTGGTGGGTAAAATCAGAGCTCATGGCATTGGGGGGAAGATATTGACATGGATAGAAAACTGGTTGGCAGATAGAAAGCAAAGGGTAACGGTGAATGGGTGTTTCTCGGAATGGCAGGTGGTGACTAGTGGGGTGCCACAGGGCTCGGTATTGGGACCACAGCTGTTTGCGATTTACATCAACGATTTAGATGAAGGCATTGAGAATAACATCAGCAAGTTTGCTGATGATACTAAGCTGGGTGGCAATGTGAAATGATGAGGATGTTAGGAGAATTCAGGGTGACTTGTTTAGGCTGAGTGACTGGGCAGATACTTGGCAGATGATGTTTAATGTGAATAAGTGTGAGGTTATCCACTTTGGGAGTAAGAACAGGAAGGCAGATTATTATCTGAACGGTGTAGAGTTAGGTAAGGGAGAAATACAGAGATCTAGGAGTCCTTGTTCATCAGTCACTGAAGGTGAATGAGCAAGTGCAGCAGGCAGTGAAGAAGGCTAATGGAATGTTGGCCTTTATTACAAAGGGAATTGAGTACAAGAGCAAGGAAATCCTTTTGCATTTGTACAGAGCCCTGGTGAGACCACACCTGGAGTATTGTGTACAGTTTTGTTCTCCAGGGTTAAGGAAGGACATCCTGGCTGTAGAGGAAGTGCAGCGTAGACTCACAAGGTTAATTCCTGGGATGTCCAGACTGTCTTATGCAGAGAGGTTAGAGAGATTGGGCTTGTACATGCTGGAATTAAGGAGATTGAGAGGGGATCTGATTGCAACATATAAGATTATTAAGGGATTGGACAAGATAGAGGCAGGAAATATGTTCCAGATGTTGGGAGAGTCCAGTACCAGAGGGCATGGTTTGAGAATAAGGGGTAGGTCATTTAGGACAGAGTTAAGGAAAAACTTCTTCTCCCAGAGAGTTGTGGGGGTCTGGAATGCACTGCCTCGGAAGGCAGTGGAGGCCAATTCTCTGGATGCTTTCAAGAAGGAGTTAGATAGGTATCTTATGGATAGGGGAATCAAGGGATATGGGGACAAGGCAGGAACCGGGTATTGATAGTAGATGATCAGCCATGATCTCAGAATGGCGGTGCAGGCTCAAAGGGCTGAATGGTCTACTTCTGCACCTATTGTCTATTGTCTATTGTTTATCTTTTTTGTGCTGACACTTTTTGCCCCTATAAACCACTACACTTCATTTAGCTATGTTTTAACAATAAGTGTGTTAAACAAAGACCTTAAAGTCCTTGATGACCAAGATGGACTAAAATGACCGGTACTAAAATAACCATGCAGATATTTAATGCACTGGTTATCATCTTATAAAATTCCACAGATTTTTCTAAAGTTATCATAGATTAGAAAGCAGAAAATTAAAACCCATAGCTTAAAAATGAGGGAGAATAAAAAAAAACTGATCATTTACCCTAATACTAATAAGTAGGGAAAATGCTAAAGTCTATTATTAAGAAAATTGTAATCAGGCACTTGGATTATGATAGTGAAATTGGTCAAAGTCAGCATGGATTTATGTAAGTAAAGTCATATGTGAAATATCTGCTAGTTAATTTTAAGAAGTATGCAATCATAAAATCAAAATATCATTTCAAATTAAAAACAAAAAGTATGGTTTTCAACTGAAATCATCGTATTTTAGTCATATCTCTGTCCTTGGTTATTTCCTCAAATCTTTATGCTTGAAATGAGAAAATGTCTGATTGAACCTTCAGTTAAACTGCTGGAAAAACTCATCCAGATGTGTTAACGTTGCAGATTGAGAACTTCGGTCAAGAGTAAGGGAAGAGGAAAGATGGCCAGGCTATATAATTGGACGAAGGAAGGGACAGGAGCTGGTAGGAGATAGGTGGAACTAGATGGTGGGAGGGAGGATGTTGTGGAAATAATGGATCGATGTAGTCAAGTGGGGGAGAAAGAAAGATGAGAAAAGGAAGAGAGAAACTTTGATGATTAGAGGGTGTGGGAAGAAAGAAACATAGGAGCTGCTGGTTACCTGAAATTGGAAAATACACTGTTCATACCATTAGGTTGTAAGTTACCTTTTCAGAGTATGAGGTGTTTTCTAGTTTGCATTTGGCTTCACTGTGAGAGTGGAGAAGGCCATGGGCAGTGAGTTGATGTGCGAATGGGATGTAAAGTTGATATGACATGCGATCAAAATCTAAGGTTGGCTATTGCAGACAGAGTACAAGAGTCTGTAGAACGGTCTCCTGGTCTTCATTTGGTCCGTGAATTGCTGTTCCACCTGGGACAGCTCTGCTATCTGACTTACAAACAAGCTGGATGAACTCAGCAGGTCGGGCAGTATCCTTTGAAATGAGCAGTCACGAAGGGTCTCGGCCCGAAACATTGACTGCTCATTTCAATGGATGCTGCCCGACCTGCTGAGTTCATCCAGCTTGTTTGTACGTCTTGATTTGACCACAGCATCTGCAGTATACTTTGTGTCTGCTATCTGACTATCACCTACAAGATTCTAAACCACCTCTCAACTGCACTTATTTACTTTGGCCAACTTCCCCACCCAGTCCTGATGCAAGTTCTAGACCCACAATACAACACATCCCTTTGCCTCACAGATTCTGCTTGACTTGCTGAGTTTTAGCATTTTATGTTTTGCTCTAGAGTCTGGATTCCAGCATCTGCAATCTCTTGTTTCTCCAATGTCTGATTGAATCTTTGTATCTATTCTCCCTCACTCTCACATATGCACACACACACTCACGCACTTGTGTGCGTGCAACAGTCGCAGTACTCACTGGAATTCTTATAGAAACATATAAAATTATGAAAGGCATAGATCAGGTAGAGGCAGGAAAGTTGTTTCCACAGGTAGGTGAGACTAGTCTAGGGGACATAGCCTCAGGATTCAGGGGGGTAGATTTAGGACGGAGATGATGAGGATCTGCTATTCCCAGGGAGTGGTGAATCTGTGGAATTCTCTGCTCAATGAAGCAGTGGAGGCTACCTCAGTAAATATATTTAAGAGAAGGTTAGATAGATTTTTGCATAGAAAGGGAATTATGAGTTATGGGGGAAAGGCAGGTGGGTGGAAATGAGTCCATAGCCAGATCAGCCATGATCTTATCAAATGGAGGAGGAGACGCGACAGGCCAGATGGCCTACTCCTGTTCCTATTTCTTATGTTCTTATGTTCATTGCTTTTACATGTCTGAAATGCCATAAAATTGATTGTTCTTTGCTTGAGAGGTCTTCAAAAATCTGTTTATGTGAATATCTGTAGCTTAAGAAGGATATTATGCTTTTGTACACTTACTCCCTTCAAAATCTTACCTTTTGGCACAATACTTTTAGTGTAACATTTGGATTTTTAGCTGCTGTCAATGTATTTCTAGTGAGAGAATACCATCTAAACTGATAGTACTCACAATGTAATTACAGTTTCAGGTCAGTAAGTGGCACTATATTATCTTTATAGCACAAATTATGCAAAAGACTGAATTAAAGTTTTCTTTAATTTATTTTTCTTTCATTACATGACTACAATTTCTAATATCCAGATTAAAAATGCTTGAATTTTAAGATCTTGCTCATCTCACCATCACATGTTATACAAGTACCACTTCTTACAGACAAAAAAAGGAAAATAATACAGAGTTAAACAAAGGAGTGGTGAGAAAGAAACAGACAATGTTCATGAAAGACAAGCAGAAGAGAAGAGCAATAAGCCTAGAATTTAAATTGTATAAGCTCTGCTTTCTCAGTTCTCTGCCGTCCAGTGTTGATTTTATTCTGGATAGTTCACAGTAGCAATCACTTCTGGGTATAATTGTGTCAATTACAAAATTGGACTAGGCTTTCTCAAGTGCACTCCACATTATCTCACCTTATAGGTGACTCATCTCACTTGTATATATGTACACCTAATGAGGTTACAGGTCATGCAAAGTCCATTTCCATCCATACTGGAAAAGAAGATTGGAGCTCAATTCCAGTTAGTCTCAGTAGAACTGCAATAATTCTCAATGTAACCTATAGCAATTTTTCATGTATTGCACTCTTGTCTCAAAACAACAAATTTCATGGTATATGTCAATGATATTGAACCTGTTTTGGATTCTTTTGCACCAAACAAGATCATTTAAAAGTTGCCAATGTCTTTGGCAATGCCCTACATCGGCTACTTTAATAATGCAGAATCATACAATTTCCCCAGAAAACAAAACAGTATTTTCCCAGTGAACCTTCAATGGTAGCTCCTTTAAGGTAGATAATCAAGTTCCTCATCTTGAGAATCAGAGCAGAGATGGGGAGAAATTTCTATAGTTAGAGGGTGGTAAATCTATGGAATTCATTGCCACAGATGGCTGTGAAGTCATTGGATATATTTTAAATGGAGATTGATAGAGTATGTGTGTCAAGGGTTATGGGGAGAAGACTGGAGAAGCGGCTTAAGAGGAATAATAAATTGGCCATCATGAAATAGTGGAGCTGACTTGATGCTTCGATGTCTTATAGTTTTATCTGTAAATTTGAAAATTTCCATCTTTGCCATGGCACGTACATAACTTACACACTGCACTGTACAGAAATGTGTAGTTGACCCTCCATCCTATAACATAAATTGTTTTCATCTTTTGTAAAATAGTAATATTTCATAATGATCTCATTTTTATGGGAGATAGGTAAAATAGTCTAAAGGAGTTTTCTAGTAACTGTCAACAGTTACTTTATGATAAATAGACAAGTTGTATTGTTTACATTCCCTATATTAATAAGTAGATATGAAATAGATTGACACAGCTAATTCCATAACTGATTCCTACAATACCAGTGGAAATCATGCCAGGGCCAAGAGGAAAAAATGAAATTATTTCAGAAAAGAAACAAAAAGTTTCAATTTTGAACTGGTGGAGAATAAACCCCCTCAGTAAATGCAACATGCATGCTATGTACAATGATTGCTTTAAACTCCATCTGAAGGTAGCGTGGAGAGAATCTTGATTGCTTTCATGTAAAGCAAAAAAAAACAAAACCTCATGTTCCTGACATATAATGTCCAAACCGTTGGGATAAGGACAGCTTCCACCATGGCATAGCAGCAACTGTGTACTTGGCAGATTCGGTTTTGAGGCAATATCACTGATATATGTAAAATTTTTATGGGGTTTGACAGGATAGATGTAGATGTTTACCCTGCCTGAAGTGTTGAGCACCAGTGGTCAAAATCTTAAGATAAGGTTTTGGCTCTTCAGAACTTAAATGAAAAGAAATTTCTTTACCCAGAGGGTAGTGAATATGTGGAATTATTGATACAAGATGTCTATGAAGACTCAACTGCTGAATATATTCAAGACCAACACTAAGGGATTTTTGATGCTACTTGCAGGAATTGAGGAATAAAGGATTTTATTTGTAAGATGGGGCTGAGCTAAAAGACTAGCTGTGAACTTACGGAAAGTCAAAGCAGCCACAAAGAGCCAAATGCTCTATTCTTCCATCGATTTCTTATGCCTGAATCAGAATCAGGGTTATTATCACTGATGTATGTCCTGAAATTTGTTGCTTTGTGGCAGTAGTACAGTGCAAGGCATAAAACTGTTAATGATTATTATAAAAAATAAGTAAGCAGTGCAAAAGAGGAATACTGAGGTAGTGTTTTTGGTTTCATGGATCATTAGAATTCTGATGGCAGAGGGAAAAATGCAGTTTCTAAAATGTTTAGTGTGCAGTTTTAGGCTCCTGTACCTTTCTCCCCCCCCCCCCCCCCCGCCCATGCCAATAATAAGAAGAAGGCGTAGTCCAGATAATGATGGTTCTTAATGATGGATGTCACCTTTTTGGGGCACTACCTTTTGAAAACATCGTCAGTGAGGGAAGGCTCGTGCCCGTGTTGGAGCTGGCTGAATCTATAAACCTCTCATAATCCCGTATGCTGGAACCTCTGAACCACATGGTGATGCAATCAATCAGGTCACTCTCCACAGCACATCTGTAGAAGTTTGTGCGAGTCTTTGTTGGCAAACCAAATCTCCTTAAACTCCAAATGAAGTAGAGCTGCCGAGGTGCTTACCATGTGATTGCTGTGCCTAGCCACACAGTCATGGCTAGAGAGAGAGTAGGGCAGTGGGCTAAGCACATATCCTTGAGGTGCACCTGTATTTATTGTCAGTAAGGTGGAGATGTTATCACTGATCACTGACTGATCTCCTGATCCCAGGATACAGAAGCCCACGTTCTGAAGTGTTTTGATTATTGCTAATGGGATGATGGTGTTGAATGCCGAGCTGTAATCAAAAAGCAGAAGCCTGACGTAGATATTGCTGTTTTCCAGGTAGACCAAGGCTGAGTGGAGGGTCAATGATATTGCATCTGCTGTAGGCCAATTACGTTGGTAGGCAAATTGCAGTGGGCCTGGGTCTTTGCTCAGATAGGTATTTATTCTAGCCATAATCAACCTCTCAAAGAACTTCATCATAATAAATGTGAGCGCTACCGGATAATAGTATTGAGGCAGCTCACCCTATACTTCTTGGGCACTGATATGATTGATGCTCTTTTGAAGCAGGTGGGAGCCTACTGTTACGTACCCCGTAATTGTTTATTAGTAAAATATACAAATCAATATCAACAATGCAAATATATAGATAATACACGTTAGCAATACTAAACCTAAAAGTGTGGGTATAATAATAATCAATAATAAACAAGCTGTATTGTTGTCTAGGGGATGATGAATTATCATGGGAAAGTATAAAGTTCAGTTCAGTTCATGTAGGCTGAGGTAGTTGTTGGTTCTTTTGTTGTAACTGTTGGAGGGAGAGAGAGAGAGGGCAAGCAAACAGTGACAGCTACAGTCAGTCAAACCTTCCTTTACGTTCTTGATCCATCGATGTGTTGTGGCCATTCAGGTATGAATGTCTTTCAGCTAGACCGTTCTTCTGTGGTGGACTCGTCACCCAGGCAAGGGCGGACACACACACAAGCCCCCACTGGCCCTGCTATAAACACTGAGTTAAACTGACCAATCCTTTGTTCGGTCCCCGATGCCCCACACCTTCTCGTGGGTTCCAACACTCAAGCAGTGCTCACTAGTGTGTCTCCTGGTATGTCTGAGGGGTGTCTCCCCAGACCTCACTTTTATCCCTACTCACAGGGTCTCAGGTGTCAATCAGTTTTGAATGGCTTAGTCCATCAAACCAGCCCACTCCAGCTATCCACTGAGGAATTTTAATGAACAGAATGGTACCAAGTAAACAGCCCTCTCCGGAGCCATAAGTCTTTCAGGAGTCATAATATGGTGGAACAACAAGTCCCTCTCTCTCTCCTGGTGTTACCTCTCCCTTATCTGAAGCAAATGTTCCAGTCCCAGTATGTTTTTCCCTTTGTCTCTCTTTCTCTCTCATTAGCAGCGTGGTAACAGTAACAGTTTGTGATTCTCCCGGGTGGTGTGGGGGGGAAGATATGGGCAACTCTGTACCCTTCTGCCCATCAGAGTTGTTCATCCTTCATAACACTACGACTATAGCAGTGAGAAATTGAAGATGTCCTTGAACATTGTAGCCAGTTGGTTTGCACAACTTTTCAGTACCCTGCCAGATACACCATTAGGCCTGATGTCTTGCTAGGTCTTGTGTCAATTATAATTCCCAAGATCTTGTTGATAGTAAATTCAACAATGAGCTGTTGAATATTAAGTTATGTTGGTTGAGATGTTGGAGATAGTCATTTCCAGAGACCTGGATGCCACAAACATTATCGGCTACCTATTAGCCCAAATGTGAATGGTTCCCAGTCCGTGGTTTACAAGTGCAAGGATTGCTATTTTATTCAGAGTAATTGCATCTAAAACTGAATGAGTCAGCTTTCCCTCTTCTAACCACACAATAGGGAGTAAGTAATTGAGGAATCATGCTGAAGATACTGGTTACATGATACTACCCTGAGAAACAGCTGCCAAATGATTGAGCCAGATTCCTTTGTGCTTGGAATGACTCCAGCGCATAGCTTTCCTCCTGATTCCTATTCACTTTAATATTCCCAGAATTTTGTACTGGCGGCCTTAGACAAACGTCATTTTGATGTAAAAAATGGTGATTGTCAGCTCACCTTACGATGTTTAATATTGAATGATGAATCATCACATAAAATATTTTTCTTTACAAATGTTCCATAAGTTTGCTGAGGTTGTTAAATAATTATTGTAAGTGTGGTTACAGTTAAAGGAATATCTTGAGTGTCAGTGGTGCAGTTTTACTAGGCAAAAATGTAACAAGAAATTCTCAAATTACTATATGTAAATAAATTGCTATTTAGGCATCAGTGGATAAGGGAAACTCATTCCCAATCCATATTGCAACAAAAGTTGAATGATAGTAATTCTAACAGCAGTAATTATAAAACTAATTACTGAAGGCTGATTCTATCCCTAGAGGTTTTCCACAACAAGGAGGTTGCTTTTAGTATCATCTGAATTACTGATTTCCTTATAGAACCAATTTTTCTCTCCAAATAAGACAATTTTCATCAAACATAATTACATTTGTTTAGGTTTAGTTTGTAATTCATAATGATTCATGTAGTCCCAGAACTATGGAAAAATGACATAATTTTTAGAATTCTACACAAGTAATTTCATTTATTTTAGTTTATAATCCTAAATTATACAATAATTATTGTAATCTGGTCTGTTTCTCAGCTATGTATTGTCTCTGCATCATCATCATTATTTGAGACACAGGTACTGGTTATTGTATGTGTATGAATGACACATAGCAATACCTCACTGCCTCCTCCCAGAATCCTTCCACCTTCTACAAATTACTTATGCAAATTTAATATAGAACTTTCTTTCAATAAAATATTAGATAAAACTATGCTATTGTCTTCCAGCTTGCCACAAGTTTTATTACCCAGCCACTAATTCCATTCCTCTTCAAGTAAACTGCCTAAGATTGAACTAGACTCCATATATAAGCTTGTTGTCAGGCTAAACTCCAGGTTGAAGTTTCAAACTAGATGTCTGTACCTTCACTTATAATGCCTCCATCCATCTTCAGATTGTCGTCCGTTTCCGCAATTCTATCAGTAACAAAGAGCAGCTTGATAAATCAATGAAGAGAAATCTGTTTTGATTATCTTCACCAAGCAACACTGTAGGAAGTAAAAATGGAAACTATTGAAAAGAGACACCAAACCAGATGGCAACTGTGGAAAGAGAAACAGAGTTAATGCTTCAGATCAAACACTTCATTAGAACTGGAAAACTCTCCATATTTTTGTGTTTTTATTTAAGATTTCCAACATCTGTAGTTTTTATCAGGTTTTGCTTTTCCAACATGTGTTTGGTAGCCTTACCACTCCATAAACACAGGCATTTGGCAGTGAGCTTGATTCTGGACGTCAACATCTCAGAGGATGTTGGGCCCTGCACATTGATGCTATCGCCAAGAAGGCGCACCAGTGGCTATACTTCATTAGGAGTTTGAGAAGGTTTGGTATGTCACCAAAGACTTGCATATTTCAAAAGGGAGTATTCTGACTGGTTGCATTTCAGCTGGTATGCAGGCTGCAGAAGGCTGTAGACTCTGCCAGCTCCATTGTGACACAACCCTTCCCACTATTGAGCACATCTTCAAGAGGCAATGCCTCAAGAAGGCAGAATCAGAATCAGGTTTATTATCACTGGCATGTGACATGAAATTTGTTAACTTAGCAGCAGCTGTTCAATGCAATACATAATCTATCAGAGAAAAAAATAATAATATGTAACACGCTGTAATGGCTTCTCTGTAATGTTTCACTGCTGAGGTAACGGTTTTTCTGTAGCAGCAATGTTTAGGTTATGGCTGGAGACAACAAGACTGTGGTAAGCATGTTAGCCAATCAGGATTTTGTTGCTCTGTCTTGTGAATCTGGAAGGAAGATTTTTGCGGGCTTTTGCCGGGGAGAGATGAGGAGAGAAGACGCGAATGGAAAGAGTTGGTAGACCGCCAGACGGGGTAGGCTCGGAGCAAGGATCTGAAGGGCAGCGACAATCGGAGGAAGTTGATGGTGACTTATCAGTGAGCTCCAACTTTGTGCAACTGACTGTTTAATAAGATTGGGCCCTTTTTTTTCTTTTATTTCATTTCTCTACTAACCATATAGTCGAAGTAAGAGTTATAAAGCTTAACAATTTAATGGCATAGTGTGTACTGTTTGTTATTTCGGGGTACTGATTTGTAACGGGACACATCACGCAGCATCCACCCAAACAGGATTTCTTAAGTTTGTCCAGGCCAGGGGTTATCACCCACTATATTAAGCTGCGAGCCGAAGCGAGAATTACAAATAAATGAAATAAATAATGATAATAATAATAAATAAACAAGTAAATCAATTACATATATTGAATAGATTTTTAAAAATGTGCATAGAAAACATCCATCACTAAGGTTCCTCACTGCCTGAGCCATGCCTTCTTCTCATTACTACCACTAGGGAGGAGGTACAGGAGCCTGAAGACCCACACTTAACAATTTCTTTCCACATTGCTATCAGATTTTGGAACGGTCAATGAACCCACGAATACTACCTTATCATTCCTTTTTATTGCACTGTTTGCTTATATTGTAGTTTACTGTAATTTTCATGTCTTAGCGTTGTACTGCTGTTGCAAAACAACAAATTTCACATCATGTAAGTTAATGATAAATCTGATTCTGTCTTAGGATTTCTAGTTGGTAAGTATTTCCCCTAGTACACATCTTTTTTCAGAAGTATTACTGTATGTTAAAAAGATTTATAATTATGAATGATTTGTAAGAAGGGCTTCCACAAATTTCTGGTACATTGGGACTTCCTGCTGATCTTTGGTTGCCAACCAAAATGTTTGACCTGGTTTTTTTTTGCCATCCCAAGTAAGTGAGGGGAAAGAGAGGAAATATAAAAAGGCTGTATCCTTCACTGTAGTTTTTTTTCATATATTTTATCCTGTTTGCTGCAACCTGCATTTATGGAGGGAACAGATGAAATTTCAATTGAAGATAGACAGTATCTTAATGATTAACTGTTGCTTTATTACATTGGACTTTCAGAAACTGCTGATGTGTTTACTGTTTTCCATTTAAATCTTCTTAGGTGTCTTTAGCATTTGAAATTGACTTGCATCTACTCTAGTTCTCAAGTTTCCCATGAGCCCTGTGGGGATCCACCAACGCTACCATAACTGAGATAGATGGTGTTTGATTGGTTAGGCAGATGAGTTGTTTTGGGGTGTTCTGTAACCCTTCATTGCTGTCAAAGAATCAGAATGTGCTCTTTGCCTTTCCGGATGCTCCTTTTTACTTGGAGTGGTTTTGGGTCAGGGCTTTCTATGCATTGGAGAGAATAACACATTTTATCAAGGGGATTTTAAGAATATCTGTCAAGTATTTTCTTTATCCTTGAAATCTCTTGCCATGACAGAGCTCAGAGTAGAGTGCAAATTGCAGGCACCAGAGCTAGTAGAACAAGATTAGAATTTTGATGGTGATGCTCGTGATCTGGGAATGGACACTGACATTCATTTGATTATTCTGCTGTTGTATTTGAGGAACTTTTGAAAATAGAGTTTTTGGTTCTTCTCCAGTGATTTATCTCCCTGTGGTAAGTTGTCCCTGTTTCTTAACCACACAGGAGTAGATCATTAGCATGGTATCAGGTTTGAGGTCTTGAACTTTGAAAACTCCTTTCTTTATTTCAACAAAGGTTCTGTGGCTGCACCAGAGGTAGTACTGAATTTTGATATTGATTTCTACCTGTATTGCAGAGTGGTTTCCAAGATGGGAAAGCATCTTGGATCTTGGTTGTTAGAGAGTCATGTTATGCAGCAAGAGGAAGTTAATAAGGGACCTTTGGCTTTTGGATACTTATTGCACGGTCTGGCCTCTACTGTGCTTCAGTAACGGTATTAATGATTTGCAGCTTTGTCTTGGTGTAATTAACTGCATAGAGATGGGTGATCTTGATTTGAGAGTGAAGACAATGAAGAGAATATTATTTCTCTTTTAATCTTTAAGTTGAGTTCAACAGTGGTTCATGCAGCACCCTGTGTTTTTTCCTGGATTTGTCACACTGTGTTGATCATATCCATCATCAGTCTTACTGGACATTTGCATTCCAACTCCTTATAGAATTCTGTAGCCACTGGCTGTTGAGGGTTTTCTTTGCACTTTCCCCAATTGAACTTTTTTTTTCCTTGAAAATATTCATAATTATGTTGTCTGTGAGATCCTCTGGTTTGCTTACCTCTTCTCAAGTTCAGATGAGACTACAGATTTGTGTTAAAAGTCTCTGCCATGTTTGATACACCATCATGGATTTCAATGTCTATGAAAGTCTGGGTGGTTTTTCAGATGTCAGATGAGCTTTATAGCCTCTTGCCAAACTGCTGTATGAATATCTTACTGTTTTCCAATATGTTGTTTCTGAATGCCTTTCTGCCAGCATGATTCCCAAATCAAATTAAAGCAAGTTTAATTATCATTCAACCATACATGGATACAACTGAATGAGACAGCATTCCTCTGGGGCCAAGGTGCAAAACATATACAGCACATTCAAAATAGTGAGGGGAAAAAAAATCGTCATGCAAGAAAACACATATATAGTCCAAGACCTGAGCAACATTGTCGTTCAAATTGATTGTACAGTTCCCAGCAATCCAGCTTGACATTTCACCGCTTAAACACTGGAGAATAGCACCAATGGGAGAGGCCAGCCCTCAACCCAGCACCAAGGCCACGCTACACCAGCTCTGCCGTCTTCTCACCTGGACTGCAGCAGCAGGCAGGCCATTAGCTTGAGGCCTAGTCCGTGCTACGATCGAGGCCACACTGCTGTCCCACTGTTTGTTGCCACCAAACAAAGGAAGCAGGCCTGCGGCATCTTACGTTATCAATGTCTAACAGGGTCTTGCAATTGCAAAAGAAACGATTTAACTTCTTTTGATAAATGTGGCAAATAGTTAAGAAAGTAATTGGCAGAATATCAGGGCCAATAATACGTAATGCTTGCATAGTATCTAGCAAGAGAAAGAGTAGGCTGAAATTGGTGTTGCCTCACCTCACAGTTCATTTACACTGACTTTCCAGGTGACACACTTTAATTAAAAACAATGACTGGAGCTATAAGGACAGGTAGTATGTAAATTGTGGTTTGCTAAGTTATATAAAATCCCTGTTACAATTTTGTGGCATGAATCTGCAGAGCATGCTGGCTAATACTGTACTTAATTCTTTTGAACTGTAGTGGAGCAGCAAAAATCCAAAAGGAGGCTGTGGGGGATCAATCAAATTTTATTCAAATATATTTTAATTAATTCTTCACAGGTCAGTGATTGTACAATTTCTTTCCCCTGAGCACTTTCTGAAGTGCCTTCCTATCTTTCTGTGCTTTTTGTTTTCCTTAATCTGGCTCTCGCAAACTGCTACTTTCCTGATAGCTCACCTTTGAGTTTTCTGGCTTCTGATGGTGATCCCACTGAAGAAGACTCCAAAGCTTAAAGAGCTTCGAAACTGACAAGTTACTAAACCCCACTCAAACTTAATATTCTGTTTGCTGTGAATTGAAATCAATTTGTGTAAAACTAATCCTGGTCAGAGCCCATGTTTATGTATCTTTTAGAAATTTAATGCTTGATCTCACCTGACTTGACTATTGTTGCGTAGCAGTCTCAGATGTGCTGTTCAGGTGTAGTGATGCCAGGCGGGTCATCTTCACATGGTGAGTGGCTGGTCTGGTAGGGAATTGCCAAACATGAACTGAATCCAGATGTTTACTTACAATATAAACTCAGCCTGGTCCAATGCCAACACATGTGTTTGAGTCCTATAAAGTCCAGTCAGTTATATGCTCTACATAGTCAGGTAATCATTGTGAGGCTTTGCTGGGAACTGGTAAATAGGTGTCTCAACTTTAATGATGAGTAGTAGATTAAGGTTAGGAAAATCACTTTCCCTGCATTTGATGTGCAGTTGTTGCAAATCCTATGGAAGTCCATTAACTATTTTGGCTGGAGAATGAGCAGACTCTGAACAAAGGTTAGGAAGTTCAGTTTCTTTGTCTTTCTTTTAGTGGTGCCAGTCATATTTTTAAGATAATTTAATTAATACAATATCTGTTTCATGGGCGTAAACAATAGTTCAGAAAAATAGAAAGAGACAATATTGACTTCAATAATGACATTTTAATGACAGTACACAAGAATTATGTAGTATTCTGAGTAGTCTAACATGAAATATCACAAAAGAAGGTTTATAATATAAAATTGCAGAAGGTTTCCTAGCATATTGGAATTTATTCTAAAATTAGTAATCATGAAAAAGTTTCCCCTCTAGATTTAAATGTTGATTTGTGTGCTCAGCTCAAGATTGGTTAACAAGTTATTAAGTTATTCATCAATTAAATTCTCTACTGAAAATCATGAATTAATATTTGAATAATAATGTAAATATATTTTGGGTTATTACATTTTGTTTCTCACTCACATCTGTTTCTTTCAGAACCAATTGCGTGTCATATCTTTGTTACGATACCTTTAATCTACTGCATGATTGCTTTTGTTGATAGATAATTTATTATACAGAAAAATTACTGGTATTGTGCTAACATTTTAGAAGAGTAAGTTGGAAAGAAAACTATCACCATGAAAAAAAATGAAATCAAAACATCTTCAGGCAAATAGTTCATATTCTTTCAAGAATTATATTTTTCTTTGGTATATAGATTACCAGCCAGTAAATAATAAATGTTTACAGTTCATCACTGAAAGATCAACTTGAGATTTTTCAACATTAAGTTAAGTTGCATAACTTTTGAATTTAACACCATAATCAAATAAATCAGGACAGTTTGAAGAAAGTTACCTCGAGGAGATCCACCTTGATCAACAATAAATCCTCAGAATTCCCCCGTCATTTGTAGCCCTTAATGAAGAGATAAAATAATAAATGTTCAGCTGTGTGCTTAACTCTAAAGCAATACATCAATAATTTCTTCAGGTATCACTGTCAAATCAAGTTTTACAGGACTTACCACTTAGTCCTCATAAAAGTAATTTAAAATTAGTCACAAATGCTGCAGATGCTGGAAATCTGAAATTCATATCAAACGTGATGGAAATGCCTACAGCTTAGACATACATCCAGAAAAGGAGAAACAAATTGTTGTTTCAAGTTCATAATGGAGAAATTTAGATACCAAATATTTTACGTTGCAGAGAATGAGAGAACAAAGGGTAGGTCTTGAAAGGGTGAAGACCATGACAAACTGAATGAAGACAGAGTGAAAAGAGAACTCATGCTAGAAATGTGAGAATCAAAGTTGGTAGTTGCTGAGAAAAGAGAGAATTCTGGAAGCTATTGTGGAGAAAGAAAAGTTAATTAGGATCACATGTTGATGACGTTTCATTAGACCTGGCTACTTATGACATGACTAGAAAGGTTGATTATCTGAAATTGATCAATTCTTTATTGAGTCCAAAAAGCTGTAATATATCTAACCAAAAGAGTAAGTGTAATAGAATGTAATAGTAACTCTGGAATAAGTTGAGATGGAATTCAAATGACTTAATTCATAAGGTTTTGCCCCACCCAGGTATCCTTTGGCTGAATTGTAATCTTCTTAAAATAAGTAAGTTGTTAACCAGCATATACTGACTAAAGTATCAGCAATGGTAACTGCTCATAATCTATGATGGTTGATTATATACCAAATGACTTACTTTCCATGTTCTTTGAAGAGAGAACAAGGAAGTAAATTTCAAAGTTAAAAGTTCAAAGTAAATTTATTATCGAATTGCATATATTCATTACTTTTTGTAGGATTTTCCATTCAAGGACATAGGTGTTTCCATACCAGTCTGTGATGCAGCCAGTCAATATATTCTCCACCACATATCAATAGAGATATTAGATGTCAAATCGAATCTTCACAAACTTCTAAGTGATTAGAGGTGCTGCAGTGCTACCTTCTGAATTGCACTTACGTGCTGGGCCCAGGACAGGTCCTCTGAAATAACACTGAGGAATTTAACATGGCTGCCCCCCAACAAGGGCTGGCTCATGGACCTCTGGTTTCTTCCTCCTGAGGCCAATAATCAGCTGCTTGGTTTTGCTGACATGGAATAAGAGTTCATTGTTGTGGCACCATTCAGCCAGATTTTCAATGCTGATTTATCACCACCTTTCATTTGGCCAATGACAGTGGTGTTGTCAGCAAATTAAATATGGCAAGTGAGGAAATCGAGGATCCAATTGCACAAGGCTGTATTGAGGCCAATGTCTTGAAGCTTATTGATTAGTTTTGAGGGGATGATAGTATTGAATGTTGTCAATGAAGACATCCTGATGTATGCATCTTTGCAGTCCAGATGTTCCAGGTTAGAGTGAAGAGCCAATGAAATGGTATCTGCTGTAGACCTGTTGTGCTGCGAGGCAAATCGGAGCAGATCGAAGTTGCTTGTCAGACAAGAGTTGATATATTTCATCACCAACCTCTCTAAGTGCTTCATCACTGTGGATATAAGTGCTACTGGACGATAGTCATTGAGGCAGGTTACCATGTAGGCTGGTGCAGCTTGCAGGTGGTATTAGTGGAAAGTAGCTGAAGTTATATTTGTAATACCACCACACTAGTAAGAAGCTTAAATTACATCCTACTTTTGCTAAGCTACCTCTTTGAACTACTGTGTCATTCGTGAATGAACTCTTCCAGTGTTGCTGGCATCATAGCTCAGCATCCAGGGCCGGCAATGATACCAAGTGTGATGGTATGCAATTTGGAATAGAATTTTAGGATTGGAATATTTGACTTCCAGCAACTACAATCATCTTCCTTTATGTGAGGCCTGACTTTCCTTGTTGGATTGCTTATCCTTTGATCTTTGATTTTAGTTTTATCAGGTCTCCTTGATGCTGCCATGATGGCAAGGGTAGTTTCCCTCACACAAAATGTAATTCTGTAATCCATGTCTGAAGCCAGCCAGTCGTGGTGAATATTAATGACCACATTATTTAGAAGTGTTGCTTGATGGTACTTCCAGCACTTTGCTGATGATTAAGAGTAGACAGATGGCTGTTAGGTCCTGTTTCTATGAAAGAGCATATCTGAACAATTTTCCACATTTCATCATTGTAACTGTACAAGTATTTTCCATATGCCAGATTTCCATCATCAACAGTTTTTTTTTCTTTACATTGGCTAGGGATGTAACTGGTTCTGAAGTAGGAATCTTTAGTTCTGTGGCTGAGCTGTTATCTGTACGTCTTGCTGTATCCAGTGCTCGCAGCCATTTCTGAATTGAACATAAGGACAAAGGGATATAGATAAGTTAAACGAGTGAAAAATCTCAGTGCTAATTCAGGAAAGGCTAATATGCATTACTGGAGGAATAGGCAGGCAATGCATAGAAGAATATAGACCTAGTGTGGGCAAATAGGATTAGTATAGTTGGGCAAAAAGGTCAGCATGAATGTGGTGGGCTGAAGATCCTGTTTCTATGCTGTACAATTCTGATTCCAATTAGGAAAGTTAATGGAAGGTTATTATTTATTGCTAGGAAATTGGACTCAAATGTAAAGAAGTTGTGCTAAAGTTACATAGGGCATGATAGAAACCATAGTTCTTGGATGGATTTCTGGACACCTGGACTGAGCAGATTGTCTTATAAGGAAAGATTGGACAGTCCAGGCTTATATCCAGATGGATCTAGAAGAATAAGAGGTGACTATTATTAACTGACAGAGCAGAACTGAGGGTTAACCTCCTTCAGCTCCTAACTCATTTGTACATATCACATGGAATGTGTAGAAATAACTGAAGACTGGCTCTCATTCGGCACTTATTGTTGACTATAGGTATGAATGCTTTGCATTTTTAACATTCATACACTGGATCACACTATCAATGAGGATGGGGCCATTCTTGGAACCTCCTACATCTATGTCTGTCACCATTTGTAACTAGGTGAAGCAGGACTGCAGACCTACCATCTGACCCATTGGTTGTGAGATTGTTTGGCTCCATCTGTTCTGTTCTATTCTATTCTTATTCAACTCATAATATGTACGTAGCAGGTATTTGTTAGGCTGCCAAACCATCATTTTTAGAGATGTTTAGTACTGCTGCTGGCATGCTTTTCTGACTCCTGATGGTTATACTGACCAACAAAGTTACATATTGTGGTGTTACATTTCTGCAGTATGCAACTTTATTGAAGGTGCCCTTGCACAAGAGATTATCACCACATTACTATATGGTGATCTCCTCAAATAATGCTATAATTGGCAGATCCATTTATCCAAAAGTAGGTTGGTGATGGAGATGTCAGGTTAACTTATCCCTTACTGGCAGCTGCGTTCTTTAGGCTAGCTTAGTCGGTGCTAATGCTGCCAGATCACTCTTGACACTGCCAATGTAAGTACCCAATCCAGAGTACATTCTGTGCCCTAACTACATCATTTCTTTTTCCAAGAGCTATTTAAGTGGAAGCAGTTTTCATCAGTAGAAGGAGGATGGTAAATAGTATTCCAGAGATTTTCATGTTCATACTTTACATGAAGCAAGACACTTCATTGGGTCTGGAATAAATGTTGAGCACTCCAATTGCCAACCTCATGTATGCCTCTGGTGGGCCTGAGACTATGAAGCAAGATCTGGCAGACTGTCTGGCAGGTAGGATCTTACGTTATTTGACTAGTCTGTGGAAAAGGTCTCAGATTACTTGATGTCTGAGAGGATAATTTACCAAGCTTGACAGCACTGGGAGTGACCATGCTGTATATGAGTTTGATACTTGGGTGAATGTCAAGAGATTTGTCCAGTTTTATTCTAACTCACTTAAATGGTATAATGAGTGGTTTTGCTAGGATGTTTCAGAGGCCCTAGTAGATTTCCTTTCCTGATGGTTGTTAATGAACCAGGTGGGTTTTTACTGTTAGCTATGAAATGCTGATCCTGAGAAATGAACAGAAAAATGTTTTTGAAAAGTGTTACCCAGTGAACAAATGCTATATGGATGGGGAGCAAATGGAATCCACTCCACTCTTCAAGAAGGAGAGAGGCAGAAGAAAGGAAACTATAGGCCAGTTAGTCTGATCTCAGTGGTTGGGAAGATGTTGGAGTTGATTGTTAAGGATGAGGTCTCAGGGCACTTGGAGGCACATGATAAAATAGGCCATAGTCAGCATAATTTCCTCAAGGGAAAATCCTACCCTGACAAATCTATTGGAATTACTTGAAGAAACAGACAAGGGAGAATTGTTGGATGTCGTGTACCTGGATTTTCAGAAGACCTTTGACAAGGTGCCACACATGAGGCTGCTTTACAAGCTAAGCGCCCTGGTATTACAGGGAAGATTCTAGCATGGATAACACAGTGGCTGATTGGCAGGAGGCAAAGCCTGGGAATAAAGGGAGCCTCTTTGTTTAGCTGACGGTGACTAGTGGTGTTCCACTGGGCTCAGTATTGGGATCGATTCTTTTTTCATTATATACCAACGATTAGGATGATGGAAGTGATGGCTTGGTTGCAAAGTTTGTAGACAATATGAAGATAGGTGGAGGGGCAGGTAGTTTGAGGAAGTATAGAGGCTACTGAAGGACCTAGACAGATTAAGAGAATGAGCAAAGAAATGGCGGATGGAACACAGCGACAGGAAGTGTATGTTCTTGCACTTCAGTAGAAGAAATGAAAGGGTAGACTATTTTATAAATAGAGAGAAAAAACAAAAAAAAACTGAAGCACGAAGGGACTTGGGAGTCCTTGTGCAGGATTCCCTAAAGGTTAATTTGCAGGTTGAATCTGTGGTTAGGAAGGCAAATGCAATGTTAGCATTCATTTCAAGAGGACTACAATATCAAAGCAAGGATGTAATATTGAGACTTTATAAAGCTTTGATGAAGCCTTACTTGGAGTATTGTGAGCAGTTTTGAGCCCCTTATCAAAGAAAGGATATGATGAAACTAGAGACGGTTGAAAGGAGGTTTACGAAAATGATTCCAGGATTGAATGGCTTGTCATTTGAAGAGTGTTTGATGGCTCTGGGCCTGTATTCACTGTAATTCCAAAGAATGAGGGGTGACCTTATTGAAACCTTTTGAATGGTGAAAGGCCTTAATAGAGTGGATGTGGGTAGTATGTTTCCTGTGGTGAGCAAACCTAAGACCAGAGAACAAAGCCTCAGAATAGAAGGGTATCCTTTTAGAATGGAGATAAGGAGGAACTTTTTTAGCCAGAGAATGGTGAATCTGTGGAATTCTTTGCCACATGCAGCTGTGGAGGCCAAGTCCTTATGTTTATTTAAGGCAAAGGTTGATAGATTCTTGATTAGTCAGGGCATGAAGGGATACGTGGAGAAGGCAAGAGATTGGGGCTGGAAGGAAAATAGGATCGGCCATGATGAAATGGCAGAACAGAACCTATAGGCCAAATGCCCCAATTCTGCTCCTATATCTTATGGTCTTATGGTCTCATGTTCGGGTAGATAGAGCTCGTCAGCCTGGGAAGGCAGTCTATCTAAGAGAGGGAAAACTCTTAATTCAAACTTCCACTGCCTTGCAGCCATACCCACTCATGGGAAAAGCTTCGGGAGTAAACCCTGAGGACAAATCCGGAGCTGGAGTCCCTAAGGCAGTCCGACATTGCCTTCAACCTTACTCTGGCAACTCCTGCAACGTCACTGGTGCCAAGCTGTATTGGCCCTTGCCCTTCCCTTGGACAACATCGGTGGTGTGGAGGGGGGAGACTTGCTGCTTGGGCAACAGCCGGTCTTCCATACAACCTTGCCCAGGCCTGCGCCCTGGAGAGGCCTTTCCAGGCGCAGATCCATGGTCTCGCAAGACTAATGGATATCATCATCATCATGCTCTCATGTAATGAGTACATGGGATGTCTATAGAACTTGGGCAGTAACGAATGGTGCCTACTGGAGATATGCATCTCGTTCATTGGAGCCATGGAGAACAGCCAAGCATTTTTTGCAGGATGTTGTCACAAAGATCACTAAGGAAGTGGGTTCTGTCTATGATGTAATACAATCAAATGTCCCCTTTTCTTTGCTCCTATTCAATGAAGGAAACACATAAAAAGATTTCACTATATGAGTATAGAAGTTGGATGATTTTCCTAATGCAGCAGTGAGCAGCAAACAAAGAGATATGACTAAGCCTGCAGCGATCCTGAGACTTAGAAGCTGGGTAAAGTATTCCAGGCACATGCATAAGCTGTATTTGAGGTTATGGATCTCAGCAAAAGCAAAGAATGCAATTTATGCTTTGAATAGCACAGTTTTCTGGAAAAGGAAGTTAGTAAAGCCATTAACTTTTCAGACCAGCAAAGCTGAAAATCACACTGCAGATAAATCTTTTATGCTGTACAATGGGGTTTTATTTGAGCCATTTCTCGTTCTGTATTCTTGTTATTGTTCTGAATATGTACTAATCATGCTCAAATATTCTGAACACAATATCTTTAGGATGACATCCTAAATATTATTTTGAAGTAAACTGTCAGTTGTGAAAAGAATTTTCTGTGGTATTTGAAATGCACCTTAGAAATTACTGTACATTGCAAGTTTGCTGTCTTATAATTTGTCCCTGTGCCAATGTAAGTAGACCAATAATGAAGAAATAAATCATTGTGTGACATACCAAATGAATATAGAAAGTGTTGCCTCTTGTGCTCTGCTTGACCATTTATTCGACTGTGACTAATCTGTGCACGATATGTGTACAACACATGTAATATTATTGATTAATAGAAATAATGATGATGCTTGAAGATGACTAATTAAATAACCAAAGGAACCTTCTGTCTGCAACTGAGCAAAGAATCATAAGTGTTTGACTAAGAAAGGCCTCCTGAGATTTTTTGCACAAAGAACATGTTGGTGTTTAATTTTCTTCCTTCTTTCATTCTCAAAGACATGCTGTTTCATTTGGTTAGTTGAGTATGAGTAAATGACCACTTCTCAATTCTCTTTCACTTTTTCTCTTCAAATAGCCTCAGACTATATGCAGGAAAGATTTGTAATTACTTACCTTCTAAGTTCCTTTCTCTTTTTATATGGAAATTCCTGTTATTTATTCTACTAATGATTTTAGGTAAATTGCCAAACCAGCATTTAGTTATTTACGAAGGGCTTTTCTAATCTTAAAGTCAGTAGGCTGTTTAGCCTTGAATAAGCATTGATGGGAAGTTCAATGATTGAGGGACATATATTTAGCAGCTCCTTGAGCAAACTAAGTCAGAAATTGATATTAAAAGTAGAGGGAGAGGCACAATTAAAGCTAAAGTCATGGTCCCATCTGGCAATCCCCCATCTTGCTATCATCTCCTTGATTAGGCCTTAATCCTCTCGTCTGATTTCCAATTGTTCCCAGATCCATTAATTACAGCACACCTGGTTCACATCAGGGAATGCAGGATAAGAACCCTGGCATCACAGCAATGAGTTGCCAGTTTGTTGGTCAATTCTAGAGTGTGTAAACCTCGTTTCCTGATCCCTTAGGACTGTTAGTGCTTAGCTCCACACCATTCCCTGGATATTCTATATGAACCTTGTCTCCGAGTAAAGACTCGCCTGGGTATCAGCTCCATGTCCGTGACTGTGCTAGCGCCTCTTGATCCTGTCTCCGTGCCTGTGTCCTGCACTTGGGTTCATCCTCAGTCACGTCCTTGCAACAGCTAATGCAATTCAAAATTACATGTGGATTCCTACAGCTTGTATGGACCTTCTGATTTGGACAAGCAAGCTTTCTTTTTAACCAGAAAGCCTCTTTTAAATGGAAGGGCTGGGGGTTCGTTCATAATGCTGTCTGAAAATTGTATCAGGCAGGCTTGGGCATCCAAGAAGTGACTGCTGTTTATCAAAAACTTTGAACTTAATAGACCATGAGCTTGGTTGTGGATTTAAAAACTCGATCTCTGAATACACTTTTTCAAAAATGGTCAAAGGCAATGCTGGCACACAAGTGACAGTGGTAGTTTCATCACCAATGTGTGCTCTCACTAAGAGGTGGCTCATGAGATTAGGGATATGATCCATGATGACCAAGGTCTTGGCGAAGAACTTGAATAGAAAGATATAAATATTGCATAGTAAAGGCATTTTGATGAAAGACTTTTGCCTTATAGGTGGTTTGCATTTGGTCCCTCTTCCTCCCCTGTAGTGAACATGATTGTTAGCATTGTTTGGAAATTAGGGTTACAAGTTCTCTATAAGTCCCAAGCCATGCTTCTGCTAAATTTTTTTCATTGTCATTGCCAGTAAATTTAGATTTATAGCAGACTTTTCTTCTGCAGTTGGAACCTCATTTCCATTTTCTTCAGCAGAACCTCTGTGTGAATCCACAAATATTCTTCCCTTGATGATCCTCCACTGATTTGGCAGGTTGCAGTTGGAAATTGGAAAGGTAAAAGGCACAAGGATAAAGTTATTGATGGGTAGAGGGAGGAAATTAAGAAATACTTGCTTACACTATGACTCAGTGACTCTATGACTTCTAAATTAAAAGAGAGAAATTGTTGGTGAGAAGGAAGCTGAATGCAAAATAAACCTTTTACCTTATTGCTGGTCATGATCTCAGCACTTGCACTACCATTAACCAGCATGATCTCGTTCATGTGAAAATGGACATGCATGCTTGCCTTTACTCTTTTATGGAGTTTCTGATGCATTTCAATGAGTGAAGACAATGAGAAAATGTAAGCTATTGCAGTCAATAGGAACATTATCTTAGATTGCCTTAAGTTAAAGTCAGAACAAATTATAGTGAGAGATGAAAAAGTTTGTTGTGGTATTAAACAAACATTTATCATCTCCTTTCATAATGGTATATCCACTAAACATACTACTAATGTTTTGCTACCTGAGTTACATTGAATGGATATGGAGCAGATGCTCATTGTAATTGCATGCTTATTTTCAGTAGATATCGAAATTAGGCCTAATCAAGCTCCCCTCATCCTATATATAGGGCTATAATTTTGCATAATACTTAATCTATTCAATTAGACGTGAATCTGGTGGGCTATATGCAGTAGAAATAGGTTTTCTTCTTTTCTTTATGTTTGTGCTTTAGCATAATGATCCCAATCTCATTTTACTTTACCACCCAAGTCATGTCTGTAATTAAGCAGTAATATGTGCTCAAGCACAGACCTATGCTTTAATAGATTTTTATTTCCTTCTTCACTTGCACATCAACCACTGCTCCTCCTCACTACACAAGATTCACACAAGTCCTTTTAACCATATAACCATATAACAAATACAGTATGGAAAGAGGCCATCTTGGCCATTCTAGTCCATGCCGAACGTTTACTCTCACCTAGTCCCATTGACCCGCACTCAGTCCATAACCCTCCATTCCTTTCCTGTCCATATACCTATCCAATTTTACTTTAAATGACAATACTGAACCTGCCTCTACCACTTCTACTGGAAGCTCGTTCCACATAGCTATCACTCTCTGAGTAAAGAAATTCCCCCTCGTGTTACCCCTAAACTTTTGCCCCCTAACTCTCAACTCATGTCCTCTTGTTTGAATCCTCCCTACTCTCAATGGAAAAAACCAATCCGCATCAACTCTATCTATCCCCCTCATAATTTTAAATACCTCTATCAAGTCCCCCCTCAACTTTCTACGCTCCAAAGAATAAAGACCTAACTTGTTCAACCTTTCACTGTAACTTAGGTGCTGAAACCCAGGTAACATTCTAGTAAATGTTCTCTGTACTCTCTCTATTTTGTTGACATCTTTCCTATAATTCGGTGACCAAAACTGTACACAATACTCCAAATTCGGCCTCACCAATGCCTTGTACAATTTTAACATTACATCCCAACTCCTCAACTCAATGATCTGATTTATAAAGGTCAGCATACCAAAAGCTTTCTTCACCACCTTATCCACATGAGATTCCACCTTTCAGGGAACTATGCACCATTATTCCTAGATCACTCTGTTCCACTGCATTCTTCAATGCCCTACCATTTACCATGTATGTCCTAATTAGATTATTCCTACCAAAATGTAGCACCTCACACTTATCAGCATTAAACACCATCTGCCATCATTCAGCCTACTCTTCTAACTGGCCTAAATCTCTCTGCAAACTCTGGAAACCTACTTCATTATCCACAACGTCACCTACCTTAGTATCATCTGCATACTTACTAATCCAATTTACCACCCCATCATCCAGATCATTAATGTATATGACAAACAGCATTGGACCCAGTACAGATCCCTGAGGCACACCACTAGTCACCGGCCTCCAACCTGACAAACAGTTATCCACCTCTACTCTCTGGCATCTCCCATCCAGCCGCTGTTGAATCCATTTTACTACTTCAATATTAATACCTAACGATTGAACCTTCCTAACTAACCTTCCGTGTGGAACCTTGTCAAAGGCCTTACTGAAGTCCATATAGACAACATCCACTGCTTTACCCTCGTCAACTTTCCTCGAAACCTCTTCAAAAAATTCAATCAGATTTGTCAAACATGACCTTCCATGCACAAATCCATGTTGACTGTTCCTAATCAGACCCTGTCTATCCAGATAAATATATATATCATCTCTAAGAATACTTTCCATTAATTTACCCACCACTGACGTCAAACTGACAGGCCTATAATTGCTAGGTTTACTCTTAGAACCCTTTTTAAACAACGGAACAACATGAGCAATACGCCAGTCCTCCGGCACCATCCCTGTTTCTAATGACATTACAAATATTTCTGTCAGAGCCCCTACTATTTCTACACTAACTTCCCTCAAGGTCCTAGGGAATATCCTGACAGGATCCGGAGATTTATCCACTTTTATATTCCTTAAAAGCACCAATACTTCCTCCTCTTTAATTGTTATAGTTTCCATAACTTCCCTACTTGTTTCCCTTACCTTAAACAATTCAATATCCTTCTCCTTAGTGAATACCGAAGAAAAGAAATTGTTCAAAATCTCCCCCACCTCTTTTGTCTCCACACATAGTTGTCCACTCTGATTCTCTAAGGGACCAATTTTATCCCTCACTATCCTTTTGCTATTAATATAACTGTAGAAACCCTTTGGATTTATTTTCACCTTACTTGCCAAAGCAACCTCGTATCTTCTTTTAGCTTTTCTAATTTCTTTCTTAAGATTCTTCTTACATTCTTTATATTCCTTGAGCACCTCATTTACTCCATGCTGCCTATATTTATTGTAGATATCTGTCTTTTTCCTAACCAAGTTTCCAATATCCCTTGAAATCCATGGCTCTCTCAAACTTTTAACCTTTCCTTTCAACCTAACAGGAACATAAAGATTCTGTACCCTCAAAATTGCACTTTTAAATGACCTCCATTTCTCTATTACATCCTTCCCATAAAACAAATTGTCCCAATCCAC
Source organism: Hemitrygon akajei (assembly GCF_048418815.1). NCBI lineage: Eukaryota > Metazoa > Chordata > Chondrichthyes > Myliobatiformes > Dasyatidae > Hemitrygon > Hemitrygon akajei. The sequence continues at coordinate 64,988,519 of NC_133126.1, read as the reverse complement.
TCCTTCTAAATCCTTTCACATCTCCTCAAAGTTAGCCTTTCTCCAATCAGAAATCTCAACCCTGGGTCCAGTCCTATCCTTCTCCATAATTATATTGAAACTAATGGCATTGTGATCACTGGACCCGAAGTGCTCCCCAACACATACCTTCATCACCTGACCTATTTCATTCCCTAACAGAAGATCCAACACTGCCCCTTCTCTAGTTGGTACCTCTATGTATTGCTGCAAAAAACTATCCTGCACACATTTTGCAAACTCCAAACCATCCATCCCTTTTACAGTATTGGTTTCCCAGTCTATGTGTGGAAAATTAAAATCTCCCACAATCACAACCCTGTATTCACTACAAATATCTGCTATCTTCTTGCAAATTTGCTCCTCCAATTCTCGCTCCCCATTAGATGGTCTATAATACACCCCTATAAGTGTTACTACACCTTTCCCATTCCTCAATTCCACTCAAATAGTCTCCCTAGACGAGCCCTCTAATCTATCCTGCCAGAGCACCGCTGTAATATTTTCTCTGACAAGCAATGCATCACCTCCCCCTCTTGTTCCTCCGATTCTATCACACTTGAAGCAACGAAATCCAGGAATATTTAGTTGCCAATCACACCCCTCCTGCAACCATGTTTCACTAATAGCTACAACTTCATATTTCCAGGAATCAATCCATGCTCTAAGCTCATCCACCTTTCTTACAATGCTTCTAGTATTAAAATAAATGCATTTAAGAAATTCTCCACCTCTTCCTCTCTGTTTATCTCTAACAGTACAAACAACTTTACTGTCTTCTTTTTCTTCCTTCTCCCATACATCTGTTCCTACACTCTGATTCCTGGCCCCCCTCATGTAATACTGTATTGTGAATGATTGAATACTGTTTTTCTTGATAACTGTTTCCTTTAGGCTATTATTTTAAGTAATAATGAGCTTACTTCAGGTAAAGACATTTAGCTCTGAGACTGCAGTGTCAATATGTGTACCATCCAGAGCTACTGGGGATAGACGGAGACTTTAAGAAGCACACAATGCATATTTTTGCACAAATGGCACAAAACTACACTGTGGGCCTTACAGGCAATAGGGTTGAGTTCTATCTAACGTTATTTACAGGAAGTATGACTTGGGCTGTGGCTGGAGAGTCAAAGGCACTGCCAGCTCTCAATCCCACTACACTAGCCTGCTATTCTCTCCCCATTTATTTACCCCCCACCAGTTTGCTTCTCCCTTGCAGTTATTTCTCCACTTTACATGATTTTTCCTGCCCCCGTTTCTCACCCAACCTTGTCCCAAATCTCTAATCAATTCCTGAAATGATTTCTTTCATGAGAGCCTCTATCCAAAGCAACTTGAGACTAAGTGCAGGGGACTTTGCTTATTATTTCAGCTGGAAGCCCCTCTTTCACACACATTGTTTTCAGCCTTTTTTTACAACAGAATGTTGTTTCTGGAACTTCCTTGTGTTCCAGCGCAGTGTTACTTTAACATGCCTCTTTTGATGCTGTACAATTTACACCCTACTGTCTCTCTTTTAGGATATTTATTGATATTAATACCCCTAACTTATTTGTTACCTCTGTTTTTTCAAAATGGATTGAAATACTGTGGGTATATTCTCAACAATGTCAATCCAAACAGGCCAATTTAAATCTTGCTGCACAATTCTTTTTCAAAGAAGTACTTTATTCATAATACTGGAAATACAATCGCTACACATTTTTCTTTACATTTACTGTTCCGCTAAATCAATACTTCCTCTTGTAATGCAATTATGTTATTCAATTTCCTCCTTCAATAATACACCCATGAAGTGGATGAGAGGCTGTTACATAGGGCCTAGCAGTGGCAACAGGATATTAGGCAGCAGTCTTTCTGTGCTTCTATTTTCCAAGTGCTGATGAAAGACAAATCCTAAAAGCAGTCGGAAGAATGTTAAGGAAACAAATCATGCAAATTGGAAGTGCAGCCCTTGTTGCTCAGAAACATGCACAATTCTGTTTAGCTTTAACATTTAGTGAAACATTTATTGTTCTGATTGTAAAGTAATTCTGAGAACAGCTTCAGAATGTTCTTGACATGGTTCCCAAGTTCATTGTAATTAACACTTGAAGGTATAGACAGTGTACAAACCTCTGAGTAACTGGTTTCTTGAGCAAAGCATAAACACCATTTTCCATCATAAGGAGGCTGTGTTGCAGAATTAAGTGTTCAACGTGGATTGGTGGAAAATATCCAAAAAGAAAACACACAGTTGTGCAGATATTTATCAGCCCTTGTTTTGTAGTAATGTAGTAAATGGGGAAGATGGAATACTTTCTATAATCTGTTCCATGACTAAAGAGATGTATATTCTGCCAAAGGTTTAAGGATGTAAGAAAGAAAAGTAGAGAGAAAATGACCCAGAGCATGAAGCATTTTACAGTATATTATGGTAAAAACACATGTAAACATCTTCGCTCTGTAGTAATTTAAGCATGTGGATTATTAGAGAGAGTGTTAAATTGATAAAGTTAAATTATTGTTTCACCAACTGGGGGGAAGGAAAGGTGGCAAAGTGACTAGTGTCTGGGAAGCAAGCTGAAGTGGATTTTCAGTCCATCTGAGCTGACTTACATATCAGTAGTTTAACAACATCTTTAAATATTGATGGCCTATAAATCACTCTGTATGTAAAAGGTGTGTTGTACATTTCTGTGCAAAATAGTTGTACCATTTTCATTTTAGTCCATGTAGGATATTCTAATATTAGATTATGAATCATGCAATTTCATGGAAAGTGTTGTAATGTCAAAGTTGAACTTCCTGTGCAAAGTCAGAAAATGTATGAGCTCTGAAAGAGAGCTTCAAGGAATCAGATCACTTTGCAACAGATTTATTCCTGAATTGCAGCTAGTTGAAGGAGATGGGCACTATCCATCTCCTAGGATATTGGGACATCATGCGTTTGATGATTCTTCCAGTTGCTTCCATTTTGAATAATGCCATATATAACCATAATTTTCCAGGTACGTTTTAGGATAGTAGTAGTTTTCCAAGCATTTGATTTGTGTGTGATGTTCTCCTAAGGCTTTGTCTATTGCTGGGCTTCAGGTGGCTATAGAGACCGATCTGGGATCCACATATTCTAGTGTAGTGTAGGCTTGCAAACCTTACTTCACTACTTGCTAACAACAACACACACAAAATGCTGGTAGAACACAGCAGGCTAGGCAGCATCTATAGGGAGAAGCGCTGTCGACGTTTCGGGCCGAGACCCTTCGTCAGGACTAACCGAAAGGAAAGATAGTAAGAGATTTGAAAGTAGTGGGGGGAGGGGGAAATGCGAAATGATAGGAGAAGACCGGAGGGGGTGGGATGAAGCTAAGAGCTGGAAAGGTGATTGGCGAAAGTGATACAGAGCTGGAGGAGGGAAAGGATCATGGGACGGGAGGCCTCAGGAGAAAGAAAGGGGGGGAGCACCAGAGGGAGATGGAGAAGGTACTCCCCCCCTTTCTTTCTCCTGAGGCCTCCCGTCCCATGATCCTTTCCCTCCTCCAGCTCTGTATCACTTTCGCCAATCACCTTTCCAGCATTTAGCTTCATCCCACCCCCTCCGGTCTTCTCCTATCATTTCGCATTTCCCCCTCCCCCCACTACTTTCAAATCTCTTACTATCTTTCCTTTCGGTTAGTCCTGACGAAGGGTCTCGGCCCGAAACGTCGACAGCGCTTCTCCCTACAGATGCTGCCTAGCCTGCTGTGTTCTACCAGCATTTTGTGTGTATTGTTGTTTGAATTTCCAGCATCTGCAGATTTCCTCGTGTTTTCACTACTTGCTAATTGCTACGGTACTTAATCTGGGATGTTAGGTTGGATTCCTTTAAATGAGAATGCCTGTTCATAAGGAGGCTGATGCACGAACACTCTTCCCTGCTGCAGCCTTCTTCCACCTTCACTGCCATTGTGGTGTACCATCATATTCTGCCAGCTCCATCATTGAAATCTTGGTTAGATCGCTCTTTGTCTGGATGGTCCTCCTTGACCTTACTTCCATGGTTGATCTAAGAGAACTAAGCATCAGATAGCTAAGTTCGAGACAGCATCACTCACGGGATCTCAGGAGCTCACATGCCTTTCCACCACAACAAAGTGACAATCCTTGGAGAAGACATTTTAGGATATATTGTGACAGATCTACTTATTGGGATGAATAGTTATGGATACTAAAAATTAGTTCTAAGATGCCTCTTACTTAAGTGTGCTCCTGAGTTGTGGACTTGGAATGTGGCAGTCAGCAGCATTCCCTTATGGGCATCTCCTTGCATTGGAAGACCAGTAAGTTTTGGGCCGACTGAAGTATGTCTTTCAACAATTCAATGATCACAGAGTCATTGGTTATGCAGCTGCTTGGAGCCAAATTGGTCACAAGGACCATTGCTCCTCAGATTTTTATGATATAACTGAGATTATTGCAATAATATCACTGGATAACGTTCAAAATGGAAACTGCATTTCTGGGACCTAATATTAAATGTGAACACCAAACAATCTGCCCGGAGGTAAATCTTAAATTGGAATATATTAAATTAATAATGTTTCATTAGCCTGTATTTTAATTAGTGATTTCCCGCTGCTTTTTCTATCCAACTTCTTATGGAGTGTTGGTATATTTTCTAAGTTATGTATATTATCTGTGTGCCCTTTCTGTCATTGATATAGTATTTTCCAGGACAACATCTGGATGTCTTGCTTTGAATGCTATTTCAGTAAAATATGGATATTGAGGCTGTGAAATTATGTATAGTTCAATAATGTACTGCGGTGATGAGCTCTTTTTTCAGGATCCAACAGAATGACTTGGGTCTCTAGACATGCTTTTGTCTGCCAACCTTTTCAGTTCACTGCCTGCATAATCACGACCAGTACAAAGGCAAGTAAGAAATCACTCAGATCACTGTTCAGATGGCTGAGTGCAAAACATCTTGTTTGAAGTCTTTTGTGAAAGCGCAGCATGAAGCTCAAATAATGTGAAGGACATTCACTATCACAAGTAATGTCCTTAATAATCTTGTTAGGCTAGTCTTTCTCTATATGAGACAAATGAAACATTATTGGCTTATAGGCTGGAGTAAATAATTTAGTTTCCAATATGCAGGCTAGCTGACAGTAAATTAAAATGACATGAAAAAGGCTGGTTCAATAAAGTAGCTAACCAATCAAATTTAATTGGCAGAGTTGAGGTTATGGAAAATATGGCTTACATTTAGACCATGTTATCTTAGGGTTTTATAAATACACATGAATTAAGTTCCCTAGACTTAATTTCTTATTGTTATGTTTTCAAAACGACAATGTTGAGATAATGGCAGGAAAGCCTAAGATACCTGTGTTTTGTCGAAGTACATGTTACCATGAGATGAAACTTGATTACTGTTTATTCTCCATATGGCTCCATAGCTTTGTTATCCTGCATATAAAAACAATTTGTTCAACAATTCCAAGATGTCTAAGTTGAACAGAGTCCATTTTCAGCACATTGATACTCTCAGCAACAGCTTCTGTGTAGCAAGGTCGCAAATGTAACAACACAATACATGAGTTTCTCAGATATCCTGAAAAAAAACTCAAGACAATATTGACATTGGAGAAAGTTGAGAAAAGGACTTTAGCAGCCATCAAAGGAAAAGATTTAAGGCTGGAGCTTATTCTTGCCCTCTCACAGTGCTTGAGGCTATGCTGATACTCATTGCCTGATGACTAGCCTCAAACACCACGTCGGCCTGCACGATCAATCTTATGAATTTGGAGCAGGTAACATTTGGGGTCATAGGGACGATCGATCTTGGCTAAGTTAAAGTTATTAGATCTTCACTTTAATTTATCTTAAAGATTTGCTTCTTTCTTTCTGTTGTGGTCCTTAATGAGCAGTATTTGAGACCTTCTATTCTTGAGTAGAATGAACATTGTCTCTTAGCTGTTACTACTCTAATTTGCTCTCCTTTACAATTATTTTGTTCTTATATAACACTTGTGCACTGGAAGTGACATTAAACAATCTTGAATCTTTGAAAACTTTTTTAAAAGACCACAGTATAATTGGCTATGATGCAGTGTAATAAAAAGAAAAATGTAACATTGATATAGGAAGCAAAGACCAGTTGCCCCCCCCCACCCCCCAACCAAGTTACCTGCTCCAGTGTAATAAGATCGATCTTGTAGGCCTGTGTGATGTTTGGGGCAAGCCATCTGGCCTTGAGTGTCAGCATTGCCTCAAGCAATGTGAGAGGGCCAGAATAAGCTCCACTCTTAAATCTCTTCCAGGAACCTTTGAAGGCCGCTCAAATCCAGTTGTCCACTTTCTCCACTGTCAAAACCACCTGGGTTTTTCAGAGTTTCTGAACATCTTGGAAAACAAAAGGCATTTAGAAAATTAAGATGCTTCTAAATAACTAAAAACATTAAAGCAAATACAAACTCATTAAAAACAGTAACATTATTCTTCCCCGCAGCACCTTTTCTCATAGCCCAATAATCACATTGAAATGAATGTGCTATCAGATCCTGCGCCAGCTCTAAACAGATCAGTAATCTCTCTGTCTTTACCATTGAATTTCACATGCAGATGAGTAATGGAGCATAGACAGGAAATTGCTGAAGCAGTTCCATAGAGTTTGAGTTTGTATGTTTGAGCAATAGTCTCAAACTTTCCGATACTTATTTGGGTAAATGCCAGCTGTTTCAGAGTATGACAATCCGATCTTACTGCTATGCTGCTTAATACCAAGATTGAACTAGGATCTTATTGATGAGTAATATTTCAATAATGGATGCTAATCTGTTTTTTTCTCAGTCTGTCTAACATCAGTATCTTTTCAATTTACACAGCTGAATCTATGTTCAGAGTCCTCCTCACAGTTATATAATATCTACTTCCATCCATGTAGTTTTCATAAATTATAGTCAGTTATGTAACCTTTTCAGATAAATTAATGTCCTCAAGAATCACAAATCCATATGAATAAAAAAGAAAGAAAAGTTTATTTTAGTATGAAACCAAAGTAAATCCCAACACATCTTACAGTCAATACTTCTGAGGTGTAATTTGCCTGATGCAGGTAATATGACAGCCAATATGTGTATAATAAGTTTTCATAACCACATTATTTCTTTTAGTTATCTTGATTGAGGAATAGATATTGGCCAGTACACTGACATTAATCTTCTCGCTCATCGTCAAAATAGTGTTAGTAATCTTCCAAGTTCACTTGAGAGAGCAGGCAAGATTTTGATTTAGTGTCACATTCAAAAGCTGACAACTTTGACAATTCAGTTCTCCCTCAGTAATGGTACTGTATGATACTCTCAGCAACATAATTGTTCTATTACCATTTTGTTCAGCTCTGATGTAGTGACTCTTCTGAAAACCCAAGATTCTTTTGGACTTGCATTTAGCAATATCTTGCTTTGCAGTCACTTTGGCATTCTTATGATTTTTTTCTGTCATTCATTCTTTGGGTGTTTTTCTTCTGTTTTGGGAGTCTCTGCGGAGAGTGAGAGTTTCAGATTGTATATTGTATACATTCTCTGATATTAAATGGAACAATTCAACCATTGAACTTCCAGAACTCTATTACAGATGTAGAGTTACATCTCTCTTCTGCAGAAAAATAATTTATTTCTTTTTTAAAATCAGTCCAGAATGATTATTCCTAAGTTAAGGTAGTCTGAAACACTTTCCTATGACAAGGTCGTAAAATGCTGGTTGATATATTGTTCAGACTCATAATCTAAAGAAAGCAGATTTCTTCAGTGTGTCAATAAAACTATATGTTTATTTGAGAATTCAACTAGAAAGTCTGAGCTTCTCCTGAGAGTCTTGTTTAAATAAATCCTTTGAAATTTAATAAGCAGTATTCCATCTCACTACGATGCAGAATTTTAACAAGAAATTAATTCTTTATAGAGGAATAGAGACAATAGATACTGGAGGCACTCTATAAGTAGTCTCCCGATAACTACTTTCCCGCTGCCAGTACCCTCTTCTTCCTGGAAGAATGTGTGCTTACTCTTAACAGCTTCCCTTTTGACTCCTCTCACTTCCTCCAGGTCAACTGTGATCCCATTTGCAAGTGCATGGGCCCAGCTGTACCGGCTACCTGAAGCAGCTTCTATCCCAAGTCTGCTCGGGCACCACTCCCAAATCCTTCTCCAGTACATTGATGACTGCATTGGTGGCACCTCCTGCACCAGTGGGGAACTTAACAATTTCATTAATTTTGTTACCAATTTCTACCTTATCTTCTAATTCATTTGATCCATTTCTGACATCTCTCTTCCCTTTTTTCATCTCACTATCTTCATCTCAAGAGACAGATTATCCACTGACTCCCACAGCTACCTAAACTAAACCTCATTTCATCCTGTCATTTATTGGATGTCATTCCTTTCTTCAGTTCCTCTACAGTATCTCTGCCACATGTGTTCTCGGAATGTGGCCCTCCATTCCAGGATATCTGAGATGTCCTCCTTTTACAAAAAATATATTCCTCCTGCTATTACTGATGTACGCCTCACTGGCATCTCAATTTCCTTCACTTCTGTTCTTACCTCATATCCACCCCCCCCCCCATTTGAACGATAAAATTAATGGCTTTGTGGCCAAGTTTGCACTCAATATGAAGATAGGTGAAGGGGCAGGTAGTGTTGAGGAAACAGAGAGGCTGCTGAAGGATGTAGACAGGTAGGAGAATGGGCAAAGAGGTAGCAATTGGAATACAATGTATGGTCATGAACATCAGCTAAAGGAATAAAGGCGTAGAATGTTTTCTAAATGGGGCGAAAATTCAAAAGTACGAGGTGGAAAGGGATTTGGGAGTCCTTGCGCAGGTTTCCCTAATAGTTAATTGGCAGGTTGAGTCAGTGGTGTGGAAAATGAATGCGTTTCAAGAGGACTAGAGTATAAAAACAAGGATGTAATGCTGAGGCTGTATACGGCACTGGTGAGGCCTCACTTGGAGTATCGTGAGTGGTTTTGGGCCCATTATTTAAGAAAGGATGTGTTGACGTTGGAGGGGGTTCAGAGGAGCCTCAAGAGGATGATTTTGGAATGAAAGGGTTATCATATGAAAAATGATTGAAGCTCTGGGTATGTACTTGCTGAAATTTAAAGGAATGAGGGGGATATCTCATTGAAACCCATCAAATGTTGTTTGGCCTAGATATTGTGGATGTGAATAGGATGTTTCCTTTGGTGGCGGAGTCTAGGAGTAGAGGACACAGTCTTAAAATAGCAGGAGGTCCATTTAGAACAGAGATGTGGAGGAATTTCTTTAGCCAGAGGGTGGTAAATCTGTGTAATTCTTTGCCACAGGCTGCTGTGGAGGCCCAATCACTGAGTGCATTTAACGCAGAGGTTGTTAAGTTTTTGGTTGGTCGGGGAATGTAAGTTTATGGAGAAAAGACAGGAGAATAAGGTTGAGAGGGAAATGGTTCAGCCATGATGAGATGGTGGAGCAGATTCAGTGGGTTGAATAGCCTAATTCTGCTCCTATGCCTAATGTTCTTATGGTCAATTCCATTTAGATGTTTTGCCTATGACTTAAATGATATTGGTCCCTAGCATTTTCTCTGATGTAGTAGCTATTATGTTTGCTGCCACCAACTGTGTCAAAGGAATTATTATTGATTTATTAATACCATGCAGTATTTCTCTCATCAGTAATAAGGGAGGACTGGCTTTACAAACCACAGAGAATTGCTGATTGCAACTGGACAACAAAATGAGAGTTCACCTACAATCCGACAATCCAGGACTTTTTGATCTTCAGCAGTAGCAAAGATGCAGCTTAATGCAAGATTCCTCAGCAAATTCCAGATTGGCCTACTTTTTGTCCATTCTGTTCTCCATTCTTCTGAGCAGAAGCAACACATTAAACAGCAAATTATGTTGTTCTTCATGAATTATCTCCGCTCCTTTACTCAAATCTGCACACAGAGCTAAGGCTGTAGTGCAGAGCTAAATTTCGTTGTCTAGGGAATTTTGATTATGAAGAATCAACTGCATAGCTCCATCATATAAACAGAAGTAGAAATTTGCAGGCAATTGAAGATTATTCAAAAAAGGAAGCAACTAGAAGAACACACCCAAAATGCTGGAGGAACTCTGCAGGTGAGGCAGCATCTGTGGTGAGGAATAAACAGTCAACCTTTCAGGATAAGACTCTTCAAGCTTTGCCATTTTATGATCAATAGTTTCAGCTTATTATTTGTAAAGGAATGATCAAGAAGCAAGATACAAATCTGAAGACCCCGTGCTGGACTCCAGTAATGATAGTTACCAGAGAGAACATAGAACATCAAGTACAGTAACAGCCCCTTTGGCTCACCATGTCTGTGCTGACTGCTGATCATGATGCCAATGTAAACTAACCCCATCTGCCTGCACATGTTATATACTTAAATTCCCTTCCTATTTATGTTTAAACCTAAATGCCTCTTAAAGGTTGCTTTTGCATCTGCTTCTGCTACCTCCCCTGGCAGCATATCCCAACATAGATTGCAGCTTAGAAGCTGCTTTGGGGTCCAGGGAAAGGCAACATTGCAAACTTTTATGATTGTCTTAACAAAGGTAGCCCAATGCATCAGTTATACATCTTAATGGCATGATGTTCTAACATCCCTAGGAGGTTTATGGTGCCGATCTCCTTCACTTAGCTACAATTCAAAATCAAATCTGTTGCAAAGTGGTTCCATTACTTGAAGATCACTTTCAGAGCTCATTTATTTTGGGAGATTGAACAAGATGGGTTAGCTCTTCATGTGCAACTTTGGGATTACAGCACTTTGTGTGCAATTGCAGAGTTCACAATCTAATGCACATGACACATTGCAGGTGAAGTACATTACAATATCCCACATGCCTTCAAACAAAATTAGTGCAGCTATCTTGTACATAATTGTACAACATTTCATCTACATTTAGAATGATTTCTAGATTATCAACATTGGGGTGTTAAACCACAGGTCTGTGATTCAGATCACATGGATGTAAAATCCATTTGGGTTTGCTTTCCTATCTTTGCTACATTTACTTCCCCCTATTGGTGTAACAATAGTTTAACTTAATCAATTTAACATTTTCTCTAATGATCCACTTGCAGATATAAATAAATGGTGATGAAGTTTGCATGTGGTGTTTGCCAGTATATGATCTACTGTAAAATGCTTCATGCTCTGTAGTTTTCTTTCTCACATTATTAAACCTTTGGGGAGTATGCACCCAGTCATGAAACAGTTTATATAATGCCTTACATCTATTACACTAGTTTACTGTAAAAGAAAACTTATTTATTTTCCATCATTCTGTGTTTAACATTTAATTCTGTGGCACAGCTTCCTTCACATGGAAAATTGAGTTAGTATATTGTTCAAGAAACTGATTATTTAAAGAGGTTGTGCCAGTTCTCAAAGTTAATGTGCAAATAGACAAATAATACCTTTCACTGAAATAATAATGCTAAACAGAAATCTGCATTTAACTGAGTAACTAGAGATTACACATCTAATTTAGCGTATATTTTTTTATTTCATATTTGATTGATTACTAGGATTTGATTTGAATTAGTAAATAAAATATTCTTAGGCTAGGGGGTTATAACTTTTTATCCTACAGTGAAAAGTGAAATTAAAATTTCTCAAATCTGGGAAAGTTTTTTCATTATTGTAACTGGATTAGCCAATGGCAGCAGCAAATTGTTGTCCAAAATCTCAAGTCAGAAGCAAAATGCAGCACCACTTGAACTTTCAGTGATTAACAGAGCATATAATTTCCAAATATTATATCATTATTCATTTGGCAATATTCATTTCCAACACCCACCTCCCAAGATAATTTATCACCTCTCATACCATGCTTGTAAAAAGAAAGAAAAACCATTACTGAAGTCCTGCAACTTCAAAAAGGTCTGGGTAACCAGTGATCCATCAGAGAGGGCAACACAATCGCAGCAACATCTCACAACAATGACAAACTACCTGACACACAGAATCCGTGGTGCAATGTCAAGCATAATTAAAATCGCTGCACTGCTACAACCTCTTGAATCTAGCCAGAGTTAAATACTTCCTTGCCTGAGAAGTCAAGGTGCCTAAAGAAAGAAGTTATAATGTCTATTGTATCTTATCGCACAAGTATCCAAAAAAGGAAGAAGTCATTATTCGGTGCCAACATGTGATCAATTGTTCTGAACAATAATATGTTATCACAAGAAGTCATCAACGTTAACCATTCTGAACTGCTAAAATACAAAAAGTTGAAACTGCAAACATACAAATTGCAATCAAAATCTTCATTACGGAAGATTTAGTCCTTACGGAACATTATCCAAGTAAAAACTAAAAGAATATCACAGTATCTGGTAAATAACCAGTATCCAACAGACTTAATGATGCTTCTCAACACAAGAAATACTTAATGAAAATGCCAAATCAGACCAGTTACTGAAACAGCATATAGTTTAAACTTTTCTTGAATTATGGGAGTTTGAAGTACTCTGAAAAGGTTCATCATGGATATTAAGACCGCATGTCTGGTGTTCTTCTGAATTTGTCTCTGGAAGATAGTACAGTATTGGATATTCAACAGTATAGCAGAAAGGTGCATGGTTTTACTTTCTATCTGCTCATGACCAGTTCTAAGGAGAAAGTAGCAGAGGTTATAAGAGGTTATCTATAATATGATTTGGCAATGAAGGTATAATCTAGATAATATATTACCAGTTTCACCATTTACCTGTCAAACAAATTCACAAAGGAATGAGATTACCAAACAAATCATACATAGGAACTTCATTACTTCATTATAGTGGTTGCCTCACTACCTGAAGGATGTGAAAACCATAGAAAGGGTGCAGAGGAAATTTACAAGGATGTTTCCTGGATTTGGGAGCATACCTTATGACATTAGACTGAGCGAATTTGGCCTTTTTTCCTTGGAGCAACGGAGGATGAGAGGTGACCTGATAGAGGTGTATAAGATGATGAGAGGCGTTGATCGTGTGGATAGTCAGAGGCTTTTTCCCGAGGCTGAAATGGCTAACATGAGAGGTGCTTGGAAGTAGGTACAGAGGAGATGTCAGGGGTAAGTGTTTTTACGCAGAGAGTGGTGAGTGCGTGGAATGGGCTGCTGGTGACGATGGTGGAGGCGAATATGATAGGGTCTTTCAGGAGACTCCTGGACAGGTACACGGAGCTCAGAAAAATAGAGGGCCATGGGTAACCCTGGGTAATTTCTCAGGTAAGAACATGTTCAGCACAGCTTTGTGGGCCGAAGAGCCTGTATTGTGCTGTAGGTTTTCTATATTTCTATTACCTTCAGACTACTTAGGCAGTCTATGAGGTGCTGTTCTTGTAGTTTGCATTTAGCCTCTTGCTTGCAGTAGAGGAGGCTGAGGATGGGGTTATTAATGTGGGAATGGAGCGGAGAATTAGAATAGCTAGCAAATAGAAGCCATGATGGGCAGGGCCCACGTGCTCAGCAAAGTGGCCACTTGCTTGTGCCTGGTCTCACTCATTTAGAGGAGGTTGGATTATCAGCACTGAAAGCAATAAACAAGACTGGAGGATTTGCATGTAAATGTCTGCTCCATTGGAAGGGTTTTTTTTAGGGCTTTATATGATGGTGAAGGAGGAGGTGTATGGACAGCTGTTACACCTGCTATGGTCACAGGGAAAAGAACCTGGGGAGGGGAAGAGAGGGATGGGTGTGCAAGTGTGGGTGCACCAGGGAATCACGGAGAGTGGTCCCTCTGAAACGCAGAAAGGAGTAAGGAGAGGAAGATGTGGCTGGCAGAAGCTGCTAAGAATGACGTGTGTTGGATGTGTAAGGTGGCGGGATGATACGTGAGAACTTAGGGAGCTTTATCCCTGTTCTCTCTGGGGTGGAGAAGGGGGTGGATATGGGGTAAGAACAGAAGTGAAGGAAATAGAGATGACAGTGAGGGGTAAATCATTAAGAGCAGGAGGAATACATTTTTTGTAAAAGGAGGACATCTCAGATATCCTGGAATGGAGGGCCACATTCCGAGAACACATGTGGCAGAGATACTGTAGAGGAACTGAGAAGAGGAATGATATCTTAATAAATGACAGGGTGAAAGGAGGTTTAGTTTAGGTAGCTGTGGGAATCAATGAATAATGTGTCTCCTGAGCTGGAGACAGTGCAATGAAGAAAGGGAAGAGAGATGTCAGAAATGGACCAAGTGAATTAGAGGGTCAGGTGGAAGTTGGTAAGAAAATTAGTGAAATTTGTAAGTTTCCCTCTGGTGCAGAAGACACCACCAATGTGGTCATCAATGTACTGGAGAAGGATTTGGGAGTGGTGCCCAAGCAGACTTGGGATAGAAGCTGCTTCAGGTAGCCGGTACAGCTGGGCCCATGCACTTGCAAATGACTTCACAGTTGACCTGGAGGAAGTGAGAGGAGTCAAAAGGGAAGCTGTTAAGAGTAAGCACACATTCTTCCAGGAAGAAGAGGTTACTGGCAGAGGGAAAGTAGTTATTGGAGGACTACTTATAGAGTGCCTCCAGTATTTATAGTCTTTTGTCTCTATAGTCTTTTTTCATATCCTCATGATATTTCTACACAGATATGGCTGTAATCAAGCTGGTAAAAGGTTATTTCCTTGAAGTGCAGCAGGTCTCTATGAAAAACAGTCCATTCTGCTCTAGATTTAAAGTCCTTAAATTAGGATTTACCTTTACTTCATGAACAATAGTAGTCTGGTTTGCTGTTGGATAACTAGTGGAAGTAAAAATGCTGTCATCCTGAATCTCACAGGCCCACTGATGTTCTGTCAAACTGGGGAGTCAGAAACTCTTCTACTCTTTTGGAGGATAAATTTCTGGAGATTGTCACGGCTATAAAGGCTTCACTAACAGAATAGTGACGACTGCTTCCTTTTACAGCTGTGTTTGGATAGCACCATTCTGACTTGTCAAGGCAGAGGCAAGATATTAATTGTCCTCTGCTTATGCTGTAATGGAAATATGCAATCACCTGCTATTGACATGGATAATATTTCCATGGTGTGCAACAGTCAATGATTCATCTTCTATTGAATGAATACACCACAGTTGTCACCAACTTCATCAAGACCTGTGTCGATGAGTGTGTGCCTTCTAGAACATACAGGACATACATACCCAAATCGGAAGCCGTGGAAGAATCAGGGAATACATAGTCTGCTGAGGGCTAGATCTGTGGCATTCAAGACCAATGATCCAGAACTTTACAAGAAGTTCAGTTGCGACGTTGGGAAGGCGATCTTAAGAGTGATAAAGGTTAGAGATGGAGTCAGATGCACGTCAGCTTTGGCAGGGTTTGCAGGCCATTGCTTTCCACAAGATGAAACCTAACATCGTGAACAGCAGTGATGCTTCACTCCCAGCTGAGCTCAATGCCTTCTATGCACGCTTTGAAAGGAAGAATAAAACCATGCGAATCCCTGTACCATCTGGGGACCCTCTGATCTTTGTTGTGGAGGCTGACATCAGAAAATCTTTCAAGAGGGTAAACCCTTGCAGGGCATCAGGCGCTGATAATAACCTGGTAGGGCTCTGATATCCTGTGCCAGCCAACTGGTTTGAGTATTCAAGGATGTCTTCAATCTTTCATTGCTGCAGTCAGAGGTTTCCACCTGCTTCAAAAGGGCAAAAATTATACCAGTGCCCAAGAAGAGCAGGGTGAACTGTCTCAATGACTATTGCCCAGTGGCACTCACATCTAATGTGATTAAGTGCTTTGAGAGGTTGATCATGGCTAGAATCAACTCCTGTCCAAGTACCTGAACCTGCCACAATTTGCCTATCACCACAGTAGGTTTGCAGTGAATGCAATTTCACTGGTTCTACACTTAGCCTTGGATCACCTGGAAAATAGTAAGACTTATGTTAGGCTGCTGTTTATTGACTTCAGCTCAACATTCAACACAATCATACCCTTAGTTCTAATTGAAAAGTTCCAAAACCTGGGCTTTTGTACCTCCCTCTGCATCTGGATCCTTGACTTCCTCATTAGGAGACAACGGTCCGTGTGGATTGGAAATAACATCTGCTCCTCACTGACATTCAACACTGGCACACCTCAGGATGTGTGTTTAGCCCACTGCTCTACTCTGTCTACATCTACAACTGTGTGGCTAGGCACAGCTCAAACACCATCTATAAATTTTCTGATGGCACAGCTATTGTTGGCAGAATTCCAGATGGTGACAAGGAGGCACACAGAAGTGAGATAGATCAGCTAGCTGAGTGGTGATGCAGCAACAACCTTGCACTCATCAGTAAGAGCAAGAAATTGACTGGGAACTTCAAGAAGGGGAAGTCGAGGGAACACACGCCAGTTCTTATCAAGGGATCAGAAGTGGAAAGTGTGAGTAGATTCAAATTCCTGGGTGTCAATGTCTCTGAGGATCTATCTTGGGCCCAACATATTGATGCAATTACAAATAAGGCATGACAGCAGCTATATTTCATTAAGAGTTTGAAGGGAATTGATTTGTCACTGAAGACACTCATCAGTTTGTACAGGTGTACCGTGGAGAGTACTCTAACTGGTTGTATCACTGTCTGGTATGGAGGGGCCACTGCACAGGTTCGGAAAATGCTGCAGAAAGTTGTAAACTCAGCCAGCTCCATCGTAGGCACTAGCCTCCCCAGCATTCAGGACACCTTCTAAAGAAGGTGACATCCATCATTGAGGAACTCCCATCACCCAGGACATGTCCGCTTCTCATTGTTACCATCAAGTAAGAGCTACAGAAGCTTGAAGACACACACTCAATGTTTCAGGAACAGCTTTTCCCCCTCCACCATCAGATTTCTGAATGGACAATGAACCAATGAACATTTCTGCATTATTTTATCATACAAGGGGTCTAAACTAGTAAAATAGATTAACTCAAACCTTATAATTAACACATGTGACTACAATATTGCTACCACCATTGACACATGTTTGAAAGATGGGGAGGACTGGCAACTCAGTACCTTGAGGTATAGAATTTTTAGGCAAGATGGAGAAACCTAAAAGATAAGGTCTCCTAGTCAAGGAAAGACAAGTACTGAGAGAAGATATCCTAGAGAGCTCTCAAATGAGGCTATATGGGTAGAGATTAGGAACAAAAGGAGTATCATCAATGTTCTAGGGGCATATTACAGATTTCCTAACTGTCAACAGGAGATGGTGGAACAATTATGTAATCAAATAGCAAAGAGTTCTAGTAAAAATAGGGTTGTAATATGAGGGGATTTCAGTTTTCTAAATATTAACTGGGGACTGTCTAGTGTAAAAGGTTCAGAGGGGATGACTTTGACCTTGACTTTGGAAAATTTTTGACACAGTATGTAGGTAAACCAACAAGGGGAGGAACATTACTCGATCTTGGGGAATGTAGCTGGTCAAATGGACTGAATGTTAATGGGAGAGTCTTGTGGAGATAGAAGTCATAACTGTATATTTCAAAGTAGTTCTGGAAAAAGACACATTTAGACCAGGAGCACGGGCCTGTGAATAACAAATCTACTGACTGTAACACTATGCCATGAAATATTCAAGTCACTTCAGAAGAACAAATCTTTGGGCATAAGATTGAATAAAGTGTAAATAATGACTCATATAAACTCCTACATTTCTATTATTTGGAAGAGTGAAACAGGACATTGGCTTTTTCCTAGCTCTTTTCCTTCTCACCTCATGGAAGGCACCACCTACCACCTCTGGTACATTACTTAGAAATATATAATTACTCATTCACCGGCTGGATCTAAACTTGGAACTCCCTATCCAACTACATTTTGGAGTATTTTCACCAGGACTAGGATAGCAATTCAAGAAGGTGGTTTATCATTGTCTTCTAAAGGGCATTAGAGATAGACCAGTAAATGGCAACATACCAGTGAGGCCCAGATTCCCCTCCAAAGAAAGAGCAAATACATAAAGACGGGCCCAATTAAAGATTGCCTTTACATTGCTGGTTTAGGTGCCTGTCTCATGCCTGGTTCCTGGTCCATTGACTAATTTCATCTTTGCCAGCCATTCCTGTGATTTCAGAGTAATATTAATCAGCGTTGCTTCTTCTAGCAGACTATTTGATAAAGATTATGTGTTATGATGAGCTAAGACAATCAACATCTATTGGTCAGTTGACAACCAATTCCAAGCTGACTTTCACTGATTCGTTGTTGTTCCTATTAATGTCTCCAGTGTTCTTGGGTAAACGATTTGAATAGTCATGCTTTGGGATGGACTGTTACCTTTTGAGATTTTTGTATTTACGGGGTTTTATTAAATAAAGGTTTATTTTGTGTTCCAACTTCTATCTCCTGGCTTCAGGTCTCATCAGTAGCTAAAGCAGAGAGAACACAACAAATTGGCGACTAGGTGCTGTATTATAATTGACATGGCAATTCAGGCAGAAAACTTATGTATAATTCTACAACCGTAGCAACCTCAATTTGAGGCGGCCCAGCTGAAGTTAATCAAAACCTTGACCAGCAGGTTATTAGTGAGTCCAATGACGGTGGTGTCAAACACTGAACAGAACTCATGTGGGTCAGTTGCATTCATTTACAACATCCAGTTCGAAGTGAATGAAGACAACATTATGTACATCACATATTAACAAGCTAACACTTAATTTAGCAGATCATGCATAATTTTATTGTTAATTGAAGCAAGAATACCATATCATTCTGTTTACCTTCTTCAATAGAAAGTGGGCATTTTTTTGGGAAGGAAGAGGATAGCTTTAAAAGATAAGCAACATGAACCTCTAATCACTGTAGATGTAATTGTTGAAACAATTGCCACATTTGATGCATTGATATTGGTGTGCACATGTTCTGGGAGGTGTAGGATCAAACATTGTGACCTTAGAAGTTCCATATTTTCTATTTTTCATTTTAAGAGTAAAAATTATATGATAATTGCAAAACATTCCAGAAGATATATTGTAACTCTATTTTATGATCTATAGAAAACTGAATTATCCATAAATCAACATGTGCAGATATTAAAGGCAATCAAAATTAAAATATTAGAACAAAAACTACCAACACTAATGAAGGAATATAATTTGACTGTTTTGACATTTGAATATTTTTTAAAAACTCATTGGCATATTCCCAGAGGCAGTGAGTTAATGTAATTAGTGTGATGATGTTTCTTCCACTAGGCTCAAACTCCTAACAGATTGCTGTCACTCAGATGATCATTGAGTAAATGTACAATATGGAGCTGTTCTGTCCACAAGTGACTGGCCACACTTCTGAATTGTATTGGAGTCAGAGAAGCCTGGGTATCAGGAAGACTAGGACGGAATTACAAATCAGAAGCGCTGGGAAAATTTTGGAGACTGGGAGTGGTGAGGAGACATTAGAATCTGTACAACAAGCTGAAGGAACTCAGCAGGTTGGGCAGCACCTGTGGAAACAAGCAGTCAACGTTTCGGGCCGAGACCCTCTTGGCCTGAAACGTTGACTGCTCATTTCCACGGATGCTGCCCGACCTGCTGTGTTCCTCCAGCTTGTTGTATGTGTTGCTTTGACCCCAGCATCTGCAGTGTACTTTGAGTTGACATTAGAATCTGAATAGCCAATGATAATGCATTGGAGGTGAGAGCTAGGGAAGATTTAAAGCTTTGAAGGATTTTGAACTTGAGTTTAAGGGGTCTGGGAGAAACTGGAGGATTAGAGGAATTGGAAATACTGGGAATTGGAAAATCAGTTGAGGTTCTTACTTTGCTTACTGCTGATGAAGCACATGTGCCTTCTGCCTTTCAGCAGCCTTGTTATTCCAAGTCATGTTGGCTTTGACTAGAATACTGGGAGTAGGAGCCACCAACTGAAGCAAGGATTGGGAGATACAACTGGCTTGCTGATTTCCATGGAGAGCTTAGTTATACAGCAGAATTGCTAGATGGATAGCACAGGGCATGTCAGGAGATTAGCAACAGTTCAAACAACTTCTACTCAGATAAGGCCAATGGGTTTGGTAGATAATGTAGTAAATTCCTAAGTGCTCTTGGAAGATCAGGTCCAATATGATTTACTGATATGTTTTAAGGGAGCATAGTTCTTTTCATTTTAAGTTTTGGAGCAGTTAGACTACAAATATTTTAGTAATTTGCTGCAATGCATGAGGTAAGTATTTGAGATTCAGGTAATTAAACTGTCTGTTAGTTGAAATCCTTCAGAGGCTCAGTTTTTTCTTTGGCAGCTGGTGATACATTATAGAGATGTTGAGTTAATCGATTAAAACCACCGAGACAGGAGGGCTGTTTGACAGCATTGTACTTGGATGAAATTAGTCAGAGCTGAGCAGTGAGATGAGGAGGTTGCCGTAGGTGCAATTCATTTGGGAGAATGAAGAGTGTAAGGTACAACGTGCATTGATCCCCTTATAATTAAGATGGCCATTTTTTAACCAGGCATCTGAGAAATACAGGATCACTGTTATTTCAGTGAGAATTTAAACATTGTCTCGTGTGACTGATACAGCATTAAAATGCTGCATTGCAAGGAGATGTGAAAACAGCCTAACTTCTTTTGAACATTGCTTTTTAAAGTAGAGCCAATAAGAATATTACAGATTTCAAATGATTTTTAACATCCAGTGGGTATTATATTGGATTTTGAAAATAAGGAGATAGTTACAAATTAGATTATCTCTATAACAATCATTTAATAATATAGCTACCAATTTTAGCACACAAAGCACACCATTTTAGCACATTTAAAAAATATAATTCCGGGTTATTTTCTGTCAAAAATAACACAGCTCCTTTGACTAGTTCTATTTCATTTGGCTTGGTGAAGGTACTGGCAAATACAACCAGTAAAAAGCACAAAGGTGAAATCAGCTATTCAAGTCGTCTAGTCAAGTTTATTGTCATTTAACTATAGTGCATATATAACACCAAACAAGACAACATTTCTCCAGACCAGGGAGTAAAGCACAGTAGTACGCATAACACACATATAACACACAATAACTTAGGAAAGTAAGAATTACATCTACAAATGAATTGAACATGGGTAAAGTGCATAAATTAAATATTATAGTGTACAGTACAAATTATCTGGTGATACTTTGAATGCGATGTGGCAGGGAGTTCAGATGCCTAATGGCTTGATGGAAAAAGCCGTTTTATCATCCTCACTGTTCTTGTCTTTATGCATCGGAGTCTCCTGCCTGCTGGTAGAAAGTCAAAGAGGATGCTGGATGGATGGGTGGGATCCTTGAAAATACTAAGGACTCTGTATGCTGAGCTCCTGAGAAATGCCCCCAATGGATGGTGGGGAGACTCCTATAGTCCTTTCGGCTGTTCTTACAGTACTTTGTGAGGACTTCCGGTCTGATGCTCTGCTGCTCCCATACCAGATGGATATGTCAGGATGCTCTCAATGGTGCTTCTGTAAAACTATGTTAAGATGGGGTTGGCGGAGGAAACGTTGCTTGCCTCAATCTCTTCAGGAAGCGGAGGCACTGTTGTGCCTTCTTATTCAGGGAGGTGATATTAAAGGACCAGGTAAATTTGTCTGTGATGTGAATTCCCAGCAACTTGGTGTACTTAACTCTCTCTATGGAGGAGCCATGTATGTGCAGAGAGGGAGGGTTCATCTGTACCTTCCTAAAGTCCACAATCATTTCATTGGTCTTCCCCACATTTAGCCATAGGTTGTTCTGCTCACACCAGTCCACCAGCCACTCCTATTCCCCTCTGTACTCTGACTTATCATTGTTGTTGATGAGGCCAACCACTGCTGTGTCATCCACAAACCTGATAACACGGTTTGAGCTGAATCCTTCAACACAGTCAAGTGTCAGCAGTGTGAACAGCAGCAGGCTGATCACACAGCCTTGGGAGGTGCCATAATGGGACTAAGGACTGCTTTTGACCTTCCTACCACATGCGCCTTGTGTCTGTGGTAGCACAGTAATGGTTGTATGTTCTCTGAGAATGCTCCTGTTTCACCTTCCTGATGGAGCGTGAAAGCACAGTTCATGCTTACCTGATCTAAAGGCAGAATCACAATCCCTCAGCCGTGCACGGACTTCTGCATTAAGCCATGGCTTCTGATTTGCCCTCACACTGACCTCTTTCATGGTGGAACATCCTCAGTGCAATTCTCTGTGTAGCTGGTCACAGAATCCACGTATTCCTCGATGTTAACAGGGTTGCCATTGGTAGCAGCCTCCCTGAACATTCTCCAGTTTGTGTTTTCAAAGCAATCTTGCAATGCTGAGATTTCCCCTCAAGTCAGGTTTCACCACCTTTAGTACTGGTTTGGCCCATTTAATCAGTGGTTTGATAAACATAATGGATCAGTGATCTGAGACCCCAATGTGGGGTTGGGGAACTGCTTTATATGCACCTGGTATGCTAGTATGAACCAGGTCTGGTGTATTTTCACCTCTCATAGCAAAACCAGCATGCTGGTGGAATTTAGGCAGGACCATTTTTCAGTTTACATGGTTAAAGTCACCTGTGGCAATGAAGATACCATCAGGTGTTTGGTTTGAAAGTCACTGATGGTGCTGTAGAGCTCGTGCAGTACCTCATCAGCATTAGCAGAGAGAGGGGTGTATACAGCTGCTAACATAAAGTGAACTCCCTCAGGTATATAAAACAGTCTGCACTTCACTAAAATGAACTCAATCATTGGTGAAGAGTGGGATACCACTTCTAAAGAGTCCATATTCCAGTTCTTATTTCAGAAAATACAGATACCGCCACCACTGAGATCGCTGGAATTTTGTCAGCATGAAACATGCTGAAACCCTCCAGCTGGGTGGCACCTTCTGTGCTGGTGTCCTGAAGCCATGTTTCTGTGATAATAAGTGTGTAGTTGTTCTTTATCTCTCGCTGGTTTAGGCTCAGGTGCAGGTAGTCTAGTTTATTTTCAAGTGAACAGATGTTGGCCAGTAAGGACAATGGGAGGGCTTCAATCTGAGTCTCTCCTGGATCCCAGCACACTTCCCCCCCCCCCCCCCCATTTGCTTTATTGCAGACCGCTCTTGAGAGTAACACCCGTGGATGACTGTAGCAGGCAATGACGTGCGCAATAAGCCCGAGCTGTGGAGCTGCACTGCAGTCCAACAATTCACCAGTGTGATGGAATCACTGTGCACAGTATATTTAATAGCCAGCAGCATTTTCTGATCATAACAAGGATGTACAGAAAATGGACAAAATATTACACCTAGAGACGGAGTGGTGTGTCTGAACGTGCCGCCATCTTACCAGAACTCACAACCCTAATGAGGATAGATTGGTCACTGAAAGTGTTAGACATACAGATTAATTGATAAGTGCAGATTTATTTATTTCTTTTCTTCTAAGTTCCCACGTATTTCCTAAATTCACATATTTTATTTCACATTTTCTATACTGATTGTAATGTGTTTTTGACATAATCTTTCACATTTAAGAAAGAATACTGACGAAAGGGTTGAGATAATTTGTAAGTTTCTGGAATGTGGTTAAAGGTATGAAATATAAAGTTTTTTTAAAAAATGATCATCTCATTGAAAAAAGAATTCACAGGTCCTGACCAAGTACCTGGGACCTTGAGGGAAGCTTGGGAAGAAATTATAGTAGCCCTTGCAAAGACATTTGCATCATCTTTAGCTAGGTTACAGCGTACTCATTCTGATTTCACCACCATAGTTACAGCTTTATTTTCGTATTTGAAGCTAATGTATTTACAATGCTGCATAACTACTTCCAGCACAACATTAACTATTAATAGAGAACTTTAAATTTGAAAACCTTGAGCTTTTTTTTTCTCCCAGATGTAGCAACTTAAAGCTCTGTTACATAGTTTGAAGTTGCTGGCATACAGTATGCAGAAACGGTCATATCTCTAGAAAAAGATTGTAATTGGTAGTGCGATCACACCAGTCGAGTAAGATGTTCTAAGGGGTTGTCTATTGGTGGATCCTTGGGTGCCTGTATGGCCTATCCAGGATCCATGTATTCTGGTGCAGTGCGGACACAAGTAGGTGGTGGCTGTGTTAAGTGGTTACATATTCTGGTTCTTCATTCTCTCCTTTTGCAGCTGCCACTTGCTCTGTGTGCACAGTGGAGGTTGTTCTCATGTAGTGCAGGTCCCTCTTGAACAAATTTCCTCCAGGCGCAGCTATTGAGTGCAATGTCTTCCCAGTTTTTAGATGTGATGTTGAATTTCTTCAGGCTGACTTTGATATTATCTTTGAAGTGTTTCCTTTTTCCACTGGCTTGCCTTCAGCTGGGAGTAAAGGGTCTGTTTGGGGAGACGTGAATTAGGTATCTGAATGACATGACTGATCCATTGGAGTTGATATTGCTTTATCGTAGTGGAAATGCTGATCACGTTGGCCTTTTCCAGTATGCTGGCGTTACTGTCTCTATCCTTCAGCTGATCCTCAAAATATATGGTAAGGGTCTTTGTTGGTATTGTTCCAGGGTTTTCAGGCATCTGCTGTGGGTGGTCAATGATTCTGCTTCATACAGTAATGTAGGATGGAGAACTGCTCTTCAGACCAAAACTTTTGTTTGGACCTGTAGGTCATAATCTTCAAAGACTCATTTCCTTAATCTCGCAAGATTGTAGCAAGTACAGAGACATCTCCCTCCTGTCAACAACAGGCAAAGTGTTTACACCTATCCTTGTCAACTGACTTCCTCTGCTATCTGAAGAAGTACTCCATTAATCACATTGTGGTTTCCACCCATCTATAGGTACCACAGACATGATCTTCACAACATGCCAATTACACGAAAATGCCATGAATCAAGGCAGCCTTGTAGCTGGCTTTCATAGATTTGACAAAGGCATTTGCTTCAAAAGAGTGTCAAAGACTCTGACATATGCTATCAAGGTATGGCTGTCCTGACAAGTACTTATGAATACTGAGACTACTGTATGATAACCTGTCAGCCACAGTACTCAGTAATAGTGACGCTGAATTGGAACCCTTCATGTCAAGAAAGGAGGGGTTGTATCATTGTGCCAATTATATTTGCCATCTTTATTGCTGCCACCCTTAACCTCATTGGCCAAGACCTTTCACAGAGAATCCCAGTTGTGTATTAAATGGACAACAGACTCTTCAACCTCAACCAGTTCAAGGCCAAGAACAAGGTCAGCACCACCACTGTCATGGAGCTTCTGTATGCGATGACAAAACCATTGCAGTACACTCTGAAGATGACCTCCAATGTATCCTGAATGCCTTTGACAAGGCATATAACACCCTGGGTCTTGTTTTAAATATAAAAAAGGCACAGGTTCTATATCAGCCAATATCCAATCATTTATCCTTCCCTCCATAAAAGTTGATGGTATTGCCCTTAAGTATGCTGATCACTTTCCCTACCTTGGCAGCATTCTCTCCTCAAAAGCAGATATCCACTGACTGATTGTCATTATTGCCATTACACTGTTGCATGTACAAGTCCATGAAGGGTGTAAGAGCTTATACATCTATTCATCACTTCAACAATTCCAACTGTTGATTTCATAATTACTTTCCACAAAAGGACAGAATCCCCATGCTCAGCATTTCCTGGATTCATTGAAATTTAAAGCACAGAAGGAGGCCATTTGGTCCTTAGTGTCTGAGCAGGTCAAATGGATATTAAATTAATCCCATTTCCTAGCCTTTGTTCCTTCTCACTGAGGATATATTTAAGTTCTTATCCAGGTATTTTTTATATAGTGTTGATAGATATTAAATTTTGTAACTCTGAAGCGATGTGTTTCAAGGTTACATATCAACATTCAATGAAAGGTCTCCCATCAGTGACTTCAATAGACATTTCTCAAACAACAAAGTATAAAGAGTGACATACTCTGTATTGAAGACCTTGAAGTGGTGAAGATAATAGTCACATATCTAAGCCATTTTAATGGCAAATGATCCTGTTTATTGACTTGATTTGTCACAATACCACTCGATGGCAGGGACAGAATTTTGCAAACACTAATTCAATAGGAAAAAAAAAGACTTTAAGTATGTCTGTACTTGTGCATTCATATCTTGCATTTAATAATAATGCTTTCAGAGCCTGACCTTGAATCAGACTTCATAAAGTACAATGCCTAACTTATACAGCTACACAAAATGATAGGCACGAGACTCGGTGTACTGATGTTGTGAAATGCATTCAAAATGTAGAAACGTTATTTCACAAGATGATGAAACAGAATTTCTTCCATAGGTGATTAATATTCCATTTCTCTCTTCAGAGTGACATTAACCTGTTTTGCTGTACTCCTTAATAAATGCTTCATTGCAATCTCTTGACTTACCAATTAAGGAACAGAGTATCACTATACAATGGGGTATATAGATTTACTAAACAAAATATTTCAAAAAATGTGAACAATGAGTTATCAGGAATATATCAAGACATGGTTAAACGAATCATTATTTAATCTAAATAAATTTTACTGATTAAATGACTAATAATCTCTTCACTACCATCATTTCTTAGATTTGTACATTTCCAATTTGTCTTTCAAATTCAATCACAATGAACCACTGCTCCTTCTCAAGGCTGGGAGATTCAGATATTCACTGAGAAGTTTTGATTCTAGCTGCTCTGGATTCAGACTGTGGAATGTTAACTAATGCAACAGCAATTCAAGGGAGCAGTCTTGCATAGATCCCGAAATCTGATTGCGGCAAGGTCAACTGAACTGTCACAGGCACAAAGGCAGGAATTGCTATAACTACTCAGCAGGACAGGCAGCATCTGCATAAAAAGAATTGGAGTTAATGCTTTTGGTCTAAGTCCCTTCCAAAGAACTCTCACAGGACAGTGCAGAAAATGGTGTGTGAATCTGCTGTTGCTCAGATCCCATCTCCAGCCAACATGAGTAGATACTTCATGGAGAATATCTGGCCATAAAAGTTAAAGAGGTCTATTGAGACATCTCTCCGTGGTTAAAAGAACACTCTTGGAATCATACTGAGTCACCAGGTAATCAGAGACTTGCAGTTTGCACGTAAAACCTTTTGAATACAAATTAGATCTAGCTACTCGTCATTTTCAGTTTAATAGCTACCATTAGGACATTGTCCTTGAGACATCCAAGTGTGATTCACCTTTGTGACTCTGAGGTTTGTGAGACATCTAAGCTGTGACCATTTTCACATTTATTCAATGAAACTCAAAGATCAAACCCTGAAGTAGTAAAAACAAAAAGGAAACACTAGGAAAAAATAACCAATACAGGAATTTTGATGGTTTGCACACAACCTTTGGCAGATTCATTTTTCTGCATTCCGTTTCTGTCCTTCATTAAGAAACATTTCAGCATCTCTATATTATGCAGCTCAGTGCAAGAATCTGAAATCACCTGATGAATCCATTGGTTGTAATGAGTTGGTGCTACTTGTTGGTCTATGGATTAATTGGGAAAGGCGTACACACATTGGCACTCTGCATCTTCTATCATTTTCATATGTCCATTCATATTGCAGTGAGTCTGCCACTGAAGTGTATTTTTAAAGTCTGATTGCTTCTCAGTGGTATCTGAGCACTGAAGATAACTGCTGTTGGGAAATGCACAAGTAAAGTTTTTCGTGCATTGTTCAGGTCAAAACCATCCTGCTGACTTTTTAACTGGGTTGCTCATTTATTTCCCAATTTTGTGCAGATCACTTGCTTGGGTGCTGGTGTTACACACAGTACCTGGACAGTGCTCCAAGAAAGGTGAACTTCATTTGCTAGGCGATGGTGTCATTTTGCTTATACACTTGTGCACCTACAAGAGCTGCAAGTATTATTCTACGAATGTAAAATATGAAGTACATTGAGACTGCAATTCTGATCTCCCTGTTGCTAAGAACAAAGATAGTGGTGATAGGGTCATGTGCAGTGTTGACACTTACATATTCCATTTAGTATGGCACCCATGCGTAATCTGTGCTTAATATTGGGGACAAATATAATAATATAAAACTGACTTTTTCCTCCTTTTAGCTTTTTGATGTCTCTTAGGGAAATTTGATTTCCATGGAAAGTTGAATGGTGTTTGATTTTTATTGGATTTAATGAATCGCTGATGCATCCTACTCCACAGATCCAATTCAATACCTCCCCGCTATTAAGGGTATCAGAATCAGAATCAGAATAAAGTTTATTATCACTGGCATGAGATGTGAAATTTGTTAACTTAGCAGCAGTTTAATGCAATACATAATCTAGCAGAGAGAAAAAAATAAAATAATAATAATCATAATAAATAATCAAGTAAATCAATTACATACATTGAATAGATCTTTAAAATGTGCAAAAACAGGAATACTGTATATTTAAAAAAGTGAGGTAGTGTCCAAAGATTCAATGTCCATTTAGGAATTGGATGGCAGAGGGGAAGAAGCTGTTCCTGAATGGCTGAGTGTGTGCCTTCAGGCTTCTGTACCTCCTACCTGATGGTAACAGTGAGAAAAGGGCATGCCCTGGGTGCTGGAGGTCCTTAATAATGGAAGATGCCTTTCTGAGACACCACTCCTTGAAGATGTCCTGGGTACTTTGTAGGCTAGTCACCAAGATTGAGCTGACTAGATTTACAAACTTCTGCAGCTTTTTTTGGTCCTGTGCAAGAGCCCCTCCATACCAGACAGTGATGCAGCCTGTCAGAATGCTCTCCACAGTACAACTATAGAAGTATTTGAGTGTATTGTTGACTTGCCAAATCTCTTCAAACTCCTAATAAAGTATAGCCACTGTCTTGCCTTCTTTATAAATACATCGATATGTTGGGACCAGGTTGGATCCTCAGAGATCTTGACACCCAGGAACTTGAAACTGCTCACTCTCTCCACTTCTGATCCCTCTATAAGGATTGGTATTGTTCCTTCATCTTACCCTTCCTGAAGTCCACAGTCAGCTCTTTTGTCTTACTGACGTTGAGTGCCAGGTTGTTGCTGTGGCACCACTCCACTAGTTGGTATATCTCACTCCTGTATGCCCTCTCGTCACCACCTGAGATTCTACCAACAATGGTTGTATTGTCAGCAAATTTGTAGGTGGTATTTGAGCTATGCTGAGCAACACAGTCATGTGTGTATAGAGAGTAGAGCAGTAGGCTAAGCACATACCCCTGAGGTGCGCCAGTTGATCATCAGCGAGGAGGATATGTTATCACCAATCCCCACAGATTGTGGTCTTCTGGTTAGGAAGTCAAGGATCCAATTGCTGAGGGAGATGTAGAGGCCCAGGTTCTGCAGTTAGTTTTGATATAAGCAGAGAGATCAACTTTTTTAACACAAACGGCAATGAATTACTAGAATGCGATGTGCAGAAAAGCTCAGATAAGGATATTTTAGAAATAATCAAAAATGCTTCAAACATTACTCTCTTTTGTCATCATTAGAATGTCTTCTGTTAATTATGACAATCCCACTTGGTTCATGTGGTGCCAGAAATGATTTGCCTATTGTTATGTATCCTGTAACTGGATCACTTACCAGCAAAGATAGAGAGGTCCGCTGAAGTCTGATGGTACCATTTTCAAACGTTTTTATTTATAAAGGGGTACAAACGTAAGGTTAATACAAACATTCAGATAACCTACGTCGTCAATACTCAATCTAAAGCGCAGGGGTAGTACTACTCAATAAGAACTAAGCTCTATCGTTGTCTAGGGGTTAAACGATTCGTCCAATTGAAATATGAAAGTCTCGCCAGTTCATGGAGGCTTTTTGCCGCTTGAGGGACCGCTGGGTGTTCACGGGTTGGAGAGAGAAAATAAACTTGCCAGCCTTCTGGACTCAAAGCGTGAGATCCAGAACGGGAGTTCCTCGTTGTCAGTCCGAAATCCTTTTCGGGGTTATTAGCCACTTGATTCCCTAGCTAGGGGATCCAAATCACACATGGCTTCCGAGCAGCTTCCCGTTATTACGAGAGGAATGAGCGATGGTCTCCGTCTAGTGCGTCGCTGGAGTACCGCCTCCAGCAGTCTCCTTTTTATCATGGCTGGCAGATTTGTAAATGTCAATCAAGGTAGGGTGAGGCCATCCCCACACCACATTGCCCGAGGGTGTCCATGTCCTTGATAGCTGGCACGTACTATAGAGTTGCAATTCACACAGGTGCCTCTAAGAACAATGGTCAACTCCGTGGCATTGTCTCTCATTTCCTGGGTCCAAGACCCGAATTAATAGCGATCTTGCGATTCTCCGGAAGGAGGGGGCTGGTCCCGCACCCTTCGGCCCCTCAGAGCTGTGGTACTTTCATAACACTATGGTGTTTGGGGATTCCAGGTGGGAATGCTGTGGTAGACTTTTTGTGGTGCCTAATACATTCAGTGACCACTTTATTAGGTACTTCCTGTATGTAATGAGTTTACATTTGTGGTCTACTGCTGCTGTAGCCCATACACTTCGAGGTTTGACGTGTTTTGTGTTCAGATGTGTTCTTCTGAACACCACTGTTGTAATGTGCGTTTATTTGAGTTACTCTTGTTCTTGTCTCAACTTGAAACAGTCTGGCCATTCTTGTGTGACCCCTCTCATTTTCACCCACAGAGAAGGATTCTTTTTTTGTTTTTTTGCATGAAAATTCCAGGATATCAACAGTTTCTGTGATACCCAAACCACCCCATCTGGCACCAACAATCACTCCAATATCAAAATCACTTAGATTTCTTCCTCATTCTAATGTTTGGTCTGAATAACAAACAATAACTTGACCATGTGTTTATTCTTTTATGTATTGAATTGCTGCCATGTGATTAGCTGATTAAATAATTGCATTTATAAGCAGACATATGGATGCACTAATAAAGTGGCCACTGTGTGTACTTAGATGTTTATTCAAACTGAATTCTATATTAAACCGTAAGGCCATGAGATATAGGAACAGAATTAGGCGATTTGGCCATGAAGTCAGCTGTGCCATTTCATCATGGCTGATCCATTTCCCCCTTGGCCCAATCTCATATGCTGACTTATTAAGAATGTGTCAACCCCTCCACAGCCACCTGTGACATCGAACTCCAGAGATTCACCACTCTCAGCCTAAAGAAACTCCTCCGCATCTCCATTCTAAATGGACGTCCCTCTACTCTGAGGTTGTGTTCTCTAGTCTTAGACTTCCCCACTATAGGAAACATCCACTCCACATCCACTCTATTGAGGCCTTTCAACATTTGATAGGTTTCAATGAGATCCTCACTCATTCTTCTGAGTTCCAGTAAGTACAGGCCTAGATCCGTCAAACTCTCCTCATAGAATACACCTTTCCATCCCGGAATCCACTTTGTGAACCTCCTTTGAACCCTCTCCAATGCCAGCATGTCTCTTCTTAGATAAGGGATCCGAAACTGTTCCAAGTGAGGCTTCACCAGTGCCTTATGATGCCTCAAAATTACATTTTTGCTTTTATCTTCTACTCCTCTCGAAATGAATGCTAACATCTCATTTGCCTTCCTGACAACTGACTCAACCTGCAAATTAATTTTTAGGGAGTTCTACACAAGTACACTCAATTCCTTTTGATCCTCAGATTTTTGAATTTTCTCTTTATTTAGAAAATTGTCTACACTTTTATTTCTTCTGCCAAAGTGCATGGCCATACACTTCCCAACACCATATTCTAACTGCCACTTTTTTGCCCATTCTCTTAATCTGTCCAAGTCCTGTAGCATCTCCAGTTCCTCAACAGTACCTGCTACTTCACCTATCTTTGTATTGTCTGCAAACTTGGCCTTGTCAGAATGTCATCAATTCTGTCATCCAGATCATTGGCATATTACATAAAAAGAAGCATTCTCAACTCAAAACCCTGTGGAACACCACTAGTTGCTGGCAGACAACCATAAAAGGCTCCCTTTATTCCCACTCTTTGCCTCCTGCCAATCAGCTAATACTCTATCTACGCAAGTATCTTTCCTGTAATACCATGGACTCTTAACTCGGTTTTATCAGCCTCATATGTGGCACCTTGTCAAAAGCCTTTTGAAAATCCAAGTATACAACATCCACCAATTCTCCTTTGTCTGTCCTGCTTGTTATTTTTTCAGAGAATTCCAATAGATTTGTCGTGCAAAATTTTCCCCGAAGGAAACTATGCTGATTTAGGCCTGTTTTATCAGATACTTCCAAATACCCCAAATCCACACCCTTAACCATTGACTCCAACATCTTCCCTATGACTTAGGTCAGACTAACTAGTCTGTAATTTCTTTTATTTTGCCTCGCTCCCTTCTTGAAGAGTTGAGTGACATTTGCAATTTTTCAGCCCACTGGAACCATGCCAGAATCTAGTGATTCTTGAAAGATCATTATTAATGCCTCGACAATCTCTTCCGCCACCTCTTTCAGAACCCTAGGGTGTCATCTGATCCAGGTGACTTTCCTTCAGACCTTTCAATTTCCCAAGCACTATCTCCCTAGTAATGGCAACTACACTCACTTCTGACTCCTGACACTCTCAAACTTCTGGCATACTGTCAGTGTGTTCCACAGTGAAGACTGTTACAAAATATTTATTCAGTTTATCTGCCATTTCCTTGTCTCTCATTACCACCTCCCAGCATCATTTTCCAGCAGTCTGGTATCTACTCTCACCTCTCTTTTACACTTTATTTTCCAGAAGTATCATTTGATACCCTTTTTAATATTATTGAGTAGCTTACCTTCGTATTCCATATTTTCCTCATTATGACCTTTTTATTGCCTTCTGTTAGTTTCTAAAGACTTCCCAATCCTCTAACTTCCCACTAATTTTTGCCCTATTATGTGTCCTCTCTTTGGCTTTTATGTTGGTTTAGGCTTATATTGTCAGTTACGGTTGTGTCATCCTGCGCCTTCTGAATTGCTCCTAGAAACTCCAGCCATTGCTGCTCTATTGTCATCCCTGCTGTTGTTATTTTCCAATCAATTTTGGCAAGTTCCTCTCTCCATGCATCTGTAATTCCCCTTACTTCACTGTAATACTGATACATCTTACTTAGCTTCTTCTCAAATTTCATGCTGAATTCTATCATATTACAATCAGTCGCTCCTAAGGTTTCCTTTACCTTAAGCTCTCCAATCCATGTTTATTGCACATCACCCATTACAGAATAGCTGATCCTCTTGTGAGCTCAGCCATAAGCCATGCTAAAAAGCCATCTCATATGCATTCTACAAGATCTCCCTCTTGGGATCCAGCACTGACCTGATTTTTCCAAAACTGAGATGCTTTATGTCTATCATAGCAATGGCCTTTTAACATACATGTTCTATATCCCTTGTAATTTATAGACCATATCTTTGCTACTGTTTGGAGGTCTGTATATAGCTCTCCTCTGCATCTTATTACCCTTTCAGGATCTTAACTCTACCCACAACAACTCTACACCTTCTGACCGATCTGATCATATGTCACCTCTTTTTAATGATTTAATTTAATTTAATTTTTAACAACAGAGCCATACCACTCTCTCTACCTATCTGTCTGCTGTTTCTATATAATGTGTATCCTTGGATGTTAAGCTTTCAGCTACAGTCTTTCTACAGCAATGATTCAGTGATGCCCACAATGTCATACATGTCAATCTGTAATTTGGCTACAAGTTCCCTTGGTGCAATGAAATATAACAGCCTCAGTCCTGTATTCATCACCCTTTTTGATTTTATCCCCCTTTGACATTGCAACTCATCCCATCGACTAAGATTGTGCCCTGTCATCAGCTTCTCCTTGTTAGCAGTCTCCATACACACTGCCTCTGTTTGTAAACCAACTGCCCAATCATCAGCCCTATCACTTTGGTTCCTATTCCACTGCCAAATTAGTTTAAACCCTCATGAACAGCTGTAGCAAACCTGCCCACAAGGATATTGTCTCCCCCTCAAGTTCAGATGTAACCTATTCTACTTGTACTTTCCCCAGAAGAGATCCCAATGATCCATAAATCTGAACCCCTGCCCCCTGCACCAGTTCCTCAACCATGGATTCATCTGCCAAATCATCCTATTCTTACCCTCAGTGGTGCATGATTCAGGCAGCAATCCAGAGATTACTACCCTGGAGGCCCTACTTCTCAAAATTTATCTTCAAGACCTCCTCACTTTCAAACTATGTCGTTGGTGTTAATATGAACCAAGACTTCTGGCTGCTCACCCTCCCCCTTTAGAATGCTGTCGACCCGATCCAAGACATCCCTGACCTTGGCACCTGGGAGGCAACATACCATCTGGCTGTCCCTATTGAGTAAAAGAGATTGATAAACCTTACTAAACCACTGGTATTCTACATGAAGCCTGATAACAAGACAGCAAGCCCAGCAAATTAATATGGATAATTTATATTTATTCATGTTTTACTTGCCATAACTCATCTAGCTTATTCCCATTAAGTAACTGGTTCATAAGCATATGCTCTCTTTGTTACAGAAGATCATTAGTCTTTGAAACTTCAAAAAAATAGAGTAGACACAGGTGTTGGCCAGTTAGCTCCTCTATTTTATATGATCATATGATCTGTTACCTTATTGCCACTTTACAGAACTAATCCCGAGATGTTTATTTGTTGGGGATTCCACAATTAGATTCATGTAATGCAGAGGTCTAGACTAACAATAAGACAACTGAGTTCAAATCAAAATAAAAGCAACAACAAGCCTTAGTTATAGTCACTACAGGAAACTCATTGGACCATTGCAAAAACTCCTTTAATTTATTAATACGCTTAAGGAGTGGGAATGTCCTCATCAGGTCTACCTTAAGAGTGACTCCAAACACATGGTACACATTTGTTTGTGTTGTAAATGTCCTAGGAAATGATAAGGCAAGCCATTCAGTTCTATTGTTACCAATTAAACAGAGAATGAATAAAATCAAATGGACCACTTCACTTCAACTTTGGCATAGAATTCAGGACATGGGAACATCTGGGGATTGGTGTCCTAATTCTCAATGATGGTGGCATCCAGCAGAAAAGTGCTACATACAAGCACAATGCATTTGTAAATATGTTCAGCTAAATGCTAGATGTTCCGAGATGATGATTCCCCACCATCTCAGAAGCTGGACCATACAATTTGATTTATCATGACAGCAGCAAACAATTCAGAGTACTGGATGCAGCAAAAACCATTGGATTAGACAACACACCAGCTGTGGAATAAAATTCCTGTGCTCCACGGCCATCTGGTTTCCAGTTAAGTTGTTCCAGTACAGAGGCACCTGAAAATATTGAAAATTTCCCAGAAATGTCCTTTTCTTCTAGGCAGAATAATCTGTCTTATTACTCACTAAAGTCTATTCTCAATCATTGCCAAAGTGATGAAAGGTGTCAACTACCAAATAACACTTACCAATATCCTGCTTACCAATTTGAATTTGGGTCTTGTCCAGATCACATGGCCCCAAACATCATCAGAGTGTTTTGTTCAAGCATAGACCAAAGAACTAAATTCCAAAATTAAGCTGATACTGATTGTCCCTTACATTAAGACAGTATTTGGCAGAATGTGATATCAAGGTATCATGATAAAATGAAAATTAGTGGGCATCAAGAGGAAGATAATCCAATGGATGGAGTCATATCTTGCATGAAAGAAGTTGGTTGAGGTTTTTGAAAGGCAAACCCCAGGCTGAAGACATCACTACAGAAGATCCTCTGTGTGGCTTATTTGGCCCAACTATCTTTAAGTGCTTCATTATTCAGAAGCTCGGAGGTGGGAATATTAGCTAATGATTGCCGAGCATTTAATTTGATTCCTCAGCAAATGAAGCAATCCATGCTAGCTTGAGCAAGACCTTGACAGTATTCAGGTGGATGGCATTAAGTGGTATGTATCACTTGCATTAACAAACTGTCAGATTATGACCATTTTCAAGAAAAGTGATTTCATCATCTCTGATTGCCCTACCATGAACATCATGGACGAAACCATTGCTACAAGAGTGATTCTCCTTCTGACACCAAACCTTTTTATCAAACAGAAGGGACAAACATTCTCCACAGGTCTGAGTAAATACAGCTCCAACAAATCTCAAAAAGATCAGTAACTTCTATGACAAATCAATCTGCTTCCTTGCTTCCCCATCAACTACTCTGAACATTCATTTTCTGGATTGCTAGCATACTGGCCACAGAATGCACTATTCACCTGTGCCATTTAAAGGCTGCTCCCAAATATGTGACCTTTATCGCTACAACGGATAAAACCAACAGAGATATGTGACACTAATACTTGCTGGGCCTCCTTCAAGTCCCACAGCAGTCTGATTTGGAGATATAGAGCCAGTCCTTCTTCATCACTTGATTTAAATCTGGAACTCTCTGCCTAAGTGACGTGGAAACACTTCCACTAGAAGGCTGCAACAAAAATATAGCTCATTATCAATTTCTCAAGGACAACTTCAGACAGAGCCCAGAAAAAATAACTTCCCTTAATATCCAAAAATCTATTCAGCTCCAAAATGAACGAATTGTAGGTTCAAAGTGCATTTATAATCAAAGTATGTATATAGTATACAACCTTGAGATTTGTCTTCTTGCAGGCAGTCACAAATCAAAGCAACACCATAGAACCCTTTTAAAGAAAACCCCACACAGCAAAGATTATCAAACACCCAATATACGAAAAAAAGAACAAATCACACAAACAATAAAAAGCAAATGAACAACACACAGGACATTAAACATCAAATCGTAGAGTCCCCAAAAGCAAGTCCATAGCCATAGAACTACAAAGGCGAGTGAAGCCAGTCCAGGAGCTGATGAGTCAGTCAGTTCAGTGCTGTGTCAACAGCTGTAGAGCCATTTCTGCGCTAAAGCGCCCCCATCAAATCATGCAAATAAAAAAGACTAAACAAAAATACATGAAACATGAACTGCAGAATCCCGAAAGTGACTCCACTGCTGCAGAGCACATTCAGTGCTGAGGACATTAAATATCGTACCTCATAGACCCTGTAAAATGAGTCCATAGCCACGAGCTGCTGAGGCGATTGAACCTTGCAGTGTGGGACCCAAGGCTCCTGCACCTTCTGCCGGCAGCAGCAAGAGAGAGACCGGTCAACCACAGGCAGATGGCGCTGAACACCTGTTGGTTTTCCGCTCTCATCCTCTACAACTTTAATCTTGTTCAACGCTTTAATTACAGTAGAGCAATGGAGTAATGAGAGTATAGCCCTTTGGGTCAAGAAATCCAAAGATTCATTGCTCTCTCTGTAAAGATTTTTTAAATTCTTACTCCTGGATGACCATCTGCTTATTACATGTAATTTTGTAAATGGGTACTAGATTCTATTGATCCATGGTCTTTTGAAAGGTTAGCCTTCAAGGACTCATCTGCAAAGAACACACTTCTTATTTATGCCACACTAAATATTTCCATTAATTTTTGTACTGATTCTTTCAGTGGGTCATTTTATACCACATGAAGAACGTTGACCTTGGGGCTGAACTAATGGCTCTTGACCACCCCATACTACTGCACAACGCTTTACAGTAGACATTACATTCATGTGCTGGCTGAATTTGCCAATTGAATGAGCAGGTGTGAAATAACACATATCGGTATTTATCTGTGTTGCTGTTTTAGCAGCATTTTTTCAAATAAAGGAACTTTATGTTTCCTGTCTCCTGCTTGTCCTGAACCAAACAATCTTTCTGCTGTTCCATAATGATAGGCATATATGAATGTTGTAGTTGTGATGACATCTGCAGCTTCCTGTGTTAAAAATGAACAAATTTTATTCAATGCATCTCAAGATATGACTAATTAAAGGACACCTGACAGTTGGCAGTTTTTGTGCTGTTATGAAAAGGTGTAAAGTTTTTGTGCAGGTATCCACTTGGGTAAATACAGCTCAGTGTTATGTCTGTAGTTACAATTCACTCATGGCCAAATGTCTGTTTCTTCTGAATTTTAATGGATGTTGTTCATGAAGATCTTTACAAATCAGATTTTATTGATATGGTTACACTCCCTCCAACTGAAAATTCTACTGACGCTAAATCAAATTGTACGTTGCCTTCCTCGGGTACCTCGAGATCGCCTGCTCTGTTACCCCAGACCTAGTATTCAATAATATTATTCAGCTGGATGGATTCCTCACAGGCTACCTTTGCCTCACACAGCAATAAAAAATAGCAAAATGAGTTTGGATATACAGTATTGCATTTTTGTCCCCTTTAATGATTCCAAGGCACGGTGAGCAGGTAATTTTATAAGAATAGATTTTGAGAAAGAGTGTGAGGTCAATGTGCATTACTTAGAAGAATGTATGTATAGGTGAAATGATGGAATGATTATGAGAGTGTATGTATGTGTGAATTGGAGGGAGACATGAGGGCGTGTAAGGGAAGAGGCGTGGATATGCAGAAAGCAATCATCTAGGTAAACTCATACTAGGAACATCCAGCTGTAGTCCTGGTCGATCTGCTTAGAATCCGTACATAAAATGTTTTTCTCTTGTGGATTATCTGTCCTACCAATCTGTTCTGATCCCTTTCACTGAAACTGGGAAACTAACCTCTAACCTAACATTGAAGCTGTCATTATTCACACAACACTACATTGTCCCAGCTGTAGCAAAGGTGTTTATGTGGCACATCGTGACCCTGTAAGGTCTGATTGCCAAGGTCCAGCTGCATGGCAAAGTACCACCAGCAAAACCAGATCTAATTTATCCACACTTAATATATTAGAGTTGCCATTATGTAACTAAGTGCACATATACCTTAAATATTGCATTATGAGGTACCACTCCTACTGCACTTTTAAAGACAGTCTGTGTTCTGCACAAAAATATTTTGATGTTGCTACATGAACACAGAAATATTTTAAGGACAGGCACTTTTTGATGCATCGAAACCTTAATCTGAATGTCAATATTATTTTAATAAAACTTTCAGACTTTCCTTTTTTGATTTTAATATATGAGATAATAGTGTATATATATGAACTTCTGTGGAGATTGAAATTGTTTGGGTAATTAGGCATTTGGAAGAAGCCAATGGATAGGTTGTTTAAATGGAGCAGCCATAGTGTGAGTGGAACAGAGTTAGAGTAGGAAATTGAAGCTTTGCCTCACAAGTGAAGCTAGGGTAAGGTTAGAGTCAAGTTTCTCTTTCTTTCTAGAGTAGTAAGAATAGATCCCAGGGTAGTGGTGTGCTCCTCATGCAGTATGTAGGAGATGTGTGAGGGACATGCACCTGGGTGCAGCTCCTTACAAACCATGTTAGGGGACTGGAGCTGGAGCTGAATGAGATGGGGAGATCCTTAATGAATACTTTGCTTCAGTATTTACCAGTGACAGGGACCTTGACAAATGTGAGGGCAGCATAGAACAGACTAATATGTTGAAACATGTCAAGGTTAAGATAGAGGATGTGCTGGAACTTTTGAAAAGCATTAGGGGAGATATGTCCCTGGGACTGGATGGGATGTACACTAGGTTACTACAGGAAGCAACGATGAGATTGCTGCTCCTTTGACAATGATCTTTACATGCTCACTGGCCACAGGAGTAGTGCCAGAAGATTAGAGAGTGGCAAATGTTATTTCTTTGTTCAAGAAAGGCAATGGGGATAACCCCGTGAACTGTAGAGCAGTGAGCCTTATGTCAATGGTGGGCAAACTATTGGAGAGGATCCTTAGTGACAGGATTTAGGAGAATTTGAGAGAAGCAGAGTCATATTAGGGTTAGTCAGCATGGCTTTGTGAGAGACAGGTCATACCTCATGAGCCAGATTGAATTCTTTGAGAAAGTAATGAGACAAATTGCTGAAGGTAGAGTAGTAAATGTGGTATATGTGAATTTTAATAAGGCATTTGACAAGGTTCCCCATTGTTGGAGACAATTCGAAGTGGCAGATCCGAGGCAAGGTAGAGTTGAGATGCCAGGGCAAGGAATGAGCTGATGTTTGATTTATGTGCCAGGTCAGATTGGAATAGATGGATATGGGCTGAATTGAGGCAGCGGGGTGCAGGCCTGATACTGTATCAAAGTGGCAGGCCCGGATCTGAGAGTGAGAGATGTCAAGTTTGGCCAATTTAAGGACCAGGCCAGATTGGAAAGGTCAGATATGGGCTGAATTGAGGAAGCAGGCCTGATAATATATCAAAATGGCAGGCCTGGATCTGAGAGCGAGGAACGAGTTGAGTTTGGCCAATTTAAGCACCGGGCCAGATTGAAAATGTCAGAGTGTCGGGGCCGGAGAGAAGGGATGGGCTGGTGTTCAGCTCGCTGCTTGTTGAGGTTTACCCATCTCTGCACTGAACTGAGGCTGTGGCCTGTAATTACCAGGCTCATGGACCAGCCACAGTAATGACTGGCTTCATGTTCTGTGAGCTCACTTTTGTGAACTATAGATCTGAATGGTATTTGCTTACTACTTATTGTTTGCATGATTTGTTCTTGTTTTTTTGCACATTGGGTGTTTGATGGTCTTCTTTTATAATGGGTTCTAATGGGTTTCTTTGTTTTGTGACTGCCTGTAAGGAGGTGAATTTCAAGACGTTATATAATATACATACTTTGATTGTAAATGGGCTTTGAACTTTCACGGTGTCTGGAGTGTCAGCCTTCATTAGTTGGGAGATTGCGTTCAAGAGCCATGAGGTAATGTTACAGATCTATACAATATTGTGTTCGGTTCTGGTCGTCTCATTCTAGGAAGGATGTGGACACTTTAGGGAAGGAGGATGCTGCCTGGATTAAAGAGCAGGTCTTATTAAGATAGGTTGAGCAAGCTAGGGTTTTCCTCTTGGAGTGAAGGAGGATAAGTGATTTGATAAAGGTGTGCAAGATGATAAGAGGCATAGAGTGGGCAGCTTGAAATGTTTTCCCAGGGCAGAAATGGCCAATACAAAGGGGCATAGTTTGAAGGTGATTGGAAAAAAGTATAGGGGGAAATTGGGTTAGTTTCTTTTTTACACAGAAAGTGATAGGTCTGTGAAATGTGCTACCAGAGGTGGAGGTTAAAGCAGACACATTAAGGATATTTAAGAGGCTCTTAAATAAGCATATAAATGAAGAAACATGGAGGGCTACAGGGAGGGAAGGGCTAGATTCTTCTCAGAGTAAGTTATAAGGTCAGTACAACATTATGGGCCAAAGGGCCTGTACTGCACTGTACTGTTCTGTTTTGTGTGTTTCATAGCTGTTGATGGTACAGTTCATGTCTTGACCACCTCTGGTGGCAAAATGGCAACAGCCCAGAAGATTTTGATTTATTTTGTTTGATGTTATACCAGACCTATTGAACTTAAATTCTTAAGCTATAATGTTGAGTTTTCTGGTTGCTGATTCTGGATTATTAACCCACTATGCACCTGCAGACAGTAGTAAACTAGGAAACTACAATTCAAAGAAATTGGCACCATGAAAGAATTTAAAACATTTCATATTTGTATTGGAACAAATACTTATACTGCAAGTTGCACTCAGACAGCTGCACAGCTATTTAAGACAAAGGCTTTCTACCCTGAAAATTATAAATAATGGGGATGTACTGAGAGAGCTATGGGTGATACAGAATCCAAGTGCAGAGTAAGGTGTAGAATTAACTCAGACTAAGACTCAAACTTGAAATTAGCAAGATGACACAAATGCCATCCAAAGATGAAATTATAAACAGCACCACCACAGATAGAACTTGAATGATTGAGCACTAAGTGCTTAGCACAAGGTCTTTAAATACAGCTTTCCATGAAGGAATGTGGCAGGGAATAATTGGCAGTCTGAGATTTAAAGGGACAACAGCAGCTAATCAAACTCTGGGTAATTGGCGCACCGAAACTTGGATGCCAGCTCTGATCAGTCGGGACCATAATGAACACCTTCTCCAATGGCCGGCTCCTGATGTGTGTCTGTCATGACCCTGACTGAACAGCAACACAGGCATCCAATGTTTAATGCTCCAGTTCCCTGGTCAGGAACATGCTGGTGAAAGTCCTCTATTAAGGTAGGGTCCAGGATGTCCTGTGAAGAAATCCAGCTTCTTTCTTCTGTATTGAAAATATGTGAAGCTTCAGAAATGGGGATCAAAGAAGCGCATGAGGAGTGTAATAAACCAGAAAAAAATGAAAGAAGGATATTAGGAAAGCCAGGAGGGGCCATGCAAAGTCCTTGGCAAGTAGGATTAAGGTGAATCCCAAGAGATTCTATACATACATCGAGAGCTAAAAGATAACTAGGGAGAGGATGGGACTACTCAAAGATCAAGGGGGGAACGTTTGCTTGGATGCAGAGAATGTGAGTGTGGTACTTAATGAGTACTTTGCTACAGTATTTACCAAGGAAAGGAATATGGAGGACTAGGAGATCAATGCTGAGTGTATAAATGCATTAGGGCATTTAGAGGTCAAGGAGGAGGAAGTGTTGAGACTCCTAATGTGTATTAAGGTGGATAAGTCCCCAGGCTCTGATGGGATTTACCTAAGCTTATTGAAGGAAGCATGAGATAAGATTGCTGAGCCCTTGACCAGTACCTTCGTGTCCTCTCTAATCGCAGGTGAGATCCTGGAGGTCTGGCAAGTGGCTAATGTTTCAAAAAGGCTAATGCCCAAGAACAATAATGTGAGCTGCCTTAATGACTATCGCCCGGTAGCACTCACATCAACAGTGATGAAATGCTTTGAGAGTTTGGTCATGACTACACTGAACTCCTGCCTCAGCAGGGACCTGGACTGATTGCACTTTGCCTATCACCACAATAGGTCAACAGTAGACATAATCTCAATGGCTCTCCACACAGCTTTAGACCATCTGGATAACACAAACAACTATGTCAGGATGCTGTTCATCGACTAGAGCTCAGCATTTAATACTATCATTCCTACAATCCTGATTGAGAAGTTGCAGAACCTGGGCCTCTGTACCTCCTTCTGCAATTGGATCTGCGCACATTGGTGATAACATATTCTCCTCGCTGACGATCAACACTGGCACACCTCGGGGTGTGTGCTTAGCCCACTGCTCTACTCTCTATATACATATGGCCGTGTGTCTAGACATAACTCAAATACCATCTATAAATTTGCTGACGATACAGCCATTGTTGGTAGAATCTCAGGTGATGACGAGAGGGCATACAGGCGTGAGATATGCCAACTAGTGGAGTGGTCCCGATGCAACAACCTGGCATTCAATGTCAGTAAAACAAAAGATGAGGGAACACACACCAATACTCATAGAAGGATCAGAAGAGGAAAGAGTGAGCAGTTTCAAATTCCTGGGTGTCAAGATCTCTGAGGATCTAACCTGGTCCCAACATATCGATGTACTGCAGTTATAAAGAAGGCAAGACAGCGGTTATTCTTCATTAGGAGTTTGAAGAGATTTGGCATGTCAATAAATACACTCAAAATCTAATATAGATGTACTGTACCATGGAGAGCGTTCTGACAGACTGCATCACTGTCTGGTATGGTGAGGGGGGGGGGGGGGGGGGGGCTGGGTTGCTACTGCACAGGACCGAAAGGAGCTGCAAAGGGCTGTAAATCTAGTCAGCTCCATCTTG
Organism: Hemitrygon akajei; assembly: GCF_048418815.1. Classification (NCBI taxonomy): domain Eukaryota; kingdom Metazoa; phylum Chordata; class Chondrichthyes; order Myliobatiformes; family Dasyatidae; genus Hemitrygon; species Hemitrygon akajei. Next base: position 64,945,013 of record NC_133126.1, on the reverse strand, counting down.
GATACTATTCTACAAAGTACCCAGGACATCTTCAGGGAGCGGTGTCTCAGAAAGGCAGTGTCCATTGTTAAGGACCTCCAGTACCCAGGGCATGTCCTTTTCTCACTGTTACCATCAGGTAGGAGGTACAGAAGCCTGAAGGCACACACTCAGCGATTCAGGAACAGCTTCTTCCCCTCTGCCATCTGATTCCTATATGGACATTGAACCCTTGGACACTACCTCACTTATTTAAAATATACAGTATTTCTGTTTTTTGCACATTTTTAAAATCTATTACTTATACTGTAATTTGTTTATTTATTTATTTCTCTTCTATATTATGTATTGCATTGAACTGCTGCTGCTAAGTTAACAAATTTCACGTCACATGCCGGTGATAATAAACCTCATTCTGACACTAATATTGTACCTTTTGTTGCATGGGATCTATGCTGAATTGGCTGTTTGGATTAAGAACTGGCTTGCACATAGAAAATAGAGGGTAGTAGTTGAAGGGACTTAATTGAACTGGAGGTTGAATTAGTGGTGTTCTGCAGGGATATCTGCTGGGACCTGTGCTGTTGTGATGTATACCTGGATGAAAACGTAGATGTGTGGGTTAGTAAGTTTGTGGATGATACCAAGGTTGGTGGAGTTGTGGATAGTGTAGGAGACTGGCAATGAATAGAGCACAATATATATCTGTTGCAGATATGGACAGAGAAATGGAAGATGGAGCTTAACCCAGATAAATGTGAAATGTTGCACCTTGTTAGGGAAAATACAAGGAGACAGTACAATGTTAAGGGAAAGATCCTTAACAGTGTTGCTGAGCAAACAGTTCTTGACATCCAAGTTCAGAGTTCCATGAAAGTAGCTGCACATAAGGTGCTAAGAATGCTTATGGAATGCTTGCTTTTATGAGTCGAGGCATTGAGTTCAAAAGTCAAGAGGTTATGTTGCAACTTTATAAAACTCTGGTTAGGCCACATCTGGAGTATTACATACAGTTCTAGTTGCCCCACTATAGGAAGGTTGTTGGGGCTATGGAGGGGTTGAAGAAGAGGTTTATCAGGATGCTGCCTCGTTTAGAGGATACGTACTATGATGAGAGGCTGGATAAATGGATTGTTTTCTCTGGAGTGCCAGGGGCTGCGGGGAGATCTGAAAGATGTTTACAAGATTATGAGAAGCATAAATAGAGTGGATAGAGAGTATCTCTTTCCCAGGATTGAAATGTTAAATAGATAGATAGATAGATGGATAGATACTTTATTGATCCCAAAGGAAATATAGTGTCACGGTAACATTACAAATGCACAGATATAAAAATTTGAAGAGAAGTAGAAAGAATAAAAAGTAAGTTACCTCAAACAGTCTACAGGATGGAATCATCACTTCCCCAGCTATAGGCTGACTCATTATAGAGTCTAATGGCTGAGGGTAAGAATGGCTTCATATAGTGCTCTTTGGAGCTGTGAATGTCTTAGTCTGTTACTAAAGGTGCTCCTCTATTCAGCCAAGGTGACATGCAGAGGGTGAGAAACATTGTCCAGAATTGCCAGGATTTTCCATAGGGTCCTTTGATCTACCACCAGAGGGCATGCAGTGAATGTGAGAGGAGGTAGGTTCAAAGAAGATGTGACGAGTAAGGTTTTTACTCAGAGAGTCATGTTTGCCTGGAATACACTGCCTGGTAGGGTGGTAGAGGCAAATACACAGGAGGCTTCTACGAGTGTTTGGATTGGCATTAGAGTTGTAAGGATATGGTCATGGTAGGTGTGAGGGCTTAGCGTTTGGGTGTTTTTAATTTGCTCCTTAGTTTGTTCGGCACAACAATGTGGGCTGAATGACCTGGTCCTATGCTGTACTGTCCTATGTTCTATGTCCTGGGCTGTATCTCTCCCAATCCACAGGATACTGCATTTTACCTTGAACAATATGAATCCGCATGGTTTCTCAAGTTAGAGATAGTAAGTAACTGAGTTGACGCATTGCAGGATGTAACAATATGCTAATTTTCTGAATTCAACCTACATATGGAGATCAGTAATTGAGAGCCAGACCCGCTGACTGGGAAGAAGTCTCGGTCCCTGTCTTCTCAGGTGGTTGACCTGGTCTTGGTTTGCCACGAATTGGCCAACAACGTCTCTCTTGCCTTAAACCATTTCTGGCTAAATCTCTGGACCAGTTGGTTCCCTGGTGGAACCCCCACCTCCATTTCTTGTTCCAGGAGCAGTGGAGGACGGTACCCGCATTGGGTATCAAAAGGGGACATCCCAATAGATGAATGCTGTAGTGTGATGTGCACAAGTTCTGCCAGACCAGATTGTCACTCCAGGTGGCAGGGTTCCGAGGCTAGACATCTGACTCTTCTCTCTAGGTCCTGGTTGACCCTCTCCATTTGCCCTTTGGTCTGTGGATAGAACCCTGGCGACAACTGGCAGAGGCCCAATGAGCTCACAAAGGGCCTTCTAAAGTCTAGAGACAAACTAGGGGCTGCAATTCGAGGTGATGTCCTGGGGGAAACAGTGAATCCTGAAGACAGGCTGTAACATGTCTCTGAAGCTGATGGTAGTTTGGGAATGAGTACAAAGCATCAGGCCTTGGACAGTCTGTCTACAACCACCATGATTACTGTATTACTCTGAGATGCCAGAAGACCAGTAACAAAGTCCACAGAAATATGGGACCAAGAGTGAGTAGGAATGGGGAGAGGCAGACCTTGAGGCTGTGCTTGGGATTCTTTATTTTGTCCGCAGACATCACACTCTAAGACATATTCTTGGATGTCCTTAGTCATGCCTAGCTACAACTAACAACTCTTGACAAACTTTAGGGTGTGAACCACCCTGAATGCCCAGCCAGGTTCAAAGTGTGTCCCCAATTGAGCACCTCTGAACCCACAGGTTCAGGAACATAGATACATCCGAACGGAGACCTCCAGCAGGTCCGAGTATTCTGGAGGTACTCTACGCAAATCAGATGCACTGGGGTTGGAGATGGAAGGTTCAGCAGGTAATTCAGGAGACATGTTGGAGTTAGTCTCAGAAGTTTTCTCAGAGGTATTTCGGGAGGTAATTTGGAAGGTGTTTTAGGTCCCTTCTGGAGGCATTTATTTTTGCACTGGTTTGACCAACCCAGTAGTCCAGTTGACCTTTAGGTTGTGGAATGAAAGCCAGGGATGACCCAGAATGAGTGGTATTTCTGGGGAGCGAATGAGATGGAACTGGATTAATTCCATATGCTGGCCAGTCTTGAGCTTGTGTGGGGGTGTTTGGTAGTTGATCTGCCCTGCCATCAAAGCTATCCTGTCCAGGGCTATGGCAACAAAACAAGCTTCTGGTTGAGATGTGAAAAGAGGATTTTCTAGCATCTGGCCAGTTTGAGGTCCCAAAAAATCTTGCATTGCACTGGAGTCAATAAAGGCACCTAGGGAATGTTTTTGGTGACCCCATGAAAGCGATATGGAGAGCACCACTCTGGAGGAGGCTGAACCAGGAGCATGGCTAGCAACTATCACAACACCGCAACACCCCCCCACCTCTATTCCAGATGGTTTCAGCAGCTTGAGACTAGATGTCAGATAATGTCCAACCTCTCCACAGTAAATGCAGCACCTCTCCATCCTTCTCTCTTTCGGCTCAAGGGAGTCTGATCTGGCCTATTTGCATAGGCTCCTCAGAGGCTGGGATCGGTGGTGATCGAGGAGGAGTTGTGGTCTGGGAAATAGGAGAAAACAAAAGATAGTTAGGGGGAAGAGTCTCTTTGAAATAATCTCCTTTGTCTATCCTTTCTCCTTTCCGTTAATCGGTTATCGAGTCAAATTGGCAGGTCTGTAAGATTCTCGAGATACTCGACTGGGTCTATGGAATAATCGGCCAAAGACCGATCCTCCTGGTGCAAGTTGAGGAGCTTTATCACAGACCCATGTCCTCCGGCATTGATAGAATACCCTCCTCAAAGTCTCTGAAAAGAGGTCTGACCGGCACAGATGGGTGAATCCTTCTTCCAGCGTGTGGTAGCCCAGGCAAGGGTTCTTCTGTCTAAGAGTGAGATGATATAGGCTAACATACTGTGTTCTGACAGGAACTTGGATGGCAGTAACTCAAAGACCAAGGAGCTTTGTACCAGGAATCCTTGGCGTGCCTCGGGGGTTACCATTGTACCACTCAGGAGCCAGTAGGTACTGCAAACCCAAACGAGTATTGATGGAATCTTCAGCTTGAACATGTCCGGAACTGGCAGCTGCTCTGGCTGAACTCAGATCCTACCTAACGGAGTTGGAGAGTTTCTGCAGAGTGGTGAGGATCTCCTGAACCATGTCTGCCTGCAATTGCTCCCTGGTAGGCCTCACAGACATTAATGCCGGGTTCACAAGGGCTCAGTTATGCTGTAACAAGAGAGCTATGGATGGTGGTGAACCCCAGTGCAGAGTAAGGTCTGGAATATACTCAGACTCAAAATAAACAAGGTGACACAAAGGCAAAATCAGTAACAGTAGTACTAGAAATGAAACTCCTGTGATTGAGCACTGAGTGCTCAGTACGAAGCCTTTATATAAGAAGATGGATCACTCTTGTGGTCGATTGTAAGTCTAAGGAAATCTCCTGGCTTCTGAATGATGTAATTGAAGTACTTAATTGCAATATGTTAATTTGCATCTTAAGGTCTTATAAAAATCTATTGGTCATTATGTAAATTGCATTGAACACTAAGCTGACTTTACAGTCTGACAATATCTTAATCAAAAATCATTCTATGTCCTTGCTCATCCTCTTTCTGTAACCACACCTATGGAGTCTACAGCCTTATATCTCTGCTTCTTCTTTTTACCTCTTCCATATTTCTGCTTAAATTATTGCACCATGGCACCCACTCTTCTCTTGCATAAGGTCTGAATTTGGGAATTCCATTGCTCCCTGTTTCTGTCTCCACCCTCTCTTTTAAGTCATCCCTTAACAGAAAAAGCCCTTTGATCAAGCTTTTGGTCGGGATATTGTCTTTTGTCTCTTGGTTTCGACTTTGTTCACTAATGCTCCTGGATCCTGCAAATTGTTGTTGGGCTGACACTAATAATAAATTCAATTTAAAAATTGTATGAAGTCATAGATCTCCAGAAATTTCAATTTGCTTTTCTTTGTCAAGCATTATCTATTCAGTAATTTAGCCATATAGTGAACAAGTTATAGCACTCTTGTGACACTAGTTACAATTATGTTGTCCAGTGTTGTCAGGAAAACTTAAGCTAAGAAAACAGTTATTTTCTTTAATACCTCACCACTCATTCTCTGTACATCAGAAATACATTCACCAGATCATCTATTTGAAAAGATTTTAATAGTAACCACTTTTTAGTAATGATCTTCTGTCATTTCATGTCAGAGCATTTATTATTTCTCTTAAAATGTTCCCTACTAGTAATCAATTGAACTGCTTCTTTAAATCAGTTGAGTCTTTAATAGAATGAGTGAAGTGATTTTATGGTTTAATTTAACATTTGCAATAAAATGATTTGTACCCTAATGACTTGTAATTAATTTTTCAGAAAATCATATTTATGATAGTTGGCAGATTCAGGTCTTTATCTAATACATAATGCTCATTTCAAATCCTTAATTGCATTTAAATTAAAATGGGCTTAGCAAGAAGATAGATTGTGGGAATGCATCAAACCACCCACATCTTCTGAAGATGTGAATATGAAAATGCAGTTTGGCAAAGATGTAGATAATTATTTGAAATTCATTAATTTTTATTCTGCAGATAACTTGAATAAGGTGAACTTTTTAGTGTATAAAGCATACTTATATATTAATATATTAGTGTTATATTTACTTGTACAACAACAGAATGAACAGCTGTCAAAACATAAGCTCTCATGGTGGTTCCTTGATCCTTAAAGCATCGTAATTTGTATTGAGTCTGGCACTGACAAAGAATTATCTTGATTTTGCTTGGTTGTGTTTTAATTCTACTATAGAATTAAATATGGTAGAATTCCACCATAGGTTGAGAGCAGGAGAGTTGTCATTTACTATTCACCAATTTGACTTTAACAGCAGCATTGCATAGTTTCTCATTTCATTGGACCATGCGAATTTATCTCAGTCATAATTAGACTCAAACTGAAAAGTTCCACATATTCCCTTGATAGTAATATTTTTCTGCCTGGAAGAGTCATTACATTGTTTGGCAGACTGAAACACTAGTTCTTCACTGATGTAACACTATCTCACATGTAATTCTGTGTATTTTTTTCCTGGTGCTGTCTTTTAAATTACTTTTATTTTTGAGTAACATTTTAAGCTATAATGTACGTAAAGACATAAATGCTTCATCCATCTGATGGATAGAAACTAAAATTTTATATACAGTATTGTACAAAAGTCTTCGGCACGTATTTATAGCTAAGGTGCCTAAGACTTTTGCACAGTACTGTAGTAATTTTATGTATTGCACTGTACTGCTACTGCAAAAAAAACACAGATTTTATGGCATGTGTGACATTCTGTTGTGGACTGAAAGTGGGAAGGGGGTAGGGAGAGGAAAATCATGGTTGGGAAAAGGGGAAGGGTGACGTGAGGAAGCGGGAAGCATCACAGAGACATTCTGTAATGATCAATATACCAATTGTTCGGAATCAAATGACCTTCCCTGGTGTCTCAGGGCTGGTTGTATCTGCACCTGGGCTACCCCCTTGCCCTTGGCATTCCTTTTCTGCCACCTGCCCCATATCCCTCCCGCGGTGCTCCACCCTTGCCATTCCCAACACCCTTTGCTCATGCCACATTTATAAATTCGCTCTCCGCTCTACATTAATAGATACAAGTTTGACTGTATTAATGGACATACAGTATATATTGCATTTATAAATATCTATATACTAGAAAGCAAACCATTTGATAAATATTCATTGCACCAGATTTTTAATAATTTCTGGTGTGTTCAATGAATAAGAGTGTACATTTTAAAAATAGTCAAATAAAAATGTTTACAATTTAAGTTTGATATAGAATCAAAATCAGGTTTATGATCACTGACCCTAAAAAGAAATCAAAGCTCCAAGACCTAGACCTCAGTACCTCCTTGTGCAGCTAGATCCCAGGCCAGGCTATGAAAAAAGTACAGTCAACGTTTCAGGCCGAGACCCTTCGGAGAGACCCCAGCTGGATCCAGTTGAAAAGGGTGAAGTTTCTGTTCTTGTGGGAATGAATACTCCCAATCTGAGAAGACTTGTGTCAGAGGGTTAGATTTCTACTTACTGTGAATGCCTGCAAGAAAATTAATCTCAGGGTGTTATATGGTGATTATGCATGTTCTTTGATAATAAATTTACTTTGTACTTTGAACTTTGAATCTACGTTGTGTTGTTTTGTGGTAGCAGTATATTGCAATATATAAATATTACCATAAGGTACAATGAGAAATATAAAAAAATAAGTGGTGCAAAAGGAGAATAAAAAGTGATTTTATGAGTTTATGCTCCAGTCAGAAATCTGATGGTAGAAGGGAGAAGCTACTCCTAAAACATTGAGTGTGTGCCCACAGGCCCCTGTACCTCCTCTCTGTTGGTAGCAATGAGAAGTGGGTATGTCTTAGATGGTGAGAGTCCTTAGTAATGGATGCCACCTTCTTGGGGCATCGTCTATTGAAGATATCCTCGATGGTGGGGGGGTTACTGCCCATGTTGGAGTTGCGTGAGTTTACAACCCTCTGCAGTTTTTTAAGATCCTCTGCATTAGCACCTCCATACCTCATGCTCTCCATAGTACATCCGTAGAACTCTGTTAGAGTCTTTGGTGATGTACCAAATCTTCTCAAATTCCTAATGAAAGATATCTGCTAGCGTATGTTTTCATAATTGCATCAATATGTTGGGCCCAGGATAGATCTTCACAGATGTTGACACCAGGAACTTGAAGCTATTCACCCTTTCCACTACTGATCCCTCGATGAAGACTGTGTTCTCTTAACTTCCCCTTCCTGAGGTCTGCAATCAGTTCCTTAGTCTTGCTGAGGTTGAGGGAAAGCTTGTTATGACACCACTCAAACAGACATTCTACCTTACTCATATGCCTCCTCATCATCATCTGAGATTCTGTCAACAACAAGTTGTGTCATTGGTGAATTTATAGATGGTGTTAGAACTATACCCAGCCACATAGTCTTAAGTGTAGAAAGAGTAGAGCAGCAGGCTATGCATGTATCCATGTGCCTGTGTTGGTTGTCAGCAAGGAGGAGAGAGCAAACTGACTCTAATCTCCCAAGGAGGAAATCAAGGATCTAGATGCAGAGCGAGGTACGGAGGTCCAGGTTTTGAAGCTTGTTGATTAGTACTGAGGGGCTGATGGTGTTGAATGCTGAGTTGTAATCAATAAACAACAGCATGATAGGCATTACTGTTGTCCAGGTTGTCAAAGGCCAAGTGGAGAGCCAGTGGGATTGCATCCACTGTAGAGCTATGTGGTGATAGGTAAATTACAGTGGGGCCAGATCCTTGCAGAGGCAGGAGGTAATCCTAGTTAAAACCAACCTCTTAAAGCACTTCGTCACATTGAATCTGAGTTCTATTGGGTGATTCTTATTGAGACAGCTCACCCTGCTCTTATTGGTCACTGGTACGATTGATGCCCATTTGAAGCGGGTGGGAACCTCCAACAGCGGCAGTGAGATTGAAGATGTCCTTGAGCAGTCAAGCCAGTAGGCTGGCACAGGGTTTCAGTGCCCTGTCAAGTACTTCATTGGGGCTAGATGCCTTGCAAGCATTTGCCCTCTTAAGTCAGATATCACAGGGTCGCTAGGAATTCACACAGGTATGATTTTAATCTCCTTCAAAGCGTGCATAAAATGTGTTCAGCTCATCCGGGAGTGAAGAATCACAGCCATGTATTATGTTAGGTTTTGCCTTGTAAAGTGGTAAGTGGTTCCTTATAATTTTAATTCCTTGTAGTAAGTAAAAGGATGTAATGGTGATGAATCCCATAATGAATCTGTACAATGTACTGTCCATAAATTAATCAACAGAAATTTAAACTACTATGAGTGCGTGTTCATTCCTATTCAATAAGTCTCATTGCTGCTCTCCAAAATGCTTTCTTGAAAGGGAAAATCTCCTCAATTATTTATGAAAATATCTATATGAATATTGAACAGAATCCTTTTTTTCTGAGCCACCATTGCCAGTGGAGTCAAAGTCAACTTCACTGATGAACATTTGCTCACATACCACAAAGTCAGCTTAATTGGAGACCACTGAGGCTAGCAATGTATCTTGTCCCACAAACTTAATTGAGTTTTTAGAGGAGGTAATGAAGATGATTAATGATGGTAGCACAGTGGATATTATCTACATGGACTTCAGTAAAGAATTGACAATGTCTCTAATAGAAGGCTGATCGAGACAGTTAAGTAACATAGGATACAAGGTGACTAGATAGATTAGATTCAAAATTGGCTTGGTCGTAGAAGGGAGAGGGTAGTTTTGGAAGTGTGTTCTGACTGGAGGAGGGTAACATGGTGTTTCTCCATTGCGAGGATTTCTGTAGTTGTAATGTAAATTAATAATTTGGACAAAAATGTAGATAGTCTGATTAGTAAACCTTCAGGTACCACTAAAATTGGTGTAATTATAGTTAGTGAAGTTGATTGTCAAAAGAAATAGCAGAATGTAGAGCAGATAGAAATTTGGGTGGATAAATGGCAGAAGGAGGATGCAAGAGGAAAGTACATAATAAATGGGAGGAAATGAGGTAGTATTGATATGCAGAAGGATCTTGTGGTGCAAGTCCATTTCTCCATAAAAATGACAACACAAGTGAATAGGATAAAGAACATATGGATACTTCCCTTTATGGGAAGGTTGTGTTGACGCTATATACCACATTTGGACTATTATTATCGCATTACAGGAAGGCTTTGGAGAGGATGCAAAAGGGGTTCAGCTGGATCCAGATGATATAGGTTGAAGTCTTATAAAATTTAAATTCTGGTGTCAGTCTCCATAAATAAAAGGAGATATTCTTGTCAGGCCTGCACAGACAAGCACTTCCTCGTTTCCACCCAGCTAACAGGGAGTCACCTGCCACTCATTTCCAAATCATCACCTGCAGCCCATTTAAACCCAGCTCTCATCCACAATCCTTGTTCATCTATATGAACCAGCCACCCTCAATCAGTTGTTCCTGATTGCCAGTTATCGTATTGTCTTGTTCTGTTAAGTATCTGTTCTCTCTTGCTTTGTGGCCCCTTGTGGCTTGTTATTTTGCAGTTTATTATTAAGGTTATTACTCACTGCTTAATTGTCTCCACTGTTCTGTGTTTGCGTCAAACATCCTCCACTTTTCCTGACAGGATCAGTGAATGAATGATTGACCCAGCAGAGTATGCTTGCCTGAAGGAGTCATCTGTTGACAGGGACACATGGTTGTGAAGCAAAAGGAAACCACTGAACATCTGCTTGCCACTCTCTTCCAACTCTCTGTCTCAATACAGCAACCTTGTGACAGCTGATCTCCACCCTGAACCCTAGATTCCAGTGCCCTAACACAATGACAGATCCCCAACTTGATGCTGCAACTTCCTGTCCCATTGCATCTTACACTTCAAGTTCTGGCCTTCTCTGTATGTTATGGACCAAGCCAAATTTGCCATAATCATTTCTCTCTTGACTGGGTGAGCTCTGACCTGGGCTGCCGCTAACTGCGACAGTGAAACCACCATTTGCAATAAATATGAAGATTTTTACCATTGAGATGCCCTGGATTTTCAACCATCCAGGAAGTGGACAGGAGTCAGCTTATCGGATACTTCGCTTGCATCAAGGCTCACGGTCGGTGCTGGATTGCATTGTGGAATTCAGGACCCTCGAGGCGAAGTGTGGATGGAATGTGGAAGTACTTCTAGCACCTCATATCACAGCTCTTGGAGTGCTTGAAAGACTAGTTCTCTACCTGGGAGATGCCCACTGACCTCGACAGGCTCATCACTCTGGCCCTCTGAATCGACGAGTGTCCTATGGGACGACCATCCAGATCATCAGCCAGAGTCCCATCTGGTCCCAGAATCATTTCAGGTTGCAGGACCCTCATTCCCAACACCTTCAGAACCTCCTAGGCAGTTAGGGAGAGCTCCCTTAATCCACCCGCTGCCACCCCTAAAGCATGAGCGTTGGTGGAGAAATAATTTATGCACTTACTCTAGAGCTGCCGATTATCCACTCATCAAATGTCTGGGGAAACAGCACCACCAGGTAGAAGCAAGGGGCCTTTCAATATAGTGAGCTTCTCCCAACCTCTTGTTCCAGAACCATAGCCTAACTCACTCTCTGTCTTCCTCCACACACGCAGGAGGCTCTGGTGGATTCCTGTGCAGCAGGTAGCTTTCTGGACCAGAATCTGTGTATGCAGCTTGGACTCTCTACAAGTCTAGCTTTCACTCCTTCTGCATCACAGCCATTAATGAATGTCCCTTGGGGTCTAGGATGTCAGAGTGTGTACATGAGCTTCGGGAAACACTGTGAGTCCATCCAATTCCTCCTTATCGATTCATCCAACACTCCTCTCATCTTGGGTTACCCCTGGCTCTGTCCTCATGGCCCTCACTTCAGCTGGTGTTCTGGATCACTGCTAAGTTGGAGACCCACCCGCCTGTAACCTAAGCTGACTTCACCCCCTAAGTCCGAGAAGTAAAAGGAAAAACAGCAGCCTCCCCCCTTTGAGACCACACAACTGTGTGATCGACCTCCTCCCGGGCACCACCCCTTCACGAGATATGCTCAAGCCATGATTGACTACATCACCGAAGTGCTATGTATGGCTTCTTTTGGTCATCCCATTTCTCAGCTGATGCAGTATTCTTGCGTCAATAGGTAAGATGGGGTCTTCATCTCAGCATTGGTTACCATGAACAACAAAATCACCATAAAGAACCTCTACCCTCTCCCCTTAATGGATAGCACTCTGAGGAGCTCAGATTTTTACCAAACCAGATCTATGGAGAGCTTACAACCTGATCTGTATCTGCTGCAGGGATAAATGGAAGCTGTCATTCATAACACTCATTGGCCACTACGTTTACCTGGCAATGCCTTTCCAACTTTCCAACAGTCCAGGCATTATCCAAGCCTTTATCAACGAGATTCTCCAAGACATGCTACGCAAGTCTAAGCTCATCTACCTCTATGACATCCTCATCATCTCTAAGGACACCCAACACCATGCCTGTCATGTCCATTCAGTTCTTAAGTGTCTCCTAAAAAAAAACCCAACTCTACATCAAGTTAGAGAAATGCCAGTTCCACTTCATTTCCTGCCTAGGTTACATAATTTCACCTCAAGGCATAACTGTAGACCTAGGAAAAGTGCCTGCAGTGGTTGAATGGCCCTGACTGCTCACTCAAACAGTTACAACACCTCTTGGGCTTCTCCATCTTCTACCACCATTTCATCAGAAACTACAGCCATTCTCACCTCCCTCACCAAGTCGCCTACCTCACAGATAACCTGATCTGCTGCTGCAGACCACGAATTTGAGGAGATCTTCACCTCTGCTCCCATTCTCCATCATCCAAATCCACCTGGAGAGGTAGACCCATCTGATGTGGGCACTGGGGCCATCCTCTCCTAACAAGGGCCGAACAGAAAGACACACCTTTGTACTGCCTTTTTGCACAAGTTTAACTATGAGCCATTGAATGGGCCTTGGAGAAATGGGGACATTGGCTGATGGGAAATACTAAGCCTTTCCTGATGTAGACTGGCAATAAGAACCTCATATCCATCCATTCAACAATCCCGCCATTTCAACCCACATCAGGCTTGCTGGGCTTCTTCTTTGAGCAATTCAACTTCATTATCTCCTACCAGCCTGGCTCAAAGAACACTGAGGTGGATGCCCTGTCATGACAGTTCGACCCAGTTGAAATGGAGATCGACCCTCAGCCCGTCATTCCATCCTCCCAGATCCTTGTCTGGGACCTTGAGAACCAAATCTGCTACGTCCTACAGTACAAGCTTGTGTCAGCTGACAACTGCATATAGATGTGTGCTATAAAATACACCAGTGGGCCCACTTCTCAACCCTCTCTGGCCATCCAGGCACATGACGGACCCTAAATTTTCTGTAATGCTGGTTCTGGTGCCCCACCATGATCACAGATGTATGTCAATTCATTGCTGCCTGCCCTCAATGTGCCTAGTCTAATTCCTCTAAGTAACAGCCCTCTTGGCTCCTGTGGCACCTGCTGGTCCCTCAATGACTGTGGTCCCACGTTGCTATGGATTTCGTCATGGGTTTGCCATATTCCGATGGAGCTACAATAATCATGACAGTAGTGGACTGGTTCTCCAAGGCAGCCCACTTCATTGCTCTCCCCAAATCTCCGTCATTGTGTTGAGCCATGTCCAACAATTTGTCTATCGCTTCTGGTGAGCCCTCTGCTTCCTGCTCTGCACCTCAGTGAGTTTGTCCTCTGGCTATCATCTGCAGACTAATGGTCAACCAGAAAGAGCCAATCAGCAAGTGAGAATCTAGTGTGATGCTTCGCCACCTCTAACCCTTCCACATGGAAGAAGTATCCTCTCCAGGCTGAACTGTCCCACAATCTACATATCTCCTCTGCCACAGGTAACTCTCCCTTTGAAGCACTCTATGGCCACCAATCGCGTTTTTTCCCATGGAGGAGCCAGTTTGCCAGGGCCCTGGTTCACCGATGTTGGAATATTTGGAAGACAGCATGGAGGCCATCCTAGCTGTCACTGCACCTACTGTTGTCAGGCTAAGCACCATCAGCACCTTGCCAGATGACTCTGGTCTGGGGACCATGTCTGGCTGTCCAGCCAAGGATCTGCCCCTGCACACCATTTCTGGCAAACTCTCACCCTCCTTCGTTAGTCTGTTTAAGATTACCCATTGCATCAACCCAGTCACTTACTGTCTCTAGCTGCCACCGTCCCTTAGGATCACATCTGCCTTCCACATGCCCTGTCTCAAGCCCGTTGTCCAGGGACCACTCAACCCAGTTGATCCTACACCTTTAGATCCAAGGATGGTGGAAGGTGATCCAGTGTAGACGGCTCGCCAGTTGATGGATTCACGTCATTGTAGATGGGGGGTGCAGTACCTGGTTGGGAAAGATACAACCCGGAGGAGAGGTCTTGGGTGCCTCCAGTTTCATTGTGGATCCATCGCTCATCAAAGAGTTCCACTGGCTGTGGGTGTTGGGGGAAGGGTCCTGTCAGGACTGCACATGCAGGCACATCCCAGCTAACAGGATTCACCTGCCACTTGTTCCCAAATCATCACCTGCAGCCCAGTTAATCTCAACTCTGACCCACAATCCTTGTTCACACAAATGAACAAGCCAACCACAACCAGTTGTTCCTGGCCTTCAGTTTCTCTGCTGTCTTGTCATGTTAAGTATCTGTTCTCCTTTACTTTATAGCTGGCCCCTTGTGGCTTGTTATTTTGCAGTTTATCATTTAAGTTGTCGCTCACTGTTTAATCGTCTCTGCTGCTCTGTATTTGGGTCAAGCCTCCTCTATGTTTCCTGACAATTCTATGCCTTGGGGTTTAAAGATGAATAAAACTCCATTGCCAGATGAGGTTTATCCCAGGCTGCGACAGGAGACTGGAAGAGATTGCTGGGGCTCTGAGATTTTTCCATCTCTACTGGGCAGAATTGAGGTAATAGGTGAGTGGAGGATGGCAAATCTGGTCCCTCTTTTCAAGAAGGACAGCAGTTAAAAGCCTGGTAATTATAGACTTGTGAGCCTAACATCAACAGTAGGGAAGTTATTGGAAAAAATCCAGACGGACTTGACTATTGATCACTAGGAAAGCTGTGACTAATCAGAGATAGGCAAACTGATGTTGTCAAGGGTAGGTCCAGTGTGACCAAGCTAAAAGGATTTTTTTTTTAGCATAATGATAAGGTTTACATGGACTTCAATAAAGTTCTGAGCATGGACCCAAATGAAAGACATCCAAGAGTCTAGATCCCATGGGATCCAGATTAAGTTGGTAAATTGGATCCAAAATTAGCTTGGTAATAGAAGACAGATGATAATGGTAGAGAGATATTTTTGTGATTGGATGCTTGTGATGAGTGGCATTTCATGGGATCATTGCTGGGACCTTTGCTCTTTGTATTGGAGGCATTATGAATCAATTTGCAGGTGGTACAAATATTGGTGAAGTTGTTGATGGTGTGGGTAGAACCCAGAACAATCCAGCAAAACAACAGACCCTCAGCCCACAATGTTGTGCTGAACCAGTTAAATTAGTAATTGAATATCCAACTAAACTAATCCATTCTGCCTACACAAAGTCCACATCCTTACATTTCCTTCACATTTATGTATCTATCTAATTGTCTCTTAAATGTCCCTAACATATCTGCCTCTACCACCAACTCAGGCAGCACACTCCAGGCACCCACCTCTCACTGTGCAAAATAAACCTGCCCCTCACATCTCCTTTGAATGTAGCTCTCTCAGCTTAAATGCATGCCCTCTGGTATCAGGTGTTACAACCTTAGGAAGAAGATATTGTCTGTCTACTCTATATGCCTTTCATAATCTTATAAATGTCTATCAGACCTCCCCTTGGCCTCTGTTGCTCCAGAGTAAACAACACAAGTTTGTACAATGTCTCATTATAGCACATGGTCTCTAATCTAGGCAGCATCCTGGTAAACCTCTTATGCACCCTCTTCAAAGGCTTGACATCCTGCCTATAATGAGGCAACCAAAAGTGTATGCAATACTCCAGATGCAGTCTAACTAGAGTTTTAAAAAGCTACAACATAACTTCCTGACTTTTGAACTCAATGCCTCGACTAATAAAGGCAAGCATGAATATGTCTTCTTAAACACCCGATCAACCTGTGTAGCCACTTTCAGGAAGCTATGAACTTGGACTCCAAGATCTCTGTACTCATCAATAGTTTTAAGGGTCTTGTCCTTAACAGTGTACTGTCTCCATACATTTGACCTTCCAAATTGCAACACTTCTCATTTGGCCAGCTAAACTCCATGTCCCATTTCTCCACCCATATCTGCAACTTAACTCTATCCTGATGTATTTTTTATGTCAGTCTTCTATGCTATCCACAACATCACTAATGTTCGTATTATCTGTAAACATACTAACCACCCAATCTACATTTTCATCCAGGTCATTTATACACATCATAAATAGCAGAGGTCCCAGTACAGATCCCTGTGGAACACTGCTAGTCACAGTCCTCCAGTGAATTAATCCCTTTGACCACCACCCTCTGTCTTCTGTGGGTGAGCCAGTTCAGAATCCAAATGGCCATAGATCCCATGCATCTTAATGCTTCTTGATGAGCCTTCCATAAGGGAGTTTGTCAAACCCCTTACTAAGATCCATGTAGACAACAACTCTCTACCTTCATCAATCACCCTTGGAACCTTGTCAAAAAACTCAATCAAGTTAGTAAGGCACAACTCTGCAAAAAGTCATGATGGCTGTCCCTAATTTGGCCACTGTTTTCTAAATGCTCATAAATCCTATTGCTAGGAATTCTCTCCAGTAATTTCCCTACCACTAATGTGAGACTCACTGGTTTATAGTTTCCAGGATTATTCCTGGTTCGCTACTTGAATAATGGAAAGCACAGGGATAACAGGAGCTGAGGAAGGGCAGATGGATTTTAGTCCAGATAAATGTGTGTCTTGGGAGTACTACTGAAGCTAGACAGATGCCATATATGGAAAGGAGTGACATGGTGTTCAAGCCTAAAGAGCCTTGAAGGTGGCAGTGCACTCAACAGCATGGTTAACAAGGTATATGGGATGTTAGCCTTCATTAGTCAGGGAATTAAATACAAGAGTAGGCAGGTAATGGTCCATTTTTAGAAAACATTGGTCAGATCTCATCTGAAGGACTAATTGCAGTTCTAGTTACCACCAGCCTAGAGAAAAGACAGTACTGCTGAGATTGCAGAGGAGATTCACAAGGATATTGCATATGGTGGAATGTTTCAATTATGCGGAGAGAATGGAGAGTCGAGATCTATTTTCCATAGAGCGGGAGGAAGTTAAGAAGATACATGACTGAGATATATAAAATTATAAGGGGGTATAGATAAGGTAGATTGCAGGAAACATTTCCATATATTGGAAGTATGTAGATAAAACTAGATGATAGCAAGGGATAAAAGATTAGATTGGATCTTCACAGTGACTTTTTTCACTCAGAGGCTGATAAGTGCCTGGAATATACTGCCTGCGAGAGTACAGGCACTTAAATTTCTTGGACATAAAATGCTAAGAGTCATGTATTGGATGATGGGATTAATATAAATGGGTCCATAATGGCTGGCATGGATGTGATGGGCCAAATGTCCTGTTTCCATGTTCTAAAACTCCATGATTCAATGTCAAAATTCGAGCACCCAATCATAGCACAGTATCAGAAAGCAGAGGTCTTTGCCTATATTGTTGCTTCCATTTGCTAACCAGCTATGACTGCTATTGTGGAAAGTTGGGGGATTTACCATTCAGATTAAACATCTTTTTGTTTCAAAATAAACCTTATATATAAAAGCATATACAAGAACTACAAAGAACTCTGAAGATTTGGCTTGTCCACTAAGATACTCTTGAACTTCTATGGATATGCTATTGAAAGTATTCTGAGCAGTTGCATCTCAGCCTCATATGCCAACTGCTCTGTTCTGGACCAGCTGAACATACGAGTGGTAATCATTACCCAGTCCATCCGAGGCTTGTCACTTCCTTCCATCTGTCCATATTCATTTTGCAGTATTTCAGGAAGGCTAATAGTATCATCAAGAATGCCTACTACCCTATTCATTCCTTTTCTGTTTTCTACCTTCTTGGATAAAGTCCAGCCAATCAAACCTAACAACAATTTCCTCCCCACTGTTATCAGACTTCTGAACCAATCACATCTCTTTGGTGTCAAGTTTATCAACTTCTAATTTAATCTCTCCATTTCTTATGGACTTCTTCAGTTTGTACTAGAATCTTGACATTAATCTATTGTTTTGCACTCGTCATTGTATTCATTAAAGTTCAAAGTAAGTTTATTTTCAAAGTACATATATGTCACCGTATGACTGATGATCATCATATAACATTGATGAACATGTGGGATCTCTGACTGGCTATATGTAGTGTGCAGAGGACATCTCTCTCCTTAAATCCATCACCATTTGGGTCAATCAGAAGCAGCAGACGTCTGGACACTGCTGAAATGATGGGATGCTGTCTTCAGTTTTGGGGATAAGACAGCTCTCAGGTGAGCAAGAGCTGCACTTACCCACGCCATCAGGAGGCAAAATGGGACTACACACAAGAGTCTACACATGCGAGGAATATGGCAGGCATTCAGACTAGAGCGGACTTTCAGGCCACACTGCACGTCAATGACAGTAATGCCTCTCTTCCTCATAGGTTGATTGCCTTCTATGCATGGTTCTGCACCTTGATCCCTGAGGAAGGTTTCATTGAGCTGAATGGTGGATGACAATAAACCTGAAGTTGAACTTGAATATGTACAACCCTGAGATACATTTTCTTGCAGGCTTCACAGTAGATACAAAGAAATACAACGGAATCAGTGAAAAACTACACACAAAGATGGACAAACAACCAACGTGCAAAAGACAAACTTAACAAATAAAAAAATTTAAAAATAAATAAATAACAATTAATGTTGAGAACATGTGTTGTAGAGTCCTTGGAAGTGATTCCATGGGTTGTGGAATCAGTTCAATGTTGGGGTGAGTAAAGTTATCCATGCTGGCTCAGGAGCCTGATAGTTGAAGGTAATAACTGTTCCTGAACCTGGCGGTATGGGACCTAAGGTTCCTGTGCCTCCTTCCCAATAGCATCAGTGAGAAAAGAGCATGTACTGGATGGTGGGGGTCGTTGATGATGGACGTTGCTTTCATGTGGCAGTGCTGCTTGTAGATGTACTCAGCGGTGGGGAGGGCTTTTCCTGTGAAGTACTGGGCTGTATCCATTACTTTTTGTAGGCTTTTCCAATGATGGGCATTGGTTCTTCCATGATGCAGCCAGGTGGGATTCTCTCCACTGTGCATTACAGATGTTTGTCAAAGTTTTAGATGGCATGCCGAATCTACTTCTAAGAAAGTAGAGGCACTGCCTTGCCATCTTTGTAATGGCATGTACGTATGTACCGGATTCAGTACAGATCCTCTGAAATGATAACCCCAAGGAATTTGTTTTCTTTTATTATCATATATGCTGTTTACTCTGTGAGTTTCACAAGAGCAAGGCTGTTCTTTGCACCCTGAGATATATGAGACTAAATGAATCTGAAGCTCAACTATGGTGGAAAAGTGCAAGGCCTTCTTTACATTCATACTGTCATTCAGTCTGTATATTCTTAGTATTATTAGTTCTATATATTTTGTTGTATGAATACATTCTGCATACAGGACACAATTCCAACCGAAACATAGTGTTTGAGAGGCTTTTTTACAGGACTTAGTCCTTCAATGTTTAGTGGCAGAAGGAATTGAGATTGCAGTCCTTCTTCTCAAAACCTTCATGTTGGCTTTACCAAGTGTCATTGTGTCCTTCAGCACATACTTCTGCAGCCTGGATAGTGCCAGCTAGTGCATTTCCTTATGGTGATCTTGTTGTGTAAGATTATAAGACATAGGAGCAGAATTAGGCCACTGGACCCATTGAATTTGCTCCATCATTCCATTCTGGCTGATTTACTATCCTTCTCAACCGCATTCTCCTACCTTCTCCCCATAACCTTTGTTGTCCTGATTAACCAAGAACTTAACAACCTCTGCTTTAAATATACCCAATTATTTGACCTCCATAGCTGTCTATGGCAATGAACTTCACAGATTCACCACCCTCTGACTAAAGAGATTGATTCTCATTTCTGTTTGAAATGGACATCCCTCATGCCTGGCATCTTGTCAAACACTTCTGAAAATCCAAGTAAACAACATCCACTGACTTTCCTTTGTCTATCCTGCCTTTTATTTCCTCAATTAATTCCAACAGATTTGTCAGGCAGGATTTTCTCTTCAGGAAACCATGCTGACGTTTCCTGTTTCATCATGTGCTCTCAAGTACCCCGAAACGTCATCCTTAATAATGGACTCTAGCATCTTCCAGATTCTCAAGTCATGTTAACTGGTCTATAATTTCCTTTCTTCTGCCTCCCTTCCTTCTGAAAGAGTGGAGTGGTATTTGCAATTTTCTAGTCTTCCAGGACTATTCCTGAATCAAGTTATTCTTGAAAGATCATTACTAATGCCTCCACAATCTCTTCAAAATTTTCTTTCTCCGTTTCAGAATGTTCTACCTCTTTCAGAACCTTGGGGTGTAGTCCATCTGTTCCAGGTGACCTATCTACCTTCAGACCTTTCAGCTTCACAAGCACCTTCTCCTTAATAGTAACAACTGCATTCACTTAGCCCACTGACTTTAAAATTTCTGGCATATTGCATGTGTCTTCCACAGTGAAGACTGAGGCAAAGTACTTATTAAGTTCATCCACCATTTCTTTGTCCACCATTGGTGAAGAAAGCTTTGGTATGCTGGCCTTTATAAATCAGAGCATTGAGTATAGGAATTGGGATGTAATGTTAAAATTGTACAAGGCATTGGTGAGGCCAAATTTAGAGTATTGTGTACAGTTCTGGTCATGAAATTATAGGAAAGATGTCAACAAAATAGAGTACAGAGGAGATTTACTAGAATGTTAGCTGGGTTTCAGCACCTAAGTTACAGAGAGAGGTTGAACAAGTTAGGTCTTTATTCTTTGGAGCGTAGAAGGTTGAGGGGGGACTTGATAGAGGTATTTAAAATTATGATGGGGATAGATAGAGTTGACGTGGATAGGCTTTTTCCATTGAGTGTAGGGGAGATTCAAACAAGAGGACGTGAGTTGAGAGTTAAGGGGCAAAACTTTAGGGGTAACATGAGGGGGAACTTCTTTACTCAGAGAGTGGTAGCTGTGAGGAATGAGCTTCCAGTAGGAATGGTAGAGGCAGGTTTGATTTTGTCATTAAAAAAAAATTGGATAGGTATATGGACAGGAAAGGAATGGAGGGTTATGGGCTGAGTGCAGGTAGGTGGGACTAGGTGAGGGTAAGCGTTCGGCACGGACTAGAAGGGCTGAGATAGCCTGTTTCCGTGCTGTAATTGTTATATGGTTATATGGTTATTACTACCTCTCCAGGGTCATTTTCCAGCAGTCCAATATCTACTCTATCCTCTCATTTAATCTTTATATATATGGAAAATAAACTGGTTAGCTTATTTAACATTTCATCTTTTCTCTCTTATGGTTTTTTTAGTTGCCTTCTGTTGGTTTATAAAAGCTTCTTAATCCTCTAACTTCCCACTATTTTTTGCTATATTATATGCCCTCTCTTTTGCTTTTATGCTGTTTTTCACTTAACACACTGTTGCCTCAGCCTCCCTTTAGGATACTTCTTCATCTTTTTAGTGTACCCAACTTGTGCCTTCCGAATTGACCCCAGAAACTCCTGCTAATGCTGTTCTGCTGTCATCTCTGCTAGTGTCCCTTTCCAATCAACCTTAGTCAGCTTCTCTCTGATGCCTCTGTAATTCTCTTGATTCGACTCTAATACTGATATATCTGACTGTATCTTCTCCCTCTCAGACTGCGGGGTGAATTCTATCATATAATGACCACTGTCTCCCAAGGGCCCCTTTACCTTAAGCTCCCTAATCAAATCTGGTTCATTACACAACTCCCAAACAAGTATTGCCTTTCCCCTGGTAGGCTCAGCCACAAGCCAACTCGTAGACATTCCACAAATTCCATCGCTTGGGTACTAGCAGTGATCTGGCTTTCCCAATCAACCTGCATATTGAAATTGCCCGTGACTCTTATAACATTGCCCTTATTACATGCTTTTCAAATTTTCCATTGAAATTTATATCCCATATTCTGGGTACTGTTTGGGAGCCCACATATAACTCCCATTAGGGTCGTTTTACCCTTGCAGTTTCTTAACTATATCACAAGGATTCTACATCTTCTGATCCCATGTCACCTCTTTCTAAGGATTTGATTTCATTTTTTTTTACCAACAGAGCCTCTGCCTAAATAAGAAGCCACAATCTCATTGAGATGGTAAATGATTTTTTTTTGGGGGGGGGGTAAGAATCAAATTTTCTATTGCATCATTTGTCACCTACAACGTCTAGCAGTCTTAGTTTTTGTATATGTTATTTCCATGACTAATAGCGATTCCTGAAGTGTTTCTGTTGTGGAGTATGATAGCAATGTTATTAGATTCCAAATGGAAATAGTATTTTTTCATTTGAAGAGAGAAAAAAAACAGCAGATGCTGGAAATCTGAAGCAAAAACAGAAGATGCTAAAAAACTCAATAGGCCAGGCAAGATCTGTGAGGGTGAAACAAAGTTAACATTTTCAGTTAATAGCCTTCAGAAAGGCTGGATTTCTGGCAAATCTATATGCCTTAGGCTCTTTATTCCAGTAGAAGGAAATAAATTCTTCAGTGTTTGAGCAGGGAGCATCTGTGGCATTCTCTATGGAATAGAATACTAGTGAGCTTATGCTCTGCAAGAAGTCCTGCGCAGGTACAGCTGAACGGCTGAAGTTCTGTCTTTAGAAATTTGCCTTGGTATAACATTGAAAGTGTTAGCCTTCAACGTGGAAGTCCTTCCCAGCCCACCCTAACTTTTGTTCTTGTCCAGCTAGTTGTTTCTTCTTTGCCTTCTTTTTGTTGTGGACTCCCATCAAAGCAGCAATTGTTAGCAGAAATAAATGCAAACTTCATCTCAGCTTTCACGCAAACATTGCACAAGACTTCAAGCTGCTATTGTCTGTTAGCAAAATTAAGTATGCTTGACTCCAAATGATTCCTTGTAAAAACTACAAGTGATCATAATCATAATCGGAATCAGGTTTAATATTACTGACGTACAGTATGTTGGGAAATTTGTTGTTTTGCTGATATTCCTTCTAAGTTGCACAGGTTCTGGGCTGTTTCTGCTCTAAAGCTGAGCTTTCCTGCACGTAGTCCTCATCACTTGTTAATTATTGATGATTCAATTTCATAAGGAAGCCAAGATTTAGGCAGTGCACATGGATTGATGCCATACATATGGTCTTTATGTAATTCATACATCAAAGCAAATTGCAAAAGGAACTGGCTAATTAAAGTTCGTATAAAATACCATGAACATTAAAGCTCTTATGTGTATTTTACAATTAATTCTAGATTCAAAAGTAATCACAGAAGGCTTAAAAATTTTGCTACTCAACTGAACGTTTTTACAAACTTGACTCAAAATTGTTTGGTGCTTTGCACTTTTTTGAGTTAGTCCTCTAATTTATAAATTCTCTTTGAGTCCTCTGCCTTAGTGCATTTGGCAGTTTTACTTAGAATTCCCATAAGCTTTCTGAACAAATTAAGCCTGATTGCAAATTGAAATTTTCAAGTCTTCAAAACATAAAATATATTTTATTTTTCATCGAATAATAATAGAAGCCACACCTTGAGAAGAGTATTGAAAAATGGTAGGGAATCCTGTTTGTCTTTGATATAAAGCAGAATTTACAACCTTCCTTGGGTATCAGTTTACCCTACACTTCTGACAAAAAGGCTTTCTGAAATAATTGTGTTAGTGCTGGCTCCATGAAAAGTTTTTAAATTAACTTGTGAATGTTTTTGTTATGAGCTTTTGGAGAGCTGTCTCAAAATTGTATACCTCCGTGAAGTCTCTGTTCCAAGCATTCACCAGTTAATTACCTCCTGGTACCAGGGAAAGACCTTTCAATTAGCCCTGCTCTCAGAGTGAAGTATGGAGCTGCTTCTTGTGGCAGATAGTAAATGTCTTGTAATGAAATAGAGGAACTCTGTACCAGATGTTCTCAACAGCTAGTTAAGTTGCCTTTAGCCAATTTTTCAGGAATACATCATTTATAATACTATTGGAAGATTAAATGTTATTGTATTTGGACTTGTTTACTGATAGACCGATCAGATCTGTATTATCAGTCTGTGCATGTTACTAGAATAAGATGTATTGTTGAAGGATTTATTCAGCCATAATATGTGCTTCAGTATACAACAGGGCAAGGAATGATAGCAAGCCTAGTGAGCTTAGTGGTCCTGTTAAAGTTCAGATTTGAGGATCTGTCTTCTGGTATCCAAATCCTCCATATTCTGGAGAAAGGATCTTACCAATATGATTCATTATTACCGAGGAATTAGATTCCCCAGTACTATTTATTTTAGCACATGCAATAATAAAATAATAACTTCTATTTTGTGTCATTCTTGGGACAATATTGGTCGCATTTGTCTGCCTGTTGTATTTTCTATTTTAGATAGGCAGCTGTTTACCTTATCTCCATTGGTATTCATCTGAAACATTTTGGGGAAAATTAAGTTAATGTTGTCCAGTGAGTGCCCATCAATGGACATTCTTGGACCAACATAGGATTAGGTCATATAATCACAGAATTGTACAGCGGTGAAGTCCCATATATTTGAACGTTCTCAACTGTTTAAAAAAAGTATCTCCTCAAAGCCCCTTGTTTTCAATATTCCCGATCTCTTCAGGCTAGATCAACCCTCAGCCATCCATGAGGCTCAGCATCAACCTATCCTATGTACTGACATCCTTGATAGCTTCAGCTCTTCAATAAGGGCTGAAGATCCCCAACCTCCCCTTTTGGTCCAATTCATTAACTCACCCTGTGAATCTCAGACATTCCTTTCCCACTCACTTGTGTGCTATTCCCCTCCTTTTCATCACCCACCAACCACCTAGTCGATCAACAATTCTGAGAAACCCATCCCTCTGACCCTAGCCTCATGGCTACTTAAGCTAATTGTTGCCCCAAACAGGTCTTTTTCTGTTCATGTTCTTTTATGCTCACTGACATCTGAGGTGCTCTATTTGTTCCAGACCTCAGATATAACTAAGGGTTTTAACTGTAACCTTGACAGTTTAGTTGTGAGGAAGCTTCTATTATAACTATGAACTGCACTCTTATCGATTGTGACAAATGTCGTCAATATTTTCACCGTAAATTTTCTTACATTTGTGTACATTGTATCTGCATAAAGATACATATAATTAATGCCGAGAACACTGACGTAGTTGCAAATAATAGGGATGTGGACTGTCAGATAATTTAAATGTCTATTTCTGAATACTTTCATGAGTGACAGAATAATGTCAAGGTACATCAGACTTGTGGGATAATTTTAAACTTTTCAGCCCACAGAAACAACAACAGGAATATATTATCAGTTCTGTGGGCTCCTTTCCATAATAATGTCAACTATTTAAAATCACAACAGGCAAATAGGGCCCTCATTCAAAGATACATTCCAATGGCACCATACCTGTCTTTGTATGGATGTTCCACTCCCATTTCAGAACCACCAGCTGGCTGCTATTGAGGCATTTTTGATATCTGGTTGATATCAGAAATTAAAGCTCCCAATCCATTATTTCTATACTTCAATTTCCTTGATGTCTATTAGTAGGCATCCAGCATTCATTAGGTATATTTGAAACAAGGCTTTGAGGAAAGGAACATTTTACACTGGCAATGCCTGGATCCTTCAAAAACTCTGGGTGAGGAGGGTATGGAACTGTGCCCAGGAGAGAATATCCATTTCCCAGGTACCATTGTGTCTTGGAATTGAATTGAGTATTTTTTCAATATCTTCCAATATAAATCAGATTGATCACGGGATAGAACTTGCAGCTTTGCAGCAGTATTTATATGCATGTTGTGACCTTACAATTCCATGAGCCTCAGTATGTTCATCAGCTATTGTTACGGAACTTTATCAAACACCTTTTGGGCAACATTTGTACCTGTTTTATTGACTGGCTTTATTCTCATTACTATCATCAGGGAGAAGGTTTAGAAGCTTAAAGACCAACACTCAATAATTCAGAAACATCATATTTCTGAATGATCCACGAACCATGAGCACTAACTCATTATTCCTTTTGTTTTGTACTATTTACTTTGGAACTTATAGTAATTTTTATATCTTTGCATTGTACTGCTGCTGTAAAACAATATATTTCATATCATATAAGATAATAAAACTGATTCTGATTCATCAGAAATTATAAGGAAGTTAGTCAAGCACAATATGGAAATAACAAATCTGTGCTGGTTTCTCTTAATCAAACAAACTTCTCTGTTGCTCATGAAGGTTTGTTCTGATTAATCTCTCTGCAACCTTGTAAACCGAGGTTAAGTTAACTACCCTGCAACTGAGTGGCATGCCCTTACATTTGCCATTTTCTAGTTTCTGGCATTTCCCCTTTATATAGAGAGAATGGAAGTTTATGACAAAGCCTTCTGAAATCTCCATCCCACCTCCAAGCAGCCAATGATGCATCCCATCTGGACCTGGTAACTTAAAATGTAGCTGGCCTTTCTAGTACCTCCTCCTTCTGAATTTTCAACCGATCAATTATGTTTACACCTCCCATTCTACTAAGATTTTGACAGAATCCTTTTTTGGTAAAAAGTCAAAATGAGGTGCCCAGTTTGATTCCATTTATAGCTCACCTGCTTTATCCTAACTGCCCTATCTCTCTTCTTATTACCCACCTGCCCATTGCATTACTACAAAAGGTTTTTACGTTAGCTGCCCTTGTCTTTTTATGTTCCTTCTTTCCTCATATTTTCCTTTTCTAGTTTCACCTTAACTTATTATATTCACTTATATTTTTACTGGAATTATTTCCTGGCAAGTTTCATACATGGAATGTTCTCCTTTCATAATGTACTCTGTCTCCTTTGTCATCCAAGGATCGCTGGCTTGGTTCAATAGCATTTTCTCTTAAGGGCATTTATAAAGATTGTACAAAAAATTGTTCTTTTCAATTTTACCTACTAATATTTAGATCCAATTTATCTTGGCTGGGTCTTATCTCAAATGGCTGAGAATTTCCCTCATCTTTTTTTCAAAAGTTCGACTTTGGATTTCTCTCTGTCCCTCACCACATTAACATTAGCTTTGTGATTTAGGGATCATTTCTTCCCAAACATGTGGTTCACCACCTACTGTCCAGAATTCTCATGATGCCTCTTTCCTAATTAGGAACATACTAATCAAGGAAGTTCTAAAAGTCCTCTACTTCTTTGTACTTCACTATAACACTGTTCCAATCAGTCACCTTAACTTTCTATCTTGCATTTTAGTACATTTCTGTAATTTCAGAATCAGGTCTAATATCACTGACATATGTTGTGAAATCGTCTTGCAGATTTGACTGCACCCACCTTCCACCAGGTCCCACAACACACACACACACACACACACACACACACACACACACACACACACACACACACACACACACACACACACACACACACACACACACACACACACACACACACACACACACACACACACACACACACACGTGAAAATCCCAGAAGATCAGCAATTTCTGAGATACTCAAGCCAATAAACCAATAATTATTCCATGGTCAAAGTCACTTAGATCGCATTTCTTACCCATTTTGATATTTTGATGAACAACAACTGAACGTCTTGACCACGTCTGCATGTTTTTATGCATTGAGTTGTTGCCATATGATTGGCTGATTTGATACTTGCATTAATGAGCAGGTGTTCAGTTGTACCTAATATAATGGCCACTGTGTGTACTCTACAAATATAATCTACAGGTAGATTGATCAACAAGCAAATTAAACAAACTACAAAGCAGATACACAGTTTGTAAAACTCTTGCTGCGGTGAAAGAGAACTTCACTAAGCAGCTGTGTGTTATACAGTATCAGAAGGCAGAACGCAAAACATCTGAAGTCAATATTAGCAGTCAAGAAGTTCCACAATATCAAAAGCTGTCAGATGGAAGGTAAAACTGAAGAGAAGCAAATTAACTTGATGCTGAATGGTGAGTAAGGAGTACATTTTCTGAACAAATTCTTCCTCAGTTTCCGTGGAAGAATAGAAGGAATACACACTTCTTGAATAAATATATTTCAAACAAGGTAATTGACTTCAGCAAATGAAATGGAAATCCTGGAAAGTTAAATAGGCACACAATAAACAAACAAATCTCAGGAAGATATGGATTTGTCAGTGGGAGCTGAAAATAGGTTGCAGATCTAACAGTCCTGATGTTCTTTGGGAGGTAATAGTAACTTACAAAGCAGAGTATTGTAATGCATATTTTCTAAAAAACTTATGTGGAGTGTAATCTTTTGTGAAGTTTTATGAAGTAATAGTAAACACTGGGTAAGTACACATATGCCCAGGTGAAATGAGAAGCTTAATTTCATCAGCATCACAGGCTGAGTCCCAGGCCTCAACTGAACTGTCAAATAATTCAAAATATTTTATAAGTAAGTGTCAAAAACAATTGTGCAGTAATGGTTCTTAAATAGTTTCCTCGGGATTAAGGCTGATTTACTCACACTCTGGTTTTGTGGGTTTTCGCTTGGCTAATGAGGCTGATGTGGAAATATTGGGCATAGGAAGTTATTGGCATCCTTCAAGGCGGCTTTGAGCACATCAACTGAATCTTAGTTCTTTCTCTTGGTAATCTCTTTCCATGTCAGAGCTCAGAGTAAAGTGCTCTTTCAAGAGTGTGGTTTTGGACATGTGAATAAAATGGCCTTTGCAAAATTACTGTCAGAATGTAACCAGAGCATCAGTGTTGAAGATGTGGCCAGGGAGAGAATAGCAACACTGTTTTACTTATTTTCAGGATTGTATGGAGGCAGTACTGATGGTATTTTCCAGTGCCTTGAAGATACTTGCTGTAGTTATCTATTTCTCAGAAGGATACGGGAGGGCAGGGCTTACTACTACTTCATGTACCCTGAATTTTGTGCCAGGTCTGTGAAAATACTCTGTTCTTCAATTGACTGACATGCTGGTACATTGAAGGTGATGGTGAACTTCGTCATTACTGTTTGCCTTTGCTGTGAGTTAGTTCCTGAGATATAGAAAGTGTTTTATGTTTTCTCATATCTCACCATGAACTTCTACTGTAGGAGAGCAGAGTAATGCAGTAGGGACAATTAGACTTTATTTTTTTTTATTCATTGAGAGATATGATGTGGAATAGGGCTGTCCAGCAACCTTTGACAACCCCCGATTTAACCCTAACCTAATCACAGGACAATTTACAATGACCAGTGAACTAGTACATCTTTGGACTGTGGGAGGAAACCTGAGCACGTAGAGTAAACCCACATGTTCCATGGGGAGAATGTATAAACTCCTTACAGATCATGCCAGAATTGAACCCTGAGCTTTAATAGCATTACGTTAACTGCTACATTACCATAGTGCCCAATCTTGCATATGCATAGCTTGTGATGCTGGTGCAATTAAGCTTTGCATTGCACCTAGGCATACCTGCACTTGTGCAATTGACAACCAACTTGACTCGACTTGACTTGAATTCTCAGAGAAATGCCACTTTTTATTTTGCCTAGATGAGGCATAGAGTGATTTGCTAGTGTTGTACGCAACATCAAGCTCACCTCATCATGTCTGTACTTCAGTAACAATTGAAGTGCTCCTACAGAACCAGGAACTTCTCTATTAATTCAATGCCTATTCATGGCTGATAATCAAAGAAACTTCCTCGTGATCAATGTTATCTATCCTGACTGCTCATAGCACTCTGAAAGCTAGCAACAGTAACCTATTATCATTAAAATCCAACATTGCCCTGTTTGATATATTGGAAGATAATTGCTCTCGCTTGATCACTGTGACCACTGTTTGATCTCTTCAAAGTAATAGTTCATTATCGGCATCACTCTGAAGGCACCCATAACTATTCCATACTCAGGGTTTTATGTGTGCATGAAACAGGTGGTGTACAAATGCACCTGCTTCCCAGGTTCTTCCTAGTGGTGGAAGTAACCATGGTTACCATGGCTCACCAGGAGATTAACGGACAAAGAAATTACTAGACATTTCATAATTGCATGTTTGTGCAGTCTGAAGTTCATCTTTGGCTCAAGTACCACAGTGTAAAAAATATTCAGACAGAACATTTCAGACAGTTATGTTATATCTGTTTATGTGCCTCAAAGTTTGGCTGATTAACTAAACAAAATATTCCAGTTGTTCTGGTGAAGTGCCTTGATATGTTTAAATTAAGTCACATATACAGTACATTCTATTAGATCAGGTTTTCTCAACTGGAGTTCTGTGAGAGGTTGCTAGGGATTCCGCAAGAAACTATGATGAAAAGAAAATATCGTTTTTTGAATTTCGCGTCGTGTTGTTGCCAGCACTCGCAGTGGTGGGCAATGGCTGAGTAGCCCCGTTAGAGGTCTCTCAGCCCAGTATGGCTGAGTCCATTTAAAAACGCAAACACGAGGAAATCTGCAGATGCTGGAAATTCAAGCAACACACACAAAATGCTGGTGGAATGCAGCAGGCCAGGCAGCACCTATAGAAGGAAGTACAGTCAACATTTCGGGCCGACACCCTTCGTCAGGACCGAGTCGGCCCGAAACGTCGACTGTACTTCCTCCTATAGATGCTGCCTGGCCTGCTGCGTTCCACCAGCATTTTGTGTGTGTTGGTTGAGTCCATTCCCTGTTTTTGACACAAGATAGAGGAGGCCACTGATAATTGATGAGCACTGTATTGCATGGAGGGGAGGATGGTAGGTTAATGAGGAGCATGAAGTGTGTTTTCCGAGCATTGAATGTGTTCATTTTATTCATGTTGTATTGGCTTATGGTTTTTAGTAACTTAACTATTCAACATTGACAATAAATTCTGATGTTGTAAATAGCATTAATTAAAATCGATTTACAACTTTTATTTAAATTAAATCTACCTAGCCTACCTTTAGAAAAATTAAGTCCCACTTTAGCTTTGGCGAGTTATTTAACAGAAATTTATTATGTTTGCCTTAAGAGTTTTTAAAATTTATGAAAAGGAAAGATTAATTTCAAGAAAGGTAAACTGGGCTTAACTACCTATTTCTTTCAAGA
Source organism: Hemitrygon akajei (assembly GCF_048418815.1). Lineage (NCBI taxonomy): Eukaryota > Metazoa > Chordata > Chondrichthyes > Myliobatiformes > Dasyatidae > Hemitrygon > Hemitrygon akajei. The sequence goes on along the minus strand of NC_133126.1, from coordinate 64,913,994 downwards.
AAGGTTGGCTGAAAATTCATTCTTACTCAAAAGAGCATTGACAATTATTTTTGGATGATTATGTCTACAACTTACTGATCACACCAATGTACCAAGACCTGTAAATACAATAAATTTTACATAAAGGTTTCCTGAGACCTGAAAATTATTTCAAGGGTTCCTCCAGGACAAAAAGGTTGAGAAAGGCTGCATTAGATTATACATTTTAGAATATATTGTACATTTAAATACATTAGGAACATTTAAGAGTCTGAAATAGGCATGAAGATGAAAGAAAAATGGGGGGCTTATGTAGGAACAAAGGGTCAGATTGATCTTGAAGTAGGTTAAAAGATTGACACAACGTTGTGGTCGATAGGCTTGAACTGTGCTGTACTGTTCTATATTGTACGTTCTATGAATGTAAACAACTGCTTTGTCCAAGCTTCTGGGCTACTCCTCAAGCAAATTGACTACTAAACCACTTAATTTTTCATGCATCATGTTTCTTGGCTCTCATTTGAGATTGTTGGCTCCTTTATCACATGCTGCCAGGTAGGCCCAGATGTTACTTCAGTCCCTACCCAAGAATTTGTAAGTACATTCCCATCTTCCACTTCTCCGGTCAATGGCTTTCTTGGCCTGAGCAACATATATAAATTGGATCGCAGTGCATCGTTCTGGTCTGTATGAGGACTTAAACCCAAGATCACAGCTGCAGCACTGGTTTTGATTCCTTTACAAGATTGCTAATTTTCTAACGCATAATAAAACTGGGTAAAAAAAGAATGGACTGTTACTATTGCATGAGAATTGCAAAGGAGGCTCATGATCATTTTGTAACTTTTGAAAACAGTATTAATGTGATTCAGAATACTCCTAAACCAGAACAAGTAAATTTCTAGCACTTTTGACAGAAGCTTTGCCTTCTTCAAACTGTGGGTAATAACATTATTAATGAGGCCTTCACTTTTGCACCTATTACAGATATTTTCTTTTCTAACCAAAATTGCCAATGAATATGATACTCATAAACCAAAGTAACTAGCAACTCAGCTCGGGTTAAGAGAATTCTTGTTTTTGCCCTTGCATGTGTTGGGTTTAAGATTTCATTAGGTGGCTGTTTTCTCATTATATTTCATCAATATAAGTGATAATCTTTGGATGAAATATTAAATTGAGATTCCTACAACTTTTTATATATCTGTTGTTGATATTCAGGATCTCATGACATAATTTGAAGGGCAATGAATCCCCCCAATGAATAGTCCTTACACATTCATGTCATGACTACAGAGTGTACTTTTAGATGAGCTAATCTCTCTACTTAAATGACAATGGCTGTAGCAATTCAAAAGGTAATTAAATGGATAAATCTTTATACAGCATTTTGATATTATAAAGGTTGTCCCTTGATAAATCTTAATGTTATATTAAATTTTTCAACTACAAAAACAACTATTTCTGTTTAAGTAGGCCACCCCTAATGTTATCTGACTTGTGGTGTAGTGGCATCTGCACCGAACTTCGAGGTGAGTGGTCGCGGGTTCGAATCTGGCACTTTCCATCCATGCAGTGTTGAGCTAGCAACTCAGCCTTGTTAAAAAAAAAACAAATGCTAGATGAACGGCAAGATTGCTGCCCGAGGCACCATAAGGTGCGGAGAGGAACAACAACAGGGCCACTAATATAGTGAAACGAGCCAAGGCACTTCCCATATTTGATAGCAAGTCACATGTGGCCAGATTAGAGCAGAGGAAAAAAATTGTGTTGTGAGTTAGAGTAAAGACCTCAGAGCATTGGACACACTTTGGTTTATGGATGATGAATGATTGGATTTCAGCCAGAAGTGCATTATAATAGTCAAGTGTAGAAGTGACAAAGATGGATGAGGATTTTAACACCAGATGAGTTGAGACAGGAGATAGAAATTGAGGGTCAGTGTTTGTTTGGATATGTACTCAGAAGTTAATATAAAAATACCAGATATCAAAGCATTGCATCAAATTTATTTGAAAACCTTATTTATTTATCTTGAAGTTTGACTTGATTATCTAAGCATTCTTTAAAGCATCTATATTCTGTTCCTCAGAGGATCGGGGAGCTGAGAATGAAAATAAATGGATTATGGTTAGTACTCAAAATGAAAGCAAAGGAAAAAAATTAGATTAAAGAAATACAGTCGGTAAAGAGAAAATTGGAATCTGTGTTTGTGATAAATGTTAACAACTGAAATGTTCGTATCACACTTAAATTTCAAATCTTAAAAGCTGTCTATATTTTTATAGTTTTCTACATGTAGCAACATTCTTTCCACTGAGGAAGAAAACTAGTGGTAAAATAGTTGTAAAGTGGTAAAGGATGTCAAGGAAAGTGGAAATTGTGGATGGATGTATCAAGGCAAATGGAGTTGGTCAAAGATCTATCTGAATCACTGAAGAGAAACAAGAAACATAGTTGAGAAGTGAGGTTAGAGATGATAACTAAAATAGTATGGGGTGAACTCAAGAAAAATTCAAATGTGAAATTACAATTTTCAGAACCATTCACCTCAGTAGACCAAGATGAGGAGTATGGCTAATGGGACTTAGCTTGGATGAGAACATGAAACTCTGAAATTTGAGTGATTTTGATATTGTGTTGAGGGAAGTGTGAAAACAAGAGAAATTGGAAAAAATACTGTCTAAATAATATAAAGTCATGTATTGGGGTTCTTTGGTAGAGGGAGATATGGACAAAAGCAAATGGTATTACAAGGTATTACTTGCTTTGCTGCTGGAAAGTGGAAGAGCGTGCACAACTTAATATTACAGTTTAAACGAGTGTCAGAGGCACCAGAAAAGCATTCAAGCAGAATTCGTTCAACATTATCATCAATAAACTTGAGGAAATGTTGATTCATATAGAAAGACAGCTCGAGCTCTTTGAGTTGATGAGCTGGAGAGAGAGGTAGAACTGGATATTACTGGAGGGCATTAGAATATTGAATGCATGCTTGCAATAATATTATTTAAAGCCAGCATATATACAGTATAGGAATGTTGGGTGTAATAATGTTATATTGAAAATTAGTGTGTGACACATCAAGAGAAGTTGTGAGAACTAGTACTTTATGAAAGATATGAGTATAATTGATAGCTAGTAGTGACATAGATGTGGACTGCAGAAAAGATGAAGTGAGAAAGGTTTACAGTATTAAAAGTTAACACTCCTTTTTAGTTAAGCTTATTAATTTCAGGAAGAAGAATAGTTGTCTCTTGTGGTTATATGAGAAGGGTATTTTGCAACCATAATTTATATTTAGTGCAACTTAAATTAAAATAAAAATGTCTATTTATACAATATGGATCACTTGAAACATATTCATAGTAGGCATCTTTATAATTTTTCCAGACTTATTTTATATATGCATATTCAAAGGAATTTTGAGAAAAGTTTGATTTATTCATCTCAAAATATAATTTATTTCAGTTTAATGTTCAATATAATAATATGCCATGAATAAGTACTTTGCTGCAAGAATATCAGTTAATAAATAATCTGATAAAAATGGATTTTTTTCACATTGATTTGAATTTGAATGCCTAAAATTTCCAATTCACTTGATGAGGTACACATCATAGAAATATGTCAGCAAATATATCAAATTATTTTATCTTGTTGTTTTGTTGAATATCAAATGTCAATAACTACAAACATTAGCCGAGAGGTTGTTTAGTTTTGCCTGTCTCATTGATGCTATAAAGATGAAACTATCATTTAGCTCCTACAATTATGGAAGCAGGAATAATGAAGCAAAGCATTATCAGAAATTACCTAAAATATAGAATAACTTTGGGGAATTTTGTTGCAATGTAAATGGGAAGTTGTATTATTGCAATTATAGCAAAAATATATAAATTAACTTACTGTTAATGGTATGACCATAAAACTACACAATATTTAATCAGTTGTTCTAATGAATTGCTAACAATAATGAAAATTTGACAGTAAAATGGACTGATGTAAGGAACTCATGTCTCATGCTTCTTAACATGTAGATTAAGTCAATCTTTATTATATCATTTAGTCATGTGGCCCTCCATCGCTTGGGGTTGACCATGGATATTGCATCCTAGTTTTCTGTGTGATGAGCAAGCCAGGGCAGTATGATACAGAGAGCAAGCAGCTCCCATGCAGCCAGCTCCCACTCTCTACACAGCTGATGAATCCAAAGGAATGACAGAGACCGATACAGTTCGGCACCAGTGGCATCACAGGAGTTGCCAGTCAGAGTTGAACTCAATGTAGGGCTACCTTCAGCTCCAGATCTTTCCTTGGGATTTACTCCTGATGCCTTCCCAAAGAGTGGGTACAGCTGCAAGCCAGCGGAGATTTGAGACCAGAATTTCCCTTCTCCTGGATGAGCTGCCAACCATGGCTGAAGAGCCCCATCTGTCTGAAATCATTTAGTAAACTCATTGTATAGATTATTTTTATAATAGCATGAAGAACTGATTTAGCTCTTTTTCTGAAAGGGGAAGATTTTAAAGAATAACATTAGGTGAGTCAGACATTTGCTAGCTCTGAAAGTTATTTTTAGGTTGCAAAGAAAGCTGAAGAATGAGGGTTTCTGAAGTATTTTTTAAATATTTAGCATGCTGTGAAATCAAATTTAAACGTATAGAAGTATTTCTGCTTTTTATTTGTTTTGGATTGTGCCTTTTAGCAGTTCAACAGTATGGAATGACATCCCTGTTCAAAAATAATCTAGATATTTTGGAGTTAGTTTTCAAACTGATTATATACAGTGAGATGCAATCCAGTTGTTGGGAAGTTCACAACATCTGCTACAAGGAAAGCAACGCCTCTCAGTATACTTTGTATTAAGTTTTAAAATTATCATAATAGTACGTAATTTTTTCTGTGTAGTTGTTTTGTGTAGATATCTGTGTAGGTTTTTTGTTATTTCTAGGTTCAAGTTTTGGAGTAAGAAAGATTGAATTACGGAAGTATTGACTTATTGTTTATAGATTTTTGAGCTGGGCCCCTGCATGCAAAAGGATTATGGAATGATAGAAATATATGGCATATCAAGAAATGGCTGAAAGAACTGGATACTGCAAAGGCTATAGGCCCAGACAAAATCCTGGCAGTAGCCTAAAGACTTGTGCTGCAGAACTTGCCGCACCACTAGCCAAGCTGTTCCAGTACAGCTACAACACCGGCATCTATCTGGCAATGTGGAAAATTGCCCAGGGATGTCCTGTACACAAGAAACAGGACGAGTCCAACCCAGCCAATTATCACCCTGCCAGCCTGCTCTCAATCATCAGCAAAGTAATGGAAGGGCTCATTAACAGTGCTATCATGCAGCACCAACTTGGCAACAACCTGCTTACGGATGCTCAGTTTGGGTTCTGTCAAGGCCACTCAGCTCCTGACCTCATCACCTCCTTTGTCCAAACATGGACCACAGAGCTAAATGCCAGAGGTGAGATGAGAGTGATAGCCCTCGACATCAAGGCAGCATTTCACCGAGTATGGCATCAAGGTGCCCTAACATGGAGTCAATGGGAATTAGGGGGATAACTCTCTGATGGTTGGAATCATACCTGAGTAAGGAAGATGATTGTGGTAATTGGAGGTCAATCATCTCATCCTCAGGACTTCACTGCAGGAGTTTCTCAGGGAAGTGTCCTTGGACCAACTATCTTCAGCTGCTTCATCAATGACTTTCGTTCCATCATAAGGTCAGAAGTGGGGATGTTCGCAGGTATCTGCACAATGTTCTGCACCATTCCTGACTCCTCAGATAGTGAAGCAGTTCATACTGCTTCCAAGATATCCTGAAGTGGGAGGGTGAGGAGCCAGAGGTTGTGGTACATATAGGTACCAATGACATAGGTAGGAAAAGGGAAGAGGTCCTGAAAGGAGAATATAGGGAGTTAGGAAGGCAGTTGAGAAGAAGGACCGCAAAGGTAGTAATCTTGGGATTACTGCCTGTGCCACACGACAGTGAGAGTAGGAATGGAATGAGGTGGAGGATAAATGCATGGCTGAGGGATTAGAGCGGGCGCAGGGATTCATATTTCTGGATCATTGGGACCTCTTTAGGGGCAGGTGTGACCTGAACAAAAAGGATGGGTTGCACTTGAATCCTAGGGGACCAATATCCTGGCAGGGAGATTTGCTAAGGCTACTGGGGAGACTTTAAACTAGAATGGTTCGGGGTGGGAATCAAATTGAAGAGACTAGGAGAGAGGAGGTTAATTCACAAATAGAGAAAGCTAGTAGACAGTGTATGAGGGAGGATAAGCAGGTGATAAAGAAGGGGAGCGCTCAGACCGAAGATGTAGGGGAGAAGGAAGAAAATGATAATAAAGTTGTTTGCACCATTAGGGTTAAACAGAGAGTAAGAGGTGGAGAATTTCTTAAATGCATCTATTTTAATGGTAGGAGCTTTGTAAGAAAGGTGGATGAGCTTAGAGCATTGATTGATTCCTGGAAATATGATGTTGTAGCTATTAGTGAAACATGGTTGTAGGAGGGGTGTGATTGGCAACTAAATATTCCTGGATTTCGTTGCTTCTAGTGTGATAGAATCGGAGGGGCAAGAAGGGGAGGTGTTGCATTGCTTGTCAGAGAAAATATTACAGAGCTGCTTTGGCAGGATAGATTAGAGGGCTCGTCTAGGGAGGCTATTTGGGTGGAATTAAGGAATGGGAAAGGTGTAGTAACACTTATAGGGGTGTATTATAGACCACCTAATGGGGAGCGAGAATTGGAGGAGCAAATTTGTAAGGAGATAGCAGTTATTTGTAGTAAGCAGAAGGCTGTGATTGTGAGAGATTACCATTGACAGGAAACTGAACTGGTCTAGCCATATAAACACTGTGGTTACCAGAGTAGGTCAAAGGCTAAGAATCCTGTGGCAACTATCTCACCTCCTGACTCCCCAAAGCCTGCCCGCCATGTACAAGGCTCAGGTCAGGAGTGTAATGGAATACTCGCCACTCGCCTGGATGAGTTCAGCTCCATCAACACTCAAAAAGCTTGACACCATCCAGTACAAGGCAGCCCACTTGGTTGGTACCCCTTCCACAAGCATCCAATCCCTCTGCCATTGATGAACAGATGCAGCAGTGTGTACTATCTACAAGATGCTCTGCAACAATACACCAAAGTTCCGAAGGCTGCACCTTCCAGACCCACGACCACTACCATCCAGAAGGACGAGAACAGCAGATACCTGGGAACACCACCACTTGGAAATCCCCCTCCGAGTCACTCACCATCCTGACTTGGAAACATATCGCCGTTCCTTCATTGTCGCTGGGTCAAAATCATGGAATTCCCTCCCTAACAGCACTGTGTGTGTACCTACACTTCAGGAACTGCAGCAGTTCAAGAAAGCAGCTTGTCACCACCTTCTCGAGGGCATCTAGGGATGGGCAATAAATGCTGGTTTAGCTGGGGATGCCCACATCCTCTAAATGAATAAATAAAAAATTTAAAAAGGTGGTCATCTGGCACATCCAGTAGCCATGGAAGGGAGTGAGGAAGGTCTGATAGGCTAAACTGCATTTATTTTTAATGTAAGAAGCTTGATAAGCAAGATTGGTGAGTTTGGAGCCTGTATGGTTTCCTGTGATTGTGGTGTTATAGCTATTACAGAAATCATTGTTGAAGAATGGGAAAGACTGGATCTCAGCGTTCCAGGGTACAGATGCTACAGGCATGATAAACGGTGGGGAGAAGAGAGAAGGGAGTGTTGCATTTTTGAGTAGGGAAAACATTACAGCAGTATTTAGAGATGATATTCCTGGGGAAAGTTCTGTCAGGCTATATAGGTAGAACTTCAGAATAAGAAGAGAGTGATCATTTTGATGGAATTGTACAATAGGTTCCCCCATTATTACAACCCTAACAAAAGGAATTAGAAGAGCAAAATGTAAAATCACAAACAGCTGTAGAAATAAAAGAGTAGTAATAGAGGTGATTTTAACTTCCCTAGTATTGACTGGACTGCTAAGAGATTAGATCAACAGAGTTTGTTAAGTGTGTTCAAGGAAGGTTTCACAAAGATTTTGGTAGATGACCCTACTAGAGAGGGGACAACACTTGACCTCCTGTTAGGAAATGCGCCAGGCAGTATGGTGCACTGTTAGTGGGAGAGCACCTCAGGACCAATGAGTATAAATGTTTTAATTTTTAAATAGTTATGGAATAAGATATGACTGGTCCACAGGTTGAAGTCATAAACTGGGGTTATTACTAAATTTTATGACATTAGAGAAGAACTTGCAAAGGTTGATTGGGAGAGGTTGTTAGCTTGGTAAGAGGCATCCGACAAGTGGAAGGCATTTAAGAGAGGAAGGGAGAATTCAGGGCCACCATGCTCCTGTTAGAGTGAAGGACAAGGTTGGTAGGATTAGGAATCTCTGGCTGATGAGGATTATTGTCGCTCTGGACTAGAAGCAAAACAAGGAGAAATATACCAACTATAGGCAGCTGTGATCAAGGGAATCCCTTGAGGAGTATGAGGGATGTAGCAATATACTTAGGAAGGAAATCAGGAGGACAAAATGGGACATGAGATATCCATGGCAGATAAGTATATTACCAGCAAAAAGACACCAACAGAAATAATAGGTTCCCTCGAAGATCAGTTTGGTGATCTATGTATGGAGCAGTGGAAGATGGGTGGAGTCTTAAACCAATATCTCTCTTTATTTACTGTGGAGAGGGTCATGCTATCTAGGGATTCAAGGAAGAGAAGAAAAATGTCCTGAAACATATTGATGTTACGAAGGAGAGCTGTTGACAGTCTTAAGGCGCATAAAGGTGGATAAATCTCTGGGACCTGACATGTGGAAAGCAATGCAAGAATTCACTAATTATTTTTGTATCTATCTTAGCATAGCACATGTGGAAAGCATGACAAGCTACAGAGATTTTTGTGTCTTCCTTAGCCCCAGGACAAGTGCCAGAAAACTAATTTTATGCTTTGATTAAAAAGGGCTGCAAGGGCAAGCCAGGCACTATAGGTGTTGAGCCTGACATAAGTGATGGGGTTACTGAATTGATTTCTGAGAGAAAGGATTGAATTAAATTTGGAAAGGCAAGGACCGGTTAAGGATAGCACAGCTTAGTACATGGGAAATTATGTCTTACAAATTTGATTGACTTTTTGAAAAGGTCAGTAAGTCCATTGGCAAGGGCAACACAATAGACATAGTCTACATGGGCATTGACAAAGCTTTTGACAAAGTCCCACATGATAGACTGGTCCAGAAGATTAAGTTACGTGCAATCCAGGATTGGAAAGCCAATTGGATACAGAATTACCTTGGTGAAAGGGTAGTAGTGGAAGGTTGCTTTTCATACTGGAGGCGGTGCCCCGCTATGTCTCTGGGTCCAATGTTATTTGTCAGGTATATTAATGATTTGGATGAGAATGTAGTTGTCATAGAGAAAATGTTTTTAGATGGTACCAAAATTGATGATGTGGTGGACAATAAAGAATGTTGTTTAAGGTTACAACTAGGCCCACATCAGCTGGGAAATTGGGTGAAGGAAGGGCAGGTGGAATTTAACTCAGACAGTGCAAAGTGATGCATTTTGAGAAGTTCAACTGGGCAGCATTTGCACAGTAAATTACAGGGTCATGGGAAGTACTGTCTAACAGAAAGACTATCCTGTGCCTCGGTGTTTTAAATATATAGCTCCCTGAAAGTGGTCACATGGGTAGGCAAGGTGGTGAAGAGGGCCAATGGCACACTTTACTTGAACTGACAGGGCATTCAATGCAAAAGCAATGATGTTAGTTTACATCTGTATTGGACACTGGTGAAATGGCATCTAGAATATGATGCACTTTTCTGATTCCAATGCTATAGAAAGGAGGTGATTAAGCGAGAGTAGGTACAGAAAAGATACATGGGGGTGTTGCTGGGAATGGAGGGCTTCAGTTATAAGGAGGACTGGATAGGGTGGGACTGTTTTTTCTGGGGTGAAAGAGGCTGAGTAATGACCTTTTGAGGTTTATAAAATCATGCAGGGTATAGATAAGATAGATAGTCACAGTTTTCTCCCCTGTGGTGAGAGACTCTCAAACTGGAGGGCTTAGGTTCAAGGAGAGATCTAAAAGAAACCTGAGGGACAGCTTTATCATACTGAAGGTAGTTGATCTATGAAAGAACAACTAGACAAAGTGGTAGGGGTGGTGAATTTACAATAATTAAAAGACAGTTGAACAGATTAATGGATAAGAAAAGTCTGGAGGAATACGGGTCGAATGCATGCAAATGGGACTAGCTTAAGAAGGCGTGTTGGTTGGCTTGGATGAATTGGCCAGAAGGGCCTGCTCCCATGCTATATAACTCGGTCTGGATAGGTACATGGATAGGAGGGTCTTTGAAGGATATGGGTAGATGGGACCAAGCAGAAGATCAAGTCGGCATGGTTCAGATAGGCTGTGATGTAGTACTCTATGACTCTTGACGGTGTCTCTAGATATACCCTCTTCTCAGAAGATACTAATGCCTGAAGTATATACAGCAGGCTCAAGAACTGCTTCTATCCAGCTGGTATAAAACTATTGAACCAGCCTATTGTATGATAAGATGGACACTTGACCTCACTATCTACCTCTTCATGGCCTTGCACCTCGTTGTCTGGCTGCTGTGCACTTTCTCTGTAGCTGTATCACTACTTTCTGCATTCCGGTATTACATTTTCCTCTTTTTACCTTGATGTACTGATGTGCAAAATGATCTGTATGGATGGCATGCAAAACAGAATGTTTCACTGTATATTGGTACATGTGACAACAATAAAACCATTACCAATTACCAGAAGTGTGGGGAATGGAGGAGATGCTATTAACAACCTTGTCCACAGCTATCAAAAGTCAAATATTTACTAATATGATGAAATAGAACCATTTAATAATAATATTGACAAATACAATGATAGAGACACATATATTAATAATCTTGTTAAAATAGTGCTACTGATGCAACTTGATTCCTTTATCAAGTGACAGTATTTAGTACTGAATATGGTAAAGGCTAAAAGCCAAAGGTTATTAAGCAATCTGTTATAGAGTCGTAAATATCCCAGTGCTCATTTGTCTTGATTAAGGTTCATACAGTCCACTGATTAAAAGGGATCTTTAGCTACTGCAACAATGAATATAGTTAATAATTTTAAGTAATAACATTCAATAAGCATCACTAAAGTACGTGTATGACTTTACTGGTTATTTCTGAAAGTCAATGGATACATTTGGAAATGAAATTTTCCTCGCCAGAGATGTACAGTATAATGTAAGTTGTAAGGGGATGTCGGATGTAGTTTTTTTCTTACACAGAGAGTACTTCAATCTGGGATCATTTATTCCCATACAACCAAACTCTGCTAAACAGAAACACTGTGTTAAAGTATTATCTGCAAGCAATCAAGTTGTTTTATTTTTATTGGATTCCTTTCATATAATATTAAACTTCATTTTTTAATACAACTCACGCAAAATGTTGGAGGAACTCAGCAGGCCAGGCAACATCTATAGAAAAGTGTAAACAGTCAATGTTTTGGGCTGAGACACTAAGAAGGGTCTCGTGTTTCAATTTTTAAAGTTCACTTTAAAAGCAGTATGTACAAAGAAAATTTACAGCTACTGGAACACAAACTAGTCCCATGGATTTGTATATACAAGATAATAAAACAATGCACAGTCAGCTTCTGTTGATGTATCAAATAGCTGTCATAATTTCAGTGAGCTTGAACTGGTAAATAGTGCCAGAAATCATTGCATCAAATGCAGATGATCAGATGCAATGTATCAAAATTCACATTACATTGACCTGGTTGCAGTTTGCTAATACTAAACATTGCTCAGGCATTTCTGGAACCTATGGATCAAGGAATTTTAAGGTAAGGGTGTGGAACGTGCTGCCAGAAGTGGTGGTAGAAGCAAATATGTTAGGGACATTTTAGGGAATCTTAGGTAGGCATATGGGTGAAAGACAAATGAAGGGCTAAGAGGAAGGAAAGAGTTAATTGAACTTGGAGTAGGTTAAAATTTAAGCACGTCATGGGGCCTGTACTGTGCAGTACTGCTCTATGTTCTAAAACAGTGCTGATGGATCGTTAATTCCATTTGGAGAAGGTCTGAATTGTTTCTCATGAAATCGCAGGTGATGGGACAGAACTATTTGTAGCAAATGATTTATCTTGTTTGATAGTTAGGTGAGGCTGTAACCTTTTTCTATAATATACAGATGCCTAGGTATTGAATTTCACTGTCTTTTGGGTATGCATAACACTAATGCTCAAATCGATTCCTGCCAAAAAAAGTTTTGAAATTGGCCATGATTTCAATGGATCCTACCCTGGTTTGACTGTCCAAGATACATCAACTCACACTTACCTAAAATGAAATCCATTTGACATTCCTCAACCCATCTCCGTCACTGATCAAGACTAGATCCTTTTAAAAACCATCGATGTGTGGAGCAGGAGGAGATGGTCAAGATCTTTAATGTTGATTTCTTTGTAATTCATTACAACCTGCTTCACTATCAGCAAGACCACTGGTTTAGTATCATTAGCAAATTTGCTAATCATGGCATGTAGATTCACATCCAAATAATTTACATAAATAATGAATAACAGAGGTTTCAATACTGACCCCTGGAGCACTGCATTAATCACAGGCCTCCAGTCAGAGAACAGACCTTTAACCATCACCCACTGCTTCTTATAATTGAGCCAATTCTGAATCTAACTCATTAGCACACTCTGAGTCCCTTGTGACTTAATCTTCCATATTATTTTGCCATGCTAGGCCTAATCAAAGCCCTTACTAAAGTCCATATAGACAATATCCACTGCCCTACGGTAGGAGCCAGTCTAGTTTGGGTAGACCCAGGGGTGATAACTTTTTTGCTGACCACTTAAAATTACATACATACATTTGATTCTTGAATACATCTAAGAACGCCTGGTTTAAGTATGTTTAATATGCTAAGACTGTTTATTTCATTATATTATTAGTTTTAGTTTCATTAGTTTTTATCGTTTCAAGATTGTTCATTTTGCTGTTTTCTTAATAAAGGATTGAGTGTATTCTTTGACTTTGGAACTTTGCTATTGGTTTGAGCAGCATATCATACAGGATCAACCCCCCCCCCCCCCCCCCATCAAGTGTTCAGTCTCTAAGTGGTTTGGGTTTGATTAAGTTAAGTAACAGCAGCACTTATCTTGATCTATCCCCTTAGTTACTTCTTTGGAAAATTCCAAAAGATCTGTCAGACTTGACCTCCCATGCACAACACCATGCTGACTGTTCCTGAGAGACAAGATCTACCATCATAGAACATAGAACATAGAATAGTACAGCACATTACAGGCCCTTTGGCCCACAATGTTGTGCTGACCCTCAAACCCTGCCTCCCATATAACCCCCCCCACCTTAAATTCCTCCATATACCTGTCTAGTAGTCTCTTAAATTTCACTAGTGTATCTGCCTCCACCACTGAGTGAACTTTGAGTGAAGGTATATCTTTTTTCTCAGAATTCTCTCCAATAACATACCTACAACTGAAGTCAGGCTTAAGAGGCTGTATTTCCCTGGCCTGTCATTGCTACTCTTCTTTAATAGTGGAACAACATTAGCCAACTTCGTGTTTTCTGAAATTTCACCAATGGTTAATGTTGAAGGCTCTCTGTGATTTCTTCCCTGGCCTCCGATCAGGCCCTGGGGATTTGTTCACCATACTGCACTTCAAGGCTGCAAATAGCTTCTTCCTCTAATATGCATATGTTCCAATACCTCATTATTTATTACCCTCATATCATCATCCGTTAGATTCTCTGAAGTAAACCCTATGGAGAAATAGATTTTAAAAATCTCATCCATCTCCTCTGGCTCCACACATAGATGGTTCTTAAAAAGACTTAGTTTCTCCCCAGCAACACACACAAAATGCTGATGGAATGCAGCAGGCCAGGCAGCATCTACAGGGAGAAGCACTGTCGATGTTTCAGGCCGCGACCCTTCGTCAGGACTCAATAATCACAAATAATCAAAATCTAGACACCTTAAATTTAAGGTGATGGGGAAAAATTAAAATTGATCTGAAGGGGTATTTCTTCACTCAGAAGATGGAATGAACTGCTACAGGAAGTGGTTGAGGAAAGTACATTACAACATTTAAAAGACACTTGCACGGGTACATGGATAGAAAACGTTTAGTGGAATATGAACCAAATGTTGGCAAAATGGTACTACCTTAGACAGGAATCTTGGTCAAAATGGACTGTTGAGCTGAAGAGCCTGTTTCTACATTGTATGGTTATGAATCTCAGTCTGAAATGAGGGTGTTTGGTGGAGCATATTTGTGTTTCTGAACTGTGGCTTGTATAAGAGAACGGCTGCAGAGTGAAGGCATCCTGATGGTTGCAGGGACACCATAATGCCCCTGATGTTCATAATAAGCAAATGTCAGCTTTGAAAACCATGGCCGCTGAAAGCCCTACTTCTCTCTCTTCCAGCAGCTTGTCCTGCCATGTGCGCACTTCGTTGGTCTCTCTGCTAATACTTGGTAGCCTCTAATTTGTCTAGAATTCTTTAAGTCACCAATATATCCTGCAGCACACATTACTTCATTACCTGCAGACTTTTATATCTTGAAGCAGCATAAATGAAGACCAAATATCTGTAATCTGAAAAATTAGATCAGCGAATCTGTAAGTATTTGATCATGCGTGTATGAGGTAGTGATGTTATCCTATTGAATAAATGTTCAATTGTGAGATGTTAAGGGAGGGAGTAGCTGGGAAATATGCTGCAACGCGGTGTACTGATTGATGTGTTGGCGTGTGGCCAAGTGGTTAAGGCATTCATCTCGTGATCTGAAGGTCGCTAGTTCGAGCCTTGACTGAGGCTGCGTGTGTGTCCTTGAGCAAGGCACTTAACCACACATTGCTCTGCAACGACACCGGTGCCAAGCTGTATGGGTCCTAATGCCCTACCCTTGGACAACATCGGTGGCGTGGAGAGGGGAGACTTGCAGCCTGGGCAGCTGCCGGTCTTCCATAAATAAAAACCTTACCCAGGCTTGCGCCCTGGAAACTTTCCAAAGGCACAAATCCATGGTCTATTGAGACTAACAGAGCCTACACTACACTGATTGATGTCAAATGCAAGTGGCAGGTATGCATGCGTTGCCACCACCTTTTGGACAGTTTATGTTATGGCATTTGCCAAGTAATACGTTTTATTGGAAGTCAGGAGAGAAGGTCAGGAGCTAGTTATGAATAGCTGAGTTTGATCAGATGGAGGTAGCCATGATGGTATTTACACTTAGAATTTTTGAATTATTAGATAGATAGATAGATAGATACTTTATTCATCCCCATGGGGAAATTCAACTTTTTTCCAATGTCCCATACACTTGTTGTAGCAAAACTAATTACATACAATACTTAACTCAGTAAAAAATATGATATGCATCTAAATCACTATCTCAAAAAGCATTAATAATAGCTTTTAAAAAGTTCTTAAGTCCTGGCGGTAGAATTGTAAAGCCTAATGGCATTGGGGAGTATTGACCTCTTCATCCTGTCTGAGGAGCATTGCATCGATAGTAACCTGTCGCTGAAACTGCTTCTCTGTCTCTGGATGGTGCTATGTAGAGGATGTTCAGAGTTATCCATAATTGACCGTAGCCTACTCAGCGCCCTTCGCTCAGCTACCGATGTTAAACTCTCGAGTACTTTGCCCACGACAGAGCCCGCCTTCCTTACCAGCTCATTAAGACGTGAGGCGTCCCTCTTCTTAATGCTTCCTCCCCAACACGCCACCACAAAGAAGAGGGCGCTCTCCACAACTGACCTATAGAACATCTTCAGCATCTCACTACAGACATTGAATGATGCCAACCTTCTTAGGAAGTACAGTCGACTCTGTGCCTGTCCCTGTCATTGGATTAACTTGCCTACCAACTATTTATGAAGAAGGCAGAATCAAACAAATAGAATGTTTATCATAATTTTCATCTGTATATCACTTTTAAATACAGGAAATCTCAATACTTTAAATAAAATGGTATTTATTTTAAAAAATCCATAAGGCACTGACAATCAATCTGAGCCTAATGAGTCTTGTGTTTGTGTTATGAACTTGATTCAGTTTGGAAGTATATTCCAATATCATGTTTGATCTTCCCATATCTCATATTCCTTATGACATACATGGAGGCCATTTAGCTTATTGAGTCTATCTTGGCTTATTCCCCTCATCTGTGCCATTACTCTTACCATTCATCTGCACTAGGGGTAATTTATAGTAACCAATTTACCTACAAACCAATATACTTTGGGATATGGAAGGAATTAAGAACACCTGGAGGTAATCCTTGTAATTATTGGAAGAAAATGTACATTCCATACTACTGGTGGTCAGGATTGAACTGGGGTCACTGGAACTGTGAGGCAGCAGCATTAGCTACTGTACAGCAGTGCTGCCTGTCCTTCATGAACCTGCTCACCATCCTCTTCCTCATCCTTCGTACATTCCTCCTCCTTCTCCTCCTCCATTATAATTATTTCAGCAAGACTTGAGATGGGCATAGGGAATACAGAAAAAAAATAAGGTGGTTTCTTTCATATCCCAAAACAGATCTGAAAGACAAAACAAAGTGGTGCACAAATAATCTACATGGATGACTCCTTCCATGAAATGCAACAGAAATATTCTACTGGGATATGTTCTTTGGAAAAATTAGAAAGAGATGTTATGTGCTGCACATTCTGGTAGATTTACCATTGTAGCAAGCAAAACAATGCTAGAATTAGGAAACAAAAATAGAAAACATGGAAAGACTCAGTTGACCAGGTAGCATCAATGAAGAGAGAAGTAGTGCTGATGTTTCAGGTCAATAAACTTATTCAGAATAGGGAAGAGTTAGAAGTCAAATATTTTAAGTTGCAGGGGAAGAGGGATGCAGAGAGAAAACAGAATATCATAGATACTGTACGATGGAGAATAAGAGAGGCTGGATGTTAGAAATATGAGTGTTGCCGGGGTGAGAAAGTGTTGTGAAGGATTGTTAATTACTTCGATCTCTGTGCTGAGGTTGGAATGAGAAAATGAATGAAACTGGGAACATACAGTCCTGGAACAGTGTGAGAAAAAAAATCTAAATTGCTGGATATCTGAAATAAAAGAGATTCCCAACAGGCCGTGCAGAGCTGATGAGTGATAAACTGAGTTTATGTTACAAGTTGTAAGCCTTAGATCTGAACTCTAAATTGGAACTATGTTTGATATAAATTGGAAAGGTTAGTTATTTGCATTCATTGTTGGGTCCAGAGAGCTGTAACATAACGAGTGGAAGGTGAAGTGCTGTTCTGGGGTTTGTTGGAAAAGTAAAAGTGACCTCAAAGTTTAAGGATCTGCATGGCTCCCATAAAAAGAGTCCATATGCCTGCGTAGGCAGGCTCTCAACAGGCTCGATAATTGCGCTCTTGAGTGTGCACATGCCAGCTAATTAGTATTCCACTATGGTGGTATTTAACTCCCTTCTTTTCATTTTAGTCTTGTTGAAACTTGACCAAAATCACAACATTTATGCTCCCTGCCGATCAACTTTGTCCATGGTGATATTGTTCCTGAAATACCCTGGGCTCTTAACTTGTTAAGCAGCCTCAAGTGTGGCACTTTGTCAAAGGCTTTCTGAAAATCCAAGTACACAACCTCCACCAATTCTCCTTTGTCTGGTTCTTCAAAGAATTCCAACAGATTTGTTAGGCAGCATTTTCCTTTGAGGAAACCATGCTGACTATGGCCTATTTTATCATGTGCTTCCAAATACCTGGAACATCCAACATCTACCAAATCACTGAGGTCAGACTAACTGGCCTGTCATTTCCTTTCTTCTACCTTTCTCTGTCACATTCCTGATCGTTTATTCCCTAGTTTCCTCTAATTTCCTTTGATTGTGCCACGGTTCTGACCTTTAATTTCCCAATTGCTTCTAATTTTCTTTGATGACGGCACACCTGGTTTCCATCATAACCTGCGTATAAGAACCCTGGCGTTACAAACCCTAGTTGCCAGATCGTTGGTTTTCCCTGTGTGGTGATTAATGTTTCCTGGCCGCTTAGAACCGTGTGTTCTAAGTTTTGCTGCAGTTTCAGGGTTACCTATGAAACCCCGTCGCTCCGTGTTAAGGCTGCGTGTCAAGGCTCTGTGTCAAGGTCCTATTTGCCGTGTGACATTCCCGTCCACGTAGGCATTCTAATTCAATCTCCGTGCCTGTGTCCTGCACTTGGGTTCGCTTCCTTCGCTCATTGCAACAGAACGATCTGGCCACAATGGACCCAGTGGACACGAATACCCTGCAACAAGCCCTCGCCAGCTAGGGCTCCCTACTGGGTTTGTACGATCAACTTCTTCCGGAGGTCACGGAGAACCTCCGTTCTCTGTCCGCTAATGTAACGAAGATCGGCGACCAGGTGGACTGTGTATCCACTCATCTTACCCCATCCACTCCTGGAACTCAGTCTAACCAGCCCAGGCAGCATGTAGTGGGAACCCCCTACGTGTCAGCAACACCCCCGCCAAGAGAGCCACATATACCTGAACCAGAACCCTACGCTAGGGATTTGGGGAAGTGCCGGGCCTTCCTTCTGCAATGCTCCTTGGTATTCGACCAACAGTCACCCACATACTCCACAGATAAGTCAAAAATAGTTTATATCATGGGGTTGTTGCAGGGAAGTGCCTTAGCGTGGGCTACAGCTGTTTGGGATAATCAACCGGAGATCTGCTCTTCTTTCCCCACCTTTATCATGGAAATGAGAAAGATCTTTGACCACCCCATCCGTAGTAAAGATGCCGTTAAGCGTTTACTCTCTCGCTGTCAGGGCTCACGTAGTGTTGCAGAATATTCCGTGGAGTTCCGGACGTTAGCGGCCGACTCGGGGTGGAATGACAAGGCACTCCAAGGGGTATTTCGGAATGGTCTCAGTGACAGGGTGAAAGATGAGTTGGCAGTGGGAGATGACACCAACAGCCTGGATTCCTTAATCTCCCTAGCTATCAGGTTGGACAATCGTCTCTGAGAACGCCATAGGGAAAGATCTGGTCATCCTCCACCTTTGGCCACTCCACGGCACTCATTACTGCAGTGGTTCCCAACGTGGGGCATACGCCCCATGGGGGGTAATTTGATTTTTAAGGGGGGCAATTCGAGAATGAGTTATTAACAGTGAATTTTTTCTAGTAAGTCTGTGTGAGTATGAGTGTGTGTGCGAGTTAATACATATGTGTATATACAGTATGCATACATAAAAATACTTGTGTGTATGTACATGTGTAATTGTGTATGTACTGTATATATAGTGTATCACCATCATTACAACCATCAAATGGCTTTCATAATTAAATTAATGAATTCACTGATGTAGGAAGGAACGAATGAACAAGTCCAAACGCTTAAGAAACTCGTACGAGGTCGCGCCAATGCTGCTTTTTGCAGTAGCTTTCGGTTCTTGGTGGTGTGAAGGTGTGTACATTACGTCATCTCTTTTAAACGGTGTATCTGTCTTTGTATGCTGTAGAAACGAATCGGCATTGTTTTATTTATTTATTATTATTATTTTAATATCACTTAATGTTCTTTTTTTTTACAATTTCTTAGTAATTTCTTCCTCAGAACTTTAACAGTCCTTTGGTTCTTTTATTTTTCTCTTTCATGAATGCCATGTTCTTTGGAAGCTTGTTTAAACCAAGTTAATGGTCTTTTAGGCTTCCTCCAGGTGAATAGGAGTTCACTTTTTGAATAATAAGAATTATATATCACCACAGGGGGCATCAGGATTTTAGAGGTGATTAGGTGGGGCATGGCCAAAAAAAGGTTGGGAACCACTGCATTACTGTCTCCCGCCAGCACAATCCTCTCATCTCCTCCTGCCCCTAGAATAGCTCCCAGCCCGGCCGTTTCCACTGCCCTGGGAGAGGAACCCATGCAGCTGGGACGGAACCATCTTTCTCCCACAGAGGGACTTAGGAGATTCAGAGCGGGTG
Organism: Hemitrygon akajei; assembly: GCF_048418815.1. NCBI lineage: Eukaryota > Metazoa > Chordata > Chondrichthyes > Myliobatiformes > Dasyatidae > Hemitrygon > Hemitrygon akajei. The sequence continues at coordinate 64,893,934 of NC_133126.1, read as the reverse complement.
AATGTCTCTATTGCAGTCAGGCTGGCCAGTTCCGTGCTACCTGTCCCCTTCGGCCAAAAGGGAAGGCTCACCAGTAGAATGGGGGACCCTGGTGAGCCAGACAACATTCCCTTCCGTACCCCGAACCCGGATGCAGATCCCAGCTACCTTGTGTTATAACCAACAATCCCTGCCTCTGTCAGCTGTAGTGGACTCTGGTGCTGAGGGAAACCTTCTGGATGAAGACATAGCTTCCCAGGCTGGAATTCCTCGGGAGCCATTGAGTACCCCTCTGGAAGCCCGGGCACTAGACGGTAGACTTCTGGCCCAAGTCACAGACTGCACACCACCCCTGTCTCTTATTCTCTCAGGGAACTATTGGGAGCAGGTGTAATTTAACTTAATTTCCTCTCCTCAAGTTTCTATAGTTCTTGGGTATCCCTGGTTGGGCCGTCATAATCCTCACATCAACTGGTCCACCGGAAAGATAGCCAGCTGGAGTCCATTCTGTCACTCCACGTGTCTACAGTCGGCCCTGTCCCCTGTGAAAGTCACCGCAACCTCGTCTGCCTCTGAAACCCCTGATTTATCCAAGGTTCCAGCAGAGTATCTGGGACAAGTGTTTAGTAAACAACGGGTCCTTTCCCTGCCTCCACACCGACCTTACGATTGTGCTATTGACTCTCTCCCCGGAACCCCTCTACCCACCAGTTGGCTGTATAACCTGTCCAGACCAGAAAGGGAAACAATGAATGGAGGCTTACCAAAGTGAATCTCTAGCGGCGGGCCTCATCCCCCCCGTAGGCGCAGTTTTCTTCTTTGTGGGGAAGGAAGACGGTTCACTGCGCCCTTGCATTGATTACTGAGGCCTAAATAGCATAACTGTAAAGAACATTCATCCACTGCCCCTTATCAACTCTGCTTTTGAACCACTTCATGGAGCCACCATCTTCTCCAAGTTGGACCTACAAAGTGCCTACCATCTGGTCAGAATAAGAGAGGGAGATAAGTGGAAAACAGCATTTAACACCCTTTTTGGTCACTTTGAATACCTGGTCATGCCATTTGGCCTCACCAATGTCCCCGCCATCTTCCAAGCCCTGATAAACAATGCCCTTAGAGACTTACATTAACCGTTTTGTTTGTTTATTTGGATGACATCTTAATCTTCTCCAGCAGTCTTCAGGAACACACCCACCATGTCCGTCAGGTTCTGCAGAGGCTTTGGGAGAACACACTATTCATTAAAGCTGAGAAGTGCGAGTTCCATGTCTCCTCAGTCAGCTTTTTAGGGTACATCATCAAGAATGGGTGAGTGAGAGCGGATCCCGAGAAGATCCAGGTGGTGGCGGAGTAGCCAAAACCCACAACATGCAAGCAGCTCCAGCGATTTCTGGGGTTTGCAAACTTCTCATCAGGGATTACAGCCGGGTGGCAGCGCCCTTTACTCAACTCACCTCCCTACGACCCCTTTTCACTGGGACCCCGAAGCTGACTCAACATTCTCGGAGCTGAACAGGCGCTTCATCTCTGATCCTTTCCTGGTCCAACCAGACCCCTCTTGTCAATTCATTGTGGAGGTCGACGCCTCTGACTCTGGGGTGGGAGTGGTCCTCTCCCAACGTTCAGACCCTGACAAAAAAACTTCATCCCTGTGCCTTCTTTTCTCGCTGGCTGTCCCGCGCTGAACGAAATTACGACGTAGGGAATTGGGAGTTACTGGCGGTCAAACTTGCGTTGGAGGAATGGAGGCACTGGCTGGAGGGAGCGGAACATCCGTTTATCATCTGGACCGATCACAAGAACATTGCATACATCCAAACCATCAAACGCCTGAATTCCTGCCAGGCCCATTGGGCATTATTTTATTTGGGCTGTTTCAGGTTCACACTCACCTATCGTCTGGGGTCCAAGAACAGGAAGCCCAATGCTCTCTTCCGTCAATATGTTTCCGAGGAGGACCTTCCCAACCCCGAGACTATCCTTCCACCATCCTGTGCAGTGGCTGCCCTCACCTGGGAGATCGAGTCCATACTCAAAGAAGCCCAACAGACTCAACCTGACCCAGGCAACGGACCCTCCAATCGCCTCTTTGTGCCCAGTTCTGTTCAGTCTCAGGTTATCCAGTGGGGGCACACTTCTTGTTTCACCTGCCATCTTGGAATCGATCGGACTCTGTCCCTTCTGTAGAGGCATTTCTGGTGGCCTTCCATGGACGCTGGCACCCGTTCCTTCATCTCTGCCTGTTCTGTTTGTGCCCATAGAAAAGCCTCCCACCAACCACCTGCTGGATTGCTTCGTCCCCTACCTGTCCCTAGCCACCCTTGGTCACACATTGCGCTGGATTTCATTACGAGCCTACCCCCCTCACATGGGAACACTGCCGTACTCACCGTCGTGGACTGCTTCTCCAAAGCCTTGCACTTTGTAGCCCTTCCCCAACTCCCTACAGCACGTGAAACAGCTGACCTTCTTGTCTATCACATCTTCTGCCTTCACGGGATTTCTTTGGACATTATTTCTGACCGGGGTCCCCAAATTGTCTCTCAGGTCTGGAGATCTTTTTGTAAAGCCCTTGGAGCCTCAGTAAGTCTGTCATCCGGCTTTCATCCACAGACGAACGGTCAAACAAAACGAGCAAACCAAGATTTGGAAGCAGCGCTGCGCTGCATAACCGCCAACAACCTGTCTTCCTGGAGCATCCATCTCGCTTGGGTAAGAGTACGCCCACAACTCCTTGGTCATCACTGCCACCAGAATGTCTCCCTTTGAATGCTTCCTCGGTTACCAACCCCCTCTGTTCTCTGCTCCTGAAGATGACATTGCTGTGCCTTCTGTTCAGGCCCAGCTCTGCCGATGCCGCGGGATCTGGAAAGACTCTGCGGCCCTGCTCCGCTCAACAGACCGCAACCGGAGGATTGCCCATCGCCTTCGGATTCCTGCACCTGATTATCGGCCTGGGCAGGAGGTTTGGCCCTCAAGAATGAACCCAAGAAACCCACCCCTCGCTGCTTGAGACCATTTGAGATTGAGAGTATAATCAGTCCCTCGGCGGTCTGACTCAAACTGCCCAAATCTATGCACATTCATCCTGCAGGCCATGTCTTCCAATTGAAACTGGTATCGGTCAGCCCGAACACTCTCTACCCGCCTGGATCATTGACGACCACCCAGCGTACACAGTCTGGTGAATACTGGATGTGGGCTGCCGAGGCAGAGGCCTCCAGTACCTGGTCAATTGGGAGGGATGTGGCCCGGAGGAATGCTCCTGGATTCCCGCTCCTTCATCCTGGACCCTTCCCTCATTCGTGATTTCCATCGGGACCATCCGGACAAGCCTGGTGGTTCGCCTGGAGGCTCCCGTTGGGGGGTGGGGGGGGGGGGGGTACTGTCACGGTCCTGATCGTTTATTCCCTAGTTTCCTCTAATTTCCTCTGATTGTGCCACGGTTCTGATCGTTAATTTCCCAATTGCTTCTAATTTTCTTTGATGACGGCACACCTGGTTTCCATCATAACCTGCGTATAAGAACCCTGGCATTACAAACCCTAGTTGCCAGATCGTTGGTTTTACCTGTGTGGTGATTAATGTCTCCCGGCCATTTAGAACCGTGTGTTCTAAGTTTTGCTGCAGTTGCAGGGTTACCTATGAAACCCCATCTCACCGTGTCAAGATTCTATCTCCCATTGTAACTTGTAGGCCACATCCTTCCTACTGTTGGGGGTCTGTAAACAGCTCCCATCAGAGTCTTTTTAGCATTGTAGTTCCTTTGCTCTACACAATGATTTTCAACAACTTCCCACTCGATGTCTCCTTTTTCTAATGAATTGATTTCATTTTTTACCAACAGAGTCACACCACCCCCTCTGCCTACCTGCCTGTTCTTTCCATATAATATGTATCCTTGGACTTTAAGTTTCCAGCTATAATCTTCTTTCCTTAATGATTTGCTGATGCCCACAAATTCATACAGTTCCTATAAAAAGTATTCACGCCCCCCCCCCTTGAAAGTTTTCATGTTTTATTGTTTAACAACACTGAATCACAGTGGATTTAATTTGGCTTTTTGGCGCTGATCAACAGAAAAAAACGCTTTTGTGTCAAAGTGAAAATAGATCTCTACAAAGTGATCTAAATTAATTGCAAATATAAAACGCAAAATAATTGATTGCGTAAGTGTTCAAATGGACCCAAGTAAAGTTCAGATGATCATGGAGTGGTCCAAACTATCTACGTTCAATCAGGTGTGGCACTTCATGGAGTTTGTGAACTTTTATCGCTGCTTCATCTAAAATTTCAGCTCTTTCACAGTCCCACCAAGAAGATGTCTGTAGGTTTTCATTGGATAAACGAAGACGAGCAAGCATTTTTGGAACTAAAATGACATTTCACCTTTGCCCCAGTGCTGCAACACCCCGAACCATCCTGCCCATTCATTGTCGAGGTGAATGCAATTTTGGCAATGGAACTGTACTCTTTCAAAGCTTTTCTGTGGATATCCAGCTACCTCTGTGCCTTTCTTTCCCATCGCTGGACTCTGGCTAAGAGTAACTACAATGTTGGGAATTGAGAACTTCTAGCTGTCATGGAGGTCCTGGAAGAATGGCGACACTAGCTGGAGGGGGTAGAGCATCCTTTTTTGTTTTGAACATATTGCAAGAACCTCTCCTACATTTTCCTTCTCCCCATTGGGTGGATATTTCCCTGGTCTGTACTGTGTAGCATCTTCTGGCATCTTGCCAGGTGTGGGGCAAGGTCCAGTACCTTGTGAATTGGGAAGGGTATGGTTCCAAGGAATGTTCTTGGGTCCTGGCTGTTGACATCCTGGACATATCTCTCATCCGGGATTTCCAGTGGGTACAGGTTTGTGGCAGCTGAGCCTACGGAGGGGTTCCCTATTACAACCATTGGCTTGGCTGCAGTGTCTATGTGCCTATACTGGTGGGCTATGTACCAGGTTTGGAAATCGTGCTCCGGAGCATGCACATTCTAGCTAATTAGTGTTCCATTATGGTGGTATTTAACTCTCTTCTTTCTAGTCTTCACCAAAAAGCACAGCAACATTTATGCTCCCTACTTACCTTCATCTTTGTTTGGTAAAGAAGACTACTGTTTCAAATGATGCTGTCAAGGAACGGGATTCATTTTGTTTTAGTTTTGCTTCCAGCCACAGTGCTGGCATTAACTCTCAGTTTGAGAGTGTTAGCCTAGCTTTTATTGTTTTTCTTTCCCTTTAAGTTCTGCAACTGTTCTCATTAAATTCAGTAAACTGTTGGCGTGTGTCAGTGTCTCTCTCCGCAGTTGGGCAATATCAGAAAGTTTTGACAGAAGGAGCCCCTCCTACAGCCTTGTGAGGCAGCAAACATGGAAGATCCTCTTTCTAATTCCCTTATGCTTATTCCAACTTCAGTCTGACATCAGGAGAAAAAAATAAGGTTAAGTTATGGTGTCCTTAATTTAGTGACTAAGTCTCCCTTTGCACACATTATGTGTTGGTGCTGGTGCATTTACTATGTGTGCCAGTGAAAGCTGGGAATAGGGATGTTGAATGCATGTGCTTTAAGTAGTTCCAATTATTGGTACTGGAGCAATTGAAATACTTTTGGATATTTTGGTTCTTACATTGACTTATCCTGCGGTTACATTCTTTTGGCAGTGCTCTAAGTTCCCATGTGTCTCAGTCCCGGAGATGAAAATGTCAGAAATCCGCGGACATTCACATTGAGTACCTGATCAATTAGTTCTCTTGGCTCTTCTAACACATGCTGCCTCCCTCTTAACATTAATCCCCTCTACAAGGATTGAAGATCTAGGTCTAAGAAGCTTATAGCACCATCCCTTTCCCCTGAACACACGATCTCTGCCATACTCCACTAATGTGTGTGGCTGCTATATGGTTGCCGTGGGTAGTGTATCGTTTAAGGCTTGAGGTGCTGTTGCAGTTTAGTACACACTTAATGACTTGATGCTGCATGAAATCAACAGAGAAACTTACAGGATCCACATTGCTTTTAAGTAGCTGTTTATACTTTATAAGTATTTGCTCTCATGTTGGAATTCTCTGTATAATAAAAGAAAATATTCAACTAGTCTTCACATGCTTAAGTTTTAGTTCATAGCTTTCCATTTGGTTCATTAGAATTTTTTATTGCTATGGATTTTAGCTTTGTACCGACATAGCATATCACTAATATTAAAAATTCCATTAATTAGCAATATTAACAAACACTGACATGTAGATCATATTTTGCCAAAGGAAAATTAACATTCTTATATCTGTTACTTTATCTCACAAAAACACAGGTATATAGCTTTATGTGGTTTATTCTATATCACTTGAACTGTTTTTATTTAATGTGAAGCATAAATGTTCATGGGAAAATCCTCAGTAAATGGAACACAATTTTTAAAAAGCACAATTTTTATTTGAAAGAGATTCTTTTTGGGGCAATGATTCAGGCCACATTTACAGAGACACAAAAAATATGTTGGAAATTACAGATCGGAGTGGAATGTTTAAGATAGATGCATCAACAGTGATAAAAGACAACCAATCTTCTTTAAATTATATATTAATATTCATTAATATATGTATTTACAGTATCCTGAGAAAACTGAATGCTCCGTTGACTAACAAAATAATGCATTGCTATTATAATTGACAGCATATGTTAATGGAACATAATTTGCATAAATCCATTCTGCCATACCAGACAGCATACATGAGGAGAGGGAGTCCAGAAGTCTGATGGGTAATAATTATCATTTTTTTATTCATTTATGGGTGTGATGGTATTGGATTTGCTGACCACAAAGTTCTAAACTCAAAGACCTTAAGCCCTATCAGATATAAATAGCTACGATAACTCTCATTAAAAGGAGATTATACTGTAACTACCCAATCTTCATAGACTAGTTCACTTCCTTGTTTATTCTCCATGGTGAGATTAGCTGCCAATGCCCACTATTCGTGTGATGGGTCCCCTCTCCCTACCAAGGAAAAGATACTTCCATTTAACAAGGTAGCTTAAAACACGGTTCATCTATTTTTAGTGATATACCTTTAAATCCAAGAAACTCTCTTAAAACACTTTTAAGGCTACATCCACACTACGCCAGATAAATCCGTAACCGAAGCTTTTTCTCTTCATTTTTACTCTCCGTCCACACTAAGACATCCCCTGAAACCAGAGCTTTTCAGAAACGCTTTCCAGGGTGGGTATTTTGAAAACGCTGCTCGGGCAGATCAGTGTGGACGGGGTAACTGGAGACTTTTGAAAATGCTATCAGACGGCAGCGCGCTATTTCATTGTTTTCTTGAACGCAATCTAACAATTTCAGAACAGACGGCAACGAGACTGAAGCCAGAAGAGTTAGAAATGTACTCACCAAATACTTTGACCCATAACTTACTAAATAAATAAGTATACTCACTTTGCCCTGTTTTCTGTCCTTGCTCGTATGAAGGTGGTTTACCTATTTATGCAAGTACTTCTCTGACAATAGATGTGTAACAGCCTAATGTAGCATTGTATGGAAATACAAGATAATACTGATGCAGACATGTTTTATACATTTAACAAGGTGCTTTATTAATGCAGCAGAGTTAGTCAGTTTTTCAATGTTCGTCATCAGCTGGGTCAATCTGTCCACGAACTCCCTGTCGGTTGCCTCTGTACGCTCCAGTATTTGTTTTATTTACTTTTAAGTTCTCCTACGCGAAAGCCAACAGCTGTCCATCGTTTTAAGTTTTTCTAGTCTGTAACTACACAAGCGCGCACTTTTATGGCGAGATTCGATACCAAATATGTCGCTTGTTTTCGGTAGATATGTCCTGCGCATGCGGAGGAGGAGGAGATTCGCTGAAATCTCCGTTTCAATGTGGATAGAGATATTTTCAAAAACGCATAGTGTGGACGCCTATCGTTTTCACGTGAAACCGGCATTTTCAAAATTATCTGGTCTAGTGTGAATGTAGCCTAAAACTCACAGAGAATCTCTACCTTAACCATTTTCAAATCACAAACCATTTCTAAAACACAAACCACAAAGCACACATGACAAAGGATTTCCAAAATGCAGGTACATTGCTATAGACTAAAACGACATACTAATGAGTTGCAAATGAGCAAATCGCCCGTGTCAGAAACTGAAGCAAGAGGATTTAATTCCACTATACCCCCATGTTTCTTTCATGTTTCTTGATGTTTCTAAAGATCAAAGATCAAAGTAAAGTTTATTATCAGAGTACATACATGTCGCCATATACGAGGGGTGATTGATAAGTTTGTGGCCTAACGTAGAAGGAGTCAATTTTAGAAAACCTAGCACATTTATTTTTCAACATAGTCTCCTCCTAAAGGAGATGATTCATTACATGCACATGCAGTTCAACTCTTTAATTGATTATGCAGAAAGTTTCAAGTTAATAACTCATCTCCTTCTACCTTAGGCCACAAACTTATCAATCACCCCTGCTGTGGACACTTTCTGGAGATCCAAGATCTGTATGCTCCACGACCTCTGGACTAAGTATGTAAATGTAGAAGGTGACTATGTTGAAAAATAAATGTGCTAGGTTTTCTAAAATTGATTCCTTCTACCTTAGGCCACGAACTTATCAATCACCCCTCGTATAACCCTGAGATACTTTTCCTGCGGGTATAATTAGCAAATCTATAGAACAGTAACTGTAAACAATGGACCACAAACTGTGCAAATGTGGATATAACTAAATAACAATGAATAATGAGCATGAAATAACAAGATAAAAGGGTCCTTAAATGAGTGTAGTTATTCTCTTTTGTTCAAGAGCCTGATGGCTGAGCAGTAGTAACTGTTCTTGAACCTGGTGGTGCAAGTCCTGAGGCTCTTGTACCTTCTACCTAATAACGGGAGCAAGAACAGAGCATGGCCTGAGTGAGGATTTTTGATGATAGATACTGCTTTCCGACAGCAATGTTTCATGTAGATGTGCTCAATGATTGGGAGAGTTTTACTTGTGATGTACTGGGCCGAATTCACTACCTTTTGTCAGATTTTCTACTCAAGGGCATTGGTGTTCCCATACCAGGCTGTAATGCAGCCAGTCAGCACACTTTCCACCACACACCTATAGAAGATTGCCAGGGTTTTCGATGACATGCTGAATTTCAGCAGACTCCTGAGGAAGTAGAGATGCTGTCGTGCTTTCCTTGCAATTATATTTATATGATGGGTCCAGAACGTTCCATGAGACAGTAACGCCCAGGAATTTACAGAGGAATTTACCCTCTTCGGCTCTGATCCTCTGATAATTACTGGCTCATGGACCTCTGGTTTCCCTCTGCAGAAGCTTATAATCAGTTTCTTCGTCTTCTTGACATTGAGTGAGAGGTTGTTGATATTACACCACTGAGACAAATTTCAATCTCTCTCCTGTATGCTGATTCATCACCACCTTTGATACAGCCCATTAAAGTAGTGTCATCAGCAAACCTGTATTTGGTGTTGGAGCTGTACTTAGCCACACAGTCACAGGTGTAAGGTGATTAGAGCAGGGGGCTAAGTACACATCACTGTGGTGCTCCTGTGCTGATGGAAAATGTGAAGTAGATTCATTTCTAATAAGCCTGAACTGCTTTTTACATTTATTTTCTTTTTCTCTACTTGTGTGACTTTACACACATGTGATATTTCCTCAGATATCTGGGATTGAGTTTAGGAGCCAAGAGGTAATGTTGCAGTTATATAGGACCCTGGTCAGACCCCACTTGGAGTACTGTGTTCAGTTCTGGTCGCCTCACTGCAGGAAGGATGTGGAAACCATAGAAAGGGTGCAGAGGAGATTTACAAGGATGTTGCCTGGATTGGGGAGCATGCCTTATGAGAACAGGATGAGTGAAATCGACTTTTTTTTCTTGGAGCGACGGAGGATGAGTGGTGACCTGATAGAGATGTATATGATGATGAGAGGCATTGATCATGTGGATAGTCAGAGGCTTTTTCCCAGGGCTGAAATGGCTAGCATGTGATGGCACAGTTTTAAGGTGCTTGGAAGTAGGTACAGAGGAGATGTCAGGGGTAAGTTTTTACGCAGAGAGTGGTGTGTGCGTCAAAAGGGCTGCCAGTGACGGTGGTGGAGGCGGAAATGATAGGGTCTTTTAAGAGACACCTGGACAGGTACACGGAGCTCAGAAAAATAGAGGGCCATCGGTAACCTCAGGAAATTTCCAAGGTAAGGACATGCTCGGCACAGCTTTGTGGGCCAATGGGCCTGTATTATGCTGTAGGTTTTCTATGTTTCTAATGTTTCTATATCCTTTTAACACAAATGGTCTAAAAGCATCTTTTGGAGGCAGAGCCCTCTGCTACCTCTAAATAATCCTGTGAAGCTTACTGCTTTAAATATGTAAACCTTCCAACTATAAATGCATTAGTTATTTGATATGCTAATGACTGCTTCCATCTTGTCTGCAAGCTTCCTTGAGCTAAATAACTTAGAGTCAACTTGTCTCTTTGAAGCAAGCCAAATTAAACAACCTGTTGTCTGATACTGCATCTCTCAAGCAATAAAGCAGGTGTAGTGAGTTAGCATCATACTTCTCACAGACAGAGCACCTGTGCTATAAACAGAGCTTGTTTGGATGGCTGCTCCATAAACAATGATTGTTTTAACTTCAAACTGATTACCATTACCTGATCAAACTGCTTGCATTTATATTCTAAGAACTGAAGATTAACTCCGATTTTACAACCAGAAGTTAAACAGAGCAATATTAGTTGGAAGTTAACTTACATCTGTTTGTGATCTTACAAGTGGCAGCTGCTGGTGTTTAGAAAACTGATCTTAGCAAACATAAGCCAGGAAGTGAATATATATCACATTGGATATACTACTGGCAAGGCCAATGATTATTGTTCTTAAGAAAGTGATGGTGAATTGTCTTCCTAAGACATTGCATTACTTTTGATGATGGTGTTGTCAACCCGGAATGCCTGGACTTAGCCTAGAAGCAATGATGGAACAATGATAAATTTCAAAATTAAACCAGTATTTGATTTGGAAGGAAACTCACTTTCCTCTGTGTTATAAGGCATAGAACTGGGATGTGCTGTTGGAGAAGGCATGTAATAGCCACTTTGTCCTGATGGTGGAAGGAATGAGTGTCGGGTGGATTTTGATCAATCAGGTTGCTAAATCAGTTATTTAAAAAGAAGAGTGAGCTAACCATAGAAGTGTTAATCCTCTCTAATGTGGAAAGCCATTGTAAAGGGCTATTGCAACAATACTTTCAATGTGGTATGAATTAACAGTGAAAGAGATTTTGCCAATGTAAATGATTCTGAATATCAGAATCAGAACCAGATTTAATATCACCAGCATATGTTGTGAAATTTGTTTACTTAGTGGTAGCAGTACAATGCAATACATGATAAATACAGGGAAAACATCAATTATAGTGAGTAAGTGTGTGTGTATGTGTGTGTGTATATATATGTAAATATACATATACACACACATATACTGTGTAGTGCAAAATAGAAATAGTAAAAAAAGTGAGGCAGTGTTCATGGGTTCAATGTCCATTTAGGAATCAGATGGCAGAGGGGAAGAAGCTGTTCCTGAATTTTGAATATGTGCCTTCAGGCTTCTGTACCTCCTTTCTGATGATAACAATGAGAAGAGGACATTTCCTGGGCCATGGGGTCCTTAATAATAGACACTACCTTTCTGAGGCACCACTCCTTGAAGACGTCTTGGATACTATGGAGGCTGATACCCAAGACGGAGCTGACTAATTTTACGACTTTCTATAGCTTCTTTTGATCCTGTGCGGTAACCACCCCCCCCCCCCCCCCCATTACCAGTTGGTGATACAACCTGTCAGAATGCTTTCCACGGTACATTTGAAAAAGTTTTTGAGTGTTTTTGGTGACATAGCAAACCTCCTCAAACTCCTGATGAAATGTAGCCACTGTCTTCCTTCTTTATAACTGCATTGATATGTTGGTATCAGATCAGATCCTCAGAGATATTGACATACAGGAACTTGAAATTGCTCACTCTCTCCACTTCTGATCCCTCTATGAGTATTGGTTCATCTTCCCTCGTCGTACTGTTTTTAAAGTCCACAATCAGCTCTTTGGTCTTACTGACGTTGAGTACAAGGTTGTTGCTGTGACATCACTGGTATATCTCGCTCCTCTTCGCCTTTTCATCTTCATCTGACATTCTGCCAACAATGGTTGTATCATCAGCAAATGTATAAATGGCATTTGAGCTATACCTAGCCACACAGACTGGGTACATAGAAAATAGAGGAGTGGGCTAAGCACACATCCCTGAGACGCGTCAGTGCTGATCGTCAGTGAGATGAGGTGATATTACCAATCCACATAGACTGTGGCCTTTCAGTTGGGAAGTCGAGAATCCAATTGCAGAGGAAGATACAGAGGTCCAGGTTCTGTGGCTTTTTGAACAGCACTCTAAGAGTGATGGTGTTCAATGCTGAGCTATAGTCAATGAGCAGAACCTTTGCGTAGTTTATATTACAAAAGCCCACAGATTCTTTATATTCAAATATCCATTGATAAGGAAAAGGACTTAAATATTTCAGGGAGAGTAGAGCCAAAATCATGTTTCTATACTGATGGAAAATAGAACATTGTCTGTAAAGGGCAGAATAAAAATTCAAAATCAAAGATATCACAGGATTGTACATTCAGGAAGTCTATTTACTCAGAAAACTAGGAAGAATTGTTCAATTCATTTGTCAATGAAATATTGCACCTAGAGTTAACTGCCTAAAAGTTAGATTTCACTTTTTATTTCTGTTCTAAAATATCATTGCATACGGTGTTCACACTACTCTTAGTATTTCAAAGAGATTATGAAAGTGATTGCAAGTGACTCTGTAAGGATTCTGCCCAAGTTTAAACCCTGACAAAATAATGTCCGGTTTACTGCATTTGCTGTTGTTTTGCTCTGCAGCAATCAAAGAAGGGTATTAGCCCTCAAAGGTGATTTCCTTATAGCAGCCTGACAGCAGAAACTTACACTGGAAGACAGACAGGCTTGGTAAGGAATGGAGAGAGCACAACACTTCTCTAAGAGGCTTTGATGTGCTAATGAATGAAATGCATGCCAGAGGGAGAACCTATTTATAGCGGTAAAAAAATTGTCATGATATCACTGGATATATTAAGGTGAAAGCTCCCGCACTATAAATATTGTTCTTTAATCTCAATACTTTCTGCCTCCTCCTACACTGCCTTTCCTATCTCTCAAACTACCCCCACATACACATATTGGCAGCTGCTCTCCATCATTCCCCTACCCCCACCCTCAACATATAATACCTTCATTAATATTTCAAAGAAAGGTCATCCTCCAATGAAGCGGAAACTGTAGAGGAATAGGAGGGAACCATCTGAACAGAAAGGTTGGAGACAGCCCTGTGTACAGAAGAACCACTAAAGAATCAGTTTCTCAGTAGATAAATTTTCTGAAAACACTGCAGATTTCAGCTCAGACTTTGGGAGATAGGTTTGCGGTGTCCAGAAGATTTAGAAACAGACTTGTGAAGCATCTCACTGTGAATAAGATCACGTAAATAGTGTTTAAGTACAGAACTTGACCAGAAACTGAAATAAAAACCTCCTCTGAAAAATTAATTGATTCATTACTTTGTTGCATTATTTTAATGGTTCTTCGTATTAATGCTTTTACTTGAGGAATATGTATTCATTTCTCATCAAAATATTAAAACGAATAGATGCATTGTTCACTTAAAAAGACAGGTTCACCAAATTTAGATTATAAAAATAAATATCAAAAGCCTTGAGGAAAGTGTAAATGAAAAGATTCTGTTTACAACAAAAGTTTGGGTATGGTCACAGCCATTTCCTGCTATTATCACTTTTTCATTGCAACCTCTCTTTCTGATGGTGGCTTAAATCTGAAAATTAAACATAGAGTGATGATCTCTAGTTGGACAAAGTCTAACTTTAATATCACTCCAGGCCACAATCTCCATAAGTGCTTTGAGTGTAATGGATAGATGTAGCTCAAGCTACTGCAGCAAGATTATGTAGAAATAAAAGAACCTTGCGTTAAATTATCTGTAATACGTAAGTTGTGATGATCCTTCTTTAATATATTTTCATTGTTATTGTGCAACCACAAGATTCTGCTATCACTGAGGAATTAGATGCAAAAATTCTTAACATTGAGAAAGTTTAATGATGTTGAAAAATTAATAATGTGATGGTTTTGTAATGTGATAATTGTTCTTCAGATTTATCCTGTTAATTGTCTTAAATTTGGACATTTTTCAGACTTTGGCATGCTTTATGGGTTATGGAGGTTCAGCTATATTGTTGGTAATCATTCTGTCACAATTGATAAAGTACTAATGGTTCTTATAGCAATGACTTTCCATCCAGTCAAGTATGAATGTTTTCTATAGCTGAAAATGATGTGGCCCACAGGCGGGTGAAAGCTCTGATCTGTGTGCATGGGTGAAGTTTACAGGTTGGGTATCAAGTGCACTGTCTGTTAAGAAGCTTGAAGTCATTTGGTTATAAAGCAATGAACATGAGTCCTCAATCAGCATGTCTATTGCTATCATAATTTTGTTTTGCCTGTGCCTGCCCCAAATTAAAAGTATCGTTAGTATTTCAAACTTAAAATTTCAATCTCCTTTTCAATTTTAGAAGGAATAATTTCTGCATTGTTTTAATTTTCCATTTTGCAGTATACTTTTTTCAATTGATGTAACAAGTATAGCTGATTAATTAACTTCATTGTTACTAACAATCTGATCAGATAGATGCTAACCACTACCTCTTGAAAATTGGTTCCCAGAATAATGGTGCAGCTGGTGGAATTACTGCTCGACACATCTTGCAACCTGGATTCTGCTCTAATCTGTGGTGCTGCTTGTACAGCCACATAGATTTCATAGAAACATAGTATCATAGAAAACCTACAGCACAATACAGGCCCTTCAGCCCACAAAGTTGAGCCAAACATGTCCCTACCTTAGGAATTACTAGGCTTACCTATAGCCCTCTATTTTTCTAAGCTCCGTGTACCTACCCAAAAGTCTCTTAAAAAACCCTATTGTATCCACCGCCACCACCATTGCCGGCAGCCCATTCCATGTACTCTTCACTCTCTGAGTAAACAACTTACCCTTGACATCTCCTCTGTACCTACTCCCCAGCACCTTAAACCTGTGTCCTCTTATGGAAACCATTTTTGCCCTGGGAAAAAGCCTCTGACTATCCACACAATCAATGCCTCTCATCATCTCATCTGTCAGGTCTCCTCTCATACTCCTTCACTCCAAGGAGAAAAGGCCAAGTTCACTCAACCTGTTCTCATAAGACATGCTCCCAAATCTAGGCAATATCCTTGTAAATCTCCTCTGCACCCTTTCTATGGCTTTCACATCCTTCCTGTAGTGAGGCGACCAGAACTGAGCACAGAACTCCAAGTGGGGTCTGACCAGGGTCCTATATAGCTACAACATTACCTCTCGGCTCCTAAATTCGATTCCACGATTGATGAAGGCCAGTACACCATACACCTTCTTAACCACAGAGTCAGCCTGCGCAGCTGCTTTGAGCGCCTAACCCATCCTTCCACTTCCTCATCCAGATTATTTATAAAAATCACGAAGAGTGAGGTTCCCAGAACAGATCTCTGAGGCACTCCACTGATGACTGACCTCCATGGAGAATATGCAGACCACTCTTAAGCTAGTTCTGGATCCACAAAGCAATGTCCCCTTGGATCCCATGCCTCCTTACTTTCTCAATAAGTCTTGCATGGGGTACCTTATCAAATGCCTTGCTGAAATCCATATACACTACATCTACTGCTGTTCCTTCATCAATGTGCTTAGTTACATCCTCAAAAAATTCAATCAGGCTCGTAAGGCACGACCTGCCCTTGATAAAGCCATGCTGACTATTCCTAATCATATTATACCTCTCAAAATGTTCATAAATCCTGCCTCTCAGGATCTTCTCCATCAACTTACCAACCACTGAGGTCTATAATTTCCTGGTCTATCTCTACTCCCTTTCTTGAATAAAGGAACAACATCCACAACCATCCAATCCTCCAGAACCTCTCCCATCCCCATCAATGATGCAAAGATCATCGCCAGAGACTCAGCAATCTCCTCCCTCACATCCCACATTAGCCTGGGGTACATCTCGTCCAGTCCCAGCGACTTATCCAACTTGATGCTTTCCAAAAGCTTCAGAACATCCTCTTTCTTAATACCTACATGCTCTAGCTTTTCAGTCTGCTGCAAGTCATCACTACAATCACCAAGATCCTTTTCCATAGTGAATACTGAAGTAAAGTATTCATTAAGTATCTCTGCTATTTCCTTTGGTTCCATACATATTTTCCCACTGTCACACTTGATAAGTCCTATTCTTTCCTCTGGGAGATTAGGTTTATTCCCACATGCCAAAGACTGTGAGGACTGGTAGGTTACTTGGCCATTAAATTGTGCTTTTTGTGCAGTGGGATGCGAATATGGAGAGAATTCGTTTTAGGGAAATGTAGTGGGGGAATTGAATTGCTCTATGAGTTGTGATAGACCTGATTAGCTGAATGGACTTCTTAAATGTTCAAAAGGAGCATGGACATCACTATAGCTGCATAGTTTGTAATAGTTGACTGTCATAAAATATTGATTGAGCAACCTAACTAAGTTAGAATTTCATTCAAAACTGCAGCCATTGGAATATAATTTCATTGTAATTTCTGAATGCTCCTGGAAAACTATTAGAGTGCTAATGAGCTCTCTTGTATGTATTACTCATTTTACATCTGATGTGTTAATTTTGCAAATCTTGAGATACTTTCCCAATGCAATCAGGAAAATGTGTGTTGTGTACTAAGTCACATGAGAAGTGGAAACTTTACAATTTGATCTCATGCTGTGATGAGGCTTCAAGCACTAAGGCCAACTTGGGGAATTTTGTCTTCAAATGGAGGAGTGCTGGATGACTGCATCACAGATCTCAAAACAGATTACCAGACTATGTGTCTTCAGTAGCGGGCACAGGGGGCAATAATTAATTTGGTTTATCCCTTGCCTGAGAGAGAAGACCCTATTGTAACACTAATGATTATTCCATGGCTTATTTTATTATGGATTTCCTTCAGGAGACCAGTTAAGGACAGGGCCTTAAATTAATGCTGGGGGAGGTCTTCACCCTTGCATGAAGATCTGCTCCTTTGTCACATGCCATCAAATTGCCCTCATTACATATGCAAGTTAATGCAGCAGCGTGTCAAATATGAATTTCATGTTGATTGATTGAACTTCTGTGCACTCAGCACCTCCTTGCAGTAGCTTGACTCACACCCGAAGAATCAAAATGAATTTTACCATCTAATTGAAGGCTATTTTTCCCTACCAACTATCAAGTTTGGAAAGCTGCCTCTGTGACTATCATCCTGTAGCACTTACATCCACCATGATGCAGTACTTCAAGAAGTTAGTCATGATGTATATCAACTCCTGCCTGAGGAGTAACCTGGTTTTGCTCCAATTTGCCTGCTATCAGATCAAGTCAACAGTATATGCCATTTCAGTGGTTCTTCATTCAGCTCTGGAACACTTGGACAATGAAGATATGTACATTTCATTGATTACAGGTCAGCATTCAACACTATCATCCCCTCAAAATTCATCACCAAGCTCTAAGACCTGGGCCTCAGTACCTCCTTATGCAACTGGATCCTTGATTTACACACTGGCAGACTGCAGTTAGTATGGTTGGCAACAACATATCCTCCACACCCATCCCCACAGGTGCACCACAGTCCTGTGTGCTCAGTCCCCTGCTCTACTCACTTTATAACTACGATGGTGTGTTCCAGTGCCATTTACGGTTGCTGATGACACCACTCTTGTTGGTCAAATCAAAGGTAGTGATGAAGTGGCATATAGGAGGGAGACAGAAAATCTGGTTGAATGGTGTCACAACAACAACCTCTCATTCATTGTCACAAAACCAAAGAGGTGATTACTGACCAAAGGAGGGAGAAGCCAGAGATCCATGAGCCAGTCCTCATTAGGGGATCAGAGGTGGAGAAGGTCAGTAGCTTAAAATTCCTTGGTACCAACATTTCAGAGGATATTTCCTGGGACCAACATGTAAGTGTCATCGCAAAGAAGGCACGGCAATTCCTCTACTTTCTTAAAGGCTTACAAAGATTCAGCATGTAACCTAAAATCTGACAAACTTCTATAGATGTGCAGTGGAGATTATACTGACTGGTTGCATTATGACCTGGCCCAGGTACAGAAAAGACCTCAGAGAGAGATGGATGCAGCCCAGTCCATCATACGGAAGCCCTCCCCAGCTTTGAGTACCTTTATATGGAGTGCCACCATAAGTTAGTAGCATCTATCATCAAAGACCCCCATTATCTAGGCCTTGCCCTCTTCTCACTATGATCTTTGGGTAGGAGGTACAGAAACCTTAGGACACAGGCCACCACATTCAGAGTAGTTATTAACTTACAACAATCGGGCTCCTGAACTGGCATGGGTAACTTCATTCACCACTACTCTGAACTGATTCTATGATTTACTGACACACTTCCATAGACTTTTTACAGCTGATTTTCTCATTATTATTTTTATTTGCACATTGGTTGCTTGTCAGTCTTGCTTATCGTATGTATTGTTTTAGTATAATTCTATTGTATTTATTTTTTGTAGTAAATGCACTAAAGAAATTAATGTCAAGATAGAATATGGCAATATATATGTAATTTGATACCAAATTTACATTGAATTTTGAACTATGAAGTTGCATATAAAATTCTTGCAGAGCACTAAAATTTCAAGCTGTAAGTATTAGCTTCAGTTCCCAGCACAAGCTCCATTTTCACGCTACCAGCTCTATCTTTCTCCTTTGTATTGTTTTGAAACTGAGTTGGACAGCTCACACCTTGGTGTTAGGTTTGATTCAGACATGAAGGTCCAGCCATAAATCCATGCTGTTACCAACATCATTTATCTCTACATTTGTGGCGTCAATTAGCGGAACTATTTCAAAGTAGTCCTTGTCAGTTTACACCTTCTTTCCTGCATTACCTCAAGGTTACCTGAAAGCATGCCTTGCATCTCCAAACTCAGAACATCCTTTTTTGCTGACTTATATTGTCTCCTTGGTTAAGCAAAGCCTCATCCTTGCTTACATCATCTCTTTGTGTGCTTAGAGGACAAATAAATCTTAGTTTGACATTATCAACTCAATTACGCTTCATGCAACAAAATGTTCAAATCTGAAGGCTTTTGTTAATAGTGTGTATAGTTTGCTGATCGCTGAACTTGGTACCAGTTCATTGATGTCTGCAGGTCCATGAGAAGGACAAACGAATGTAGCCTTTGGAGGAACAAGGAATCTCTGCTTGTAAACACTTAAGAAGTTTGTGTCAAATTTGTTTTGTAATGATAGTGGCAATTGTAACCTTCATTGAATGTATGAATGATGTGCTTGAACTAACTAAAACTGTTTAATTTTATAATCAAAGAAAAGCAAATAAAGTTTAATATTTTCACTTTGTTTTTAATTTTTATTTGGTTTCTAATACTTATTATTTAACATCGGTATATACAAATATAAACATTGTAGTTGCTCTATTATTTCTCTCAATTATGTGTTACTTTTCACTTGGTCAGAAATTTTTGTCCATGATCTGAAATTTGTTTTAGCTGAGTACCGGTACTTACTAAGTTAAACTACTGTCACTACTATCTGGAAGGAGGTACAGGGGCATCAGGACTAGGATTGCCAGACTAGGTAACAGCTTCTGCCCTCAGGCTGTGAGACTAATGAATATCCTGCCATCAGCGAGATCTCATCACTAAGACAGCGAGCTATTTATTGTTTACTGTTTATCTGTGCTGTGCACTATGTAGACTTTGAATTATAATACAGTATTTGTGTTAATATTTTGTTTTATCTGCTGTGCACACTTTGCACCATGATCTGGAGGAATGGTGTTTTGTTTGGTTGTATATATGTGCAGTCGATGACAACCTTGAACTTGAAACTATTTGGTTTGTGAAAATGCTAAGCATTGAAAATCCTTGACAACTTTAAAGAATGTCAAAACTGAAGGTGGAGTATTCTGGCTGTTCAGTTTATAGAAGAATTTTCCATCTGAGAAATAATTCTTCTGATTTGTTAACAAAGCTGATAAAAAAGTTATTGGCTCCATTGTCTCAAAGACCTTTGACACAGCTGACAGTCAGCTATGTACTATCAAGGATGATACAAATTAAATAAGGAGAGTAGCTCCTTGATCTATGTCAGATAATGACCTGCTAGATTTCCAGCTCCATTAAAGAACAACACAATGACAGTAGTCAAATAATCAAACTCTACTCTGAACTGCAGATCTCCACTTTACCACGTGTTGTAAATGTAATCCACATACTAATGTAGATTACTTACAGCTGGTAGAAGTAGCTACCAACAACTGCAAAAAATAGTGACTTCAGTAATTGATCTAATAAGGGCAGAAATACTTTGTTTTATCTTTGCTTGTATGTGATGTCACATCTTTACCTCATTAAATCTGAACCAAATTGTATAGACTAAGTACAAGTTACTGTGAAGAAATGGTAATAGCCGAGTAAGATCACATTTTAAGCAGTATTCAGCAACTTTTTAATATCACCACTGATTAGATGTCAGAACAATGTAAATGGCTTGTGAATATATTGCAGACCCAGAATATGAAACAGGTTATTATGTTTAGCAAAATAAATATGGATTTACGATGTGCGGTATTCTGTTACTGCCACATTCCATAAAGATTTCACTGGTCTATTTTGACAGTTGCATTGCTCAGAGCAGACTTTCACAAAACTTGTGCTACCGACATATTGCAGCTGACAAAGCTTTGTTGCTAATTTATTTATTGGGTAACTGGTTTGAATAGATACTTTTTTTTGTCCCCATTGATTATCATTTTCATGGGCTTTCCAGTTCAGTAGTTGTCCATTTGTACTATCTTTATGATTTGCTGTATCGATGTTCTCTCCAGCTGTGCAGATAGATTGTTGCAGAAAAGCAGAAAGTTATCCCTCTACGTTGAGCAACATCATCAAAAAGTATTTAACTATCCATTCATTTCATCTTATGTTTCTAGAATTTTAATGAATATCATTTAACTTTCCACTTCAAAACTAATGTATTAGATTCTAAACAACTTTAGTTGTGTTGGTGTGTTTTCTTTTAAGTACATGCATGCACTATATAAAGAATGGTACACGACTACACAAACACCCAAGTAATCACATGATTTGGATTAAAATGTAGGTGGGTTGCTTAGTATGTTTTCAGATGACACAAACATTTTACAGATTTGTAGATAGTGAGGAAGTTTGTTGAAAGGTTCCACAGGATATGGATGTTGGAAATATGGACATAAATATAGCAAGTGGAATTTCATCCAGACAAATGTGGTGAGGTGATCCATTCTGGGAGATCAAATGCAAGAGAAAAGTATACATTAAATGGCAGGACCCTTCAGAATATTGATGCATAGAGGAATCCTGGGCTGCAAGTCCATAGTTCCCTGAAAGTGGAAACAACTAGATACGGTGCTAAAGAAGTTGGGCTGTCATTGGTTGGGGCACTGAGTACAGAAGTCAGGAAATGATGTCGCAGCTGTGTAAAACTTTTGTTAGGTCACATTTGAAGTATTGTGTGCAGTTCTGTTTGCCCCATTACAGGTGGTATATGGAAGCTTTAGAAAGGGTGCTAAAGGGGTTATCATGATGTTTGGATCAGAGAGTGGTAGCAGAAAGGAGAGGTTGGACACACATGAATTGTTTTCTCTGGGGGAGAGTCAAGAGGCTGAAGGGTGATCTGATAGGAGTATATAAAATTATGAGAGGCATTGAGAGGTTAGAAAGTCAGAGTCTTTCTCCCAGGGTACCAATGTCAAATATTTGGGGACGTAGATTTAAGGTGAAAGGGGGGACATTTACAGGAGATTTACAAGACTTTTTTAATATACACTGCTAGTGCCTGGAAGGTGTTGCCAGGGAAGTAGTAGAAGCAGATACAATTGCAGCCTTTAGGAGACGTTAGAGAGACACAAGAAAATGTAGAATATGAAGGGATAGAAACCACGTGCAGTTTAAATTAACATCATGGTCAGTACTGCCATTGTGACCTGGAGGACCTATTCTTCTGCTGTACTGCTCTTTATTCAAAAGTGAAGTGCCTTGCATCCGTTTCATGGTTGTAAATCTACACATATCACAAGTTAAATTCATGGGGTCTTTTAGGCATGCCGATATCCAAAAGCTGGTTAAGTTTGCCAATGATCATTGCCTGTTGAATATATAATTTCAAAATTAAATCCAAATGAGACATTTTGTCTGAATACATCAGTGATCCCCCATCAGCTTACTGTTCTCTTTTAGTTGCATCCTCTGGTTCTGGTCTATAGGAAACATCCTCTTCACATCCACTCTGTCTAGGCCTTTCAATATTCAATAGGTTTAAACGAGGTCCCCCTCAATGTTCTGAACTCCAGCGAGTACAAGCCCAGAGCCACCAAGCACTCTTCAAACATTAACCCTTCCATTCCTGGGATCATTCTATCAACCTTCTGTGGATCATCTCCAATGGCAACATATCCCTTCTTAGATAAGGGATCCAAAATTGCTCAATGTATTCCAAGTGTGGTCTGACCAATGCCTTATAAAACCTCAATTTTAACAAATTTAATCAAAAAGTAAAAGGAAGTATATGCAAGATTTAGGAAGCTGAAATTAAAAAAGGGTCCTGAAAGGACATAAAAGAAGTTTGAATGACCTCAAGTGGAGTATTAGGATGGCCATGAAATGCCCATGGTTAGATTAAGGAAAATTCTAAGACATTTTGTGCAATGATTAAAAACAAGAAGGTAGCTAGTGAGAAAGTTGGAACACTCAAATTTAAAGGAGGGAAGTGGGTGAAATAATCATATTATTCTATCATGCTGATCTATTATCCCCCAACCCCATTCTCCTGCCTTCTTCCAGTAACCTTTGACACCCATACTAAACAAGAACCCATCAACCTACTGTTTAACTATATCCAATGACTTGGCCTGCACAACCCTCTGTGACAATGAATGATACAGATTCGTTGCCCTCTGACTAAAGAAATTCCTTCTCATCCCTGTCTTAAAGGAATGTCCTTGTATTCTGAAGCAGTACCCTCTGGTTTTAGTCTCCCACCCGTCTCCACTATAGGAAACATCCTCTCCACATCCACTCATATGATAAGAGGAGCCAGAGGATGTGGGTTAAATGCTAAATGAGCACTTCACATCAATATTCACCCAGGCAAAGGACATGGAAGAGAGTGAGATCAGGGAGGGGTATGTTGTTACTCTTGGGCATGTTGCGATCAAGGAAAATAAACTGTTGTATCTGTTGAATATTGTAAAGTTGGATAAGTTCCCAGGGCATGGTGAAATCTGTCTCAGGTTATTAGGGGAGGCAAGAAAGGAATTTGTTAAGGTCTTGACAAATATCTTTGTGTCATCCTTATCTACAGGCAAGATCCCTAAGAATTGGAGAGTAGCCAATGTTGTTCTTTCATGTTAAGAAGGGCAATAAACTAGAAAATTATAGACTGGTGATCTTGATATCAGTGCTAGAAAGCTGACTAATATTGTGTTCGGTTATGATCTCCCCATTACAGGAAGGTTGTGGAGGCATTGCAGAGAAAACAGATGAGGTGCACCAAGATGCTGCCTGGATTAGAGAGTATTAACTATAAGAAGAGATTGGATGGATTTGAATTGTTTTCCCTGGAGGGTTAGAGGTTGAGGGGAGATCTGAGAGATGGGCACTGCAGTAACACAACATTTAGCGTAACACTATTTTAGCTCGGGGCATTGGAGTTTGGAGTTCAATCCTGGTCTCCTCTGTAAGGAGTGTGTAAGTCCTCCCTGTGGAGTGTGTGGGTTTCCTCTGGGTGCTCTGGGCACTCTGGTTTCCTCCAACAGTCCAAAAATGTACCGGTTAGTAGGTTAATTGATCATTGTAAATTATTCCGTGATTAGGCTAGGATTAAATGCTGGCTGGTGGCGTAGTGGCATCAGCACTGGACTTCGGGGTGAGAGGTCCCAAGTCAAATCCGGCCGGCTCTCTTGCACGCTCTCCATCCGTGCCTGGGTTGAGTGTTGAGCTGGCAACTCAACCTCGTAAAAGAAACCTGGAGAGAGATGGGCTCCGCCAAGTTTCAGATGCCCAAACACACCGTGCGATGAGCAATCACTAAAAAGATTGGTGTAAAGAGTTTGTCATGATGGCGCCCCGATGACTCCACCAGGAGTTAAGGGATGTGCGCGCGTGCACACACACACACACACACACACACACACACACACACACACACACACACACACACACACACACACACACACACACACACACACACACACACACACACACACACACACACACACACACACACTTACACTTACACTTGCCGGTGCCATGTCTTGAAGAGCCAGAGGGCCTATTCCACACTGTATTCTAAATAAGAAAGCATGAAGAAGAATGGGAGAATAAATGTCCATAGGCTATTTTTGCATACATGGGTTGCTATTCTCAGTTCAACAGTAACAGAGGGTTGGAAGGTAGAGAAATAAAATGTATTACTGTAAAACATAATAATCTGGTAAGTAGTTGTTCAGAAATTTCTATTTTTTTTGGCATTTGACTTACTCATTAGTCGAGAATGTGAGCAGGGGCTGCGCCCAGGGTCAGATTCTAGAGTGTGGGCTGGCCTGCAGCCAGAGCTGGCTCAGAAAACAGGGAATGAGAAATGTGGATAGGTTTGCAGCCAGAGCCAGTTCTTGACAAGCTGCAACATATCAGATGAAATTTACAAGCTGAAACTCACTTGGGCTCATGTTCCCTCTAATAGTCAAGATGATAGAATTGCAAAGACACTGAAAGGGCTCTTCGATCCACCAAGTCCATGACACTCCTTCCCCCCCATACTAATCTCATCTGCCCACATTCAGACTGTATTCTTCTATGTTTTTCCTATTTAAGTTTCTCACTTAATGTGTCTTAAATGTTGTACTGTATTGTATCTTATACCACCAGCTCCTTACGCAGACCATTCCAAAGTAAAAAGATCTTAAGATCCACATTAAAACTCTAACCATGTATTTGGAAGTTTGGTTGATTGCAGAGCTTGGTAAAATGTTTGTAGATGCTTCGGCTGAAACAGAGAAGCTATCATCAGTTCGCAGTTGAGGGTGTTGTCTCCTCAGAACGCTGGATAAAATACTCTTCTGGGGTCTGAATGAATATTGATTAGATGCCGTGATCTAGTCGGCTGGTGTAAAACACTGAGAACAGTTTAGCAGTAAAAGATTCTGATTGGCTAGGCTTCAACAGAGGTCTACTGGAATTGTTTGCTTTGTTGTCCAGGTCCCGATTCGTTGACTGTTGAAGTTGTTGCTTCTCTTTTCTTCGTAAGGGTGCATATACAGGATCTATGTCGATGTGTTTGTTGGTGGATCCTTCTGTAGAGAATCACACTATGAGAAATTTTTGAGGCAAGGCGCTGGCTGTCATCCAATTGAAATGGTGTCCTTCTTCATCTTCATGAGTCGATACCAGAGAGTGCAGGTCATGCCTTCTGCTTGTTAGCTGATGCTTGTGTAGCCTGGTCAATAGTTTTCTTCCTGTTTGACTAATGTAGAGCTTGTCACAGTCGCTACACTGGATTTGGTAGGTAACATTTGTTCTATCAGTTACATTTTGTTGCGCTTTGAGTTTTGATAGATTCCTCCCCAAAGACTAACTTATATATGCCTTTCATAATCTTAAATGCATCTTCAAAAACCCGACATCTCCCTTTGGTTCAGGGAAAACAAACCAACTTCCCAGTTTCATATATTATTTCCACTCTCTTCCTACCCCCCACCTGGATCCACCTATCACCTGCCAGCTCTTGCTTCACTTTTCCCCCTCCTTTTAATACTGGCTATCTCCTCTCTTTCTCTCCTGTCCTGATAGAAGGTCTCAACCCAAAACAGCAACTGTCCATTTCTTTCTAAAGATGCTGCCTGACTTGTTGAGTTCTTCCAGCTGTTTTTCATGATACTCCAGCCTATCCAATCTGTTTCCATAACATCCTAAGGTTATCTTAACATCCTGATGTTAGATGTCGTCTGCACTCTCTCCAATGTAATCACATCCTTCCAGAACTTAACACAGTACTACAAGTGCAGCATACCCAATGTTTTGTAAAACTGCAGCATGACATCTCAACTTCTATTTTGTATGTCAGGCCTACGAACCAGAGCATGCCTGACTAGCAGAGTTCCTCCATCACGTTATATGTGATGCCATATACCTTCTTTACCACCTTATCTACCTGTATTTCCAGTTCAGGGAACAATGGACCTGGGCCCCAAAGTCTTGCAGTTCATCAACATTCTTTGATGTCCTTGCATTTACTGTATATGTCCTGCTCCTATTTGGCTTTCAAAAATATATGACCCTGCTTTAAGCTTCACAGGTTCACTAAAAAATTGACTGTATAAAGTAGTATAAAATCCATTTTTCAATTGTAATTCCAAATAAATTCAGGATTATCTGGCTCACTGCTTACTCATGTGCCATGCTGTTTCCTGGTTTCCTGTGAGAAGGTCCCCGATGTACCATATCACAGGACATGACCTCTCCCAGTGTAATATGCCAGCTAAATTGAGCCAAAGATATTGACAGATAGTGAAGCCCCAGTATCGTATTTACTCTTAAAGACAACTAAAAACAATTTAAGCTTACTAAATCAAATCAAATGAAAAGTCCACTGGCAACTGTGTCTTCCCATTGCTTTCAAATGGACTGATGTACTTGTGCCAAGTTGAACCTGCTATTGAGTCAGTGAGCAGATTTATCAGGCTCAGAGCTAGGAAGGCTGCACAGGTTGACATTGCCCTACTGAATAGCTTCATGAAATCAACTATGTTAGCAAAGAGAAGCCTGCAGTATAAATAGTTAATGGTTTGCATTATGTTAAATTGTGATTCAGAAAGTTTTGTGGGAATGCAACTGTTCTGTAACATGGGGATGTATACTGTAGTCAAATGCATTTCCTGTGCAATTCTCTGAGTATATTAGTATCTGCTCCATTGAGATCCTGCTTTTTGTTTTACCTCAATATCACTGGCTGTTCAGGCTGATTAGGGTTAGGTTGCTTAGAGTTAGTCAGCATGGCTTTGTGAGGGGAAGGTCGTTCTTCACGAGGCTGATTGAAGGAGGAGACAAATCAAATTAATGAAGGTAAAGCAGTGGACATGCCAAGGTTCCCAATGGTAGGCTCATAGAGAATGTGAAGAGGAATGGGATCCAGTGAAACTTTGCAGCATGGATTCAGAATTATTTTGCCCACAGGAAGCAGAGGGTGGTAGCTGATGGAGGGTATTGTACGTGGAAGTTGGTAACCAGTTGAAGGCTGGATTAGTAAGTTTGTAGATGGCACAAAGCTTGGTTGTGGATCACGTAGAAGGTTGTCATAGGTCACAGTGGAAGATTGATAGAATGTAGAGCTGGGCTGAGAAGTGGTAGATGGAATTCAATCCAGAAAAGTGTGTATTGATATATGTTGGAAGGTCGAATGTGAAGGCAGAGCACAGGGTGAACGACAGAATTCTTAACTGTGTAGAGGAACATAGGGATATTGGGGTCCATATATATAGATCCTGTTGTGAAGTATTCTGAAAGTATGTGAATATAGCAGATATTAATTCAAACAAGAACCAGGCTTCATTTTTTATTGTTAATGTAAACAATTTCAAGACTCTTCCAATCAGACTTCATTTTTTTTGTAAATTGCAAGCAGTATATTGAAGTTAAAAGCCCAGGCTGCTCCACAGGCTAAGAGATTGCATATGCAAAAGCCCAACGTTATGACAATGGGTTTGTGTTAATTGGCTTGCATCAAACCAGGCAACATGGCAAAGTTAATTGCCATTGTGACTTGATTGCAAGCAGACAGATGAGACAAATGTTGTCACTTAGCATATGAAACATGCTCACAGGTATAGGTCAATACTTCTTCTGTACTTCACATATTTGCATACTCAGCGACAGCCCTGACAACGTTAATTTTGGGTGTCTGGCTCTCTGTCATTAAAAGATTTTAGAATATTTGTTGTAATTAGTTTCTCCCAAAGACGTTTGGACCTTCAGAGGTGTCTTATCACATACAATGTGCTTCCACTATGTACAGTATATGAAAGGAACCATTTGTCATCCAAAATATTGAAGTCAACAATGTCATTGTAACTATTGAAATTGTATTAAATTACCCACTGTTACCTTTGATCTTAAGGGTATAAAAGTGTGATGTTCCTTTGTGTTTGTGAGCCTCTACCGAGAGTGTTTCCAGAATGATGCCTGCTTATTGTGCTGAACAAAGACTTATATATCACTAACCTTGGTGTCTCTCTGGTGACTTTGATCACAGTCACAAAAGTTGACAGGATGTTTAAAAAGGCATGTGGTGTGTTGCCCTTTATTAGTTGGGGGATTGTATTAGCTCAAGAGCCATGAGGTAATGTTGCAGCTTCATAAAACCCTGGTTCAACCACACTTGGAGGAATGTGTTCAGTTCTGGTTGCTTCATTATGGGAAGGATGTAGAAACTTTAGAGGTGGTACAGAGGAGATTTGCCAGGATGCTGCCACGATTCGAAAATTGTTTTATGAGGAAAGGTTGAGCAAGCGGAGGAAGATAGAGAGGTAACTTAATAGAGAAGTATAAGATGATAAAAGACATAGATCAAATGGATCAAAAGCTGTAGACATTTTCCCAGGGTGGAAATGGCTAATATGAGAGGGCATAGTTTAAGGTGATTGGAAGGGAGTATAAGGAGATGTCAAAGGTTTTTTTTTCATACAGGGAGTGGTAATGTATGTGGAACACCCTACAAGAGTGGTGGTAGAGGCAGATACACTGGAAACTTTTAAGACACTCTCAAATAGGTGCATGGATGAAAGATAAATGGAGAGCTATCATGGAGAGAAGGATTAGATTGATCTTAGCATACGTTAAAATGTACGGTACTGTAATGTAATGTTCTTAATGAATGCTAAACTTTTAACTTGTTTACTTTGTTTTGATATTGAGTGTATTGATGTAGCCACTAATCTTACTCTTCTTACTTCAACAAATCAGGATGTTGATGAAGTTGGTATAATGGTTGTCCATTGCTCTGATGATGCTGCAAAGTTTTAATGTTCAAAACTAAGTACAATTTTATGAAAGCTATTATTATTATTAGTGAGATATCTAATAAGCAACTGAGCTTGTAAGCACCAGATGTGCATCTGAGAAGAGGAGAACCTGGAGTTAAGGGTCAGGAGGATATTGAGACACTAGTTACACTTAGTTGAGCACTTAGTTGAGGCCATGCATCCTCATGTAGCAGACACCCAAAGCAAATTCTGTTTTCCAGGCGCTGCAATAGAAGGCCATTCTCGGGTCGATAGAGAAAAATAATAGAAGGATGTGCTCAAACTCTTGGAAAAATGCATCATCCACTTTGATTCCTAGAAATTCTAGCCCATGACAGCTTAAAGCTGACAATGTGATGGTACTTAAAACATTGAAGCTGGGCCTCGTGTAAGTGGCAGAAAGAGCAGATCACCTCAGAGAGTACCATTTCAACCGCAGCGGGCTCCTTCTGTGGAAGAGTCTGCTTCATTATTCACCTCTTGCTCCCGAAGGAAGATGTGTACTTCAGACACATACACACACACACTCCCCCCCCCACCGAGGGACTCAGTGAGTCAAGCAGCATCTACGGAAGAGAATAAGCATTTGAATTTGCAGCCCAAGGCCCCTCATCATGACTGTGTCCTGATGAAAGGTCTCAGTCCAAAATGTTGACTGTTTATTCCTCTCCCTAGTAGCAGTAGTACAATCACTCAAGGAGAGTACGATGCTCTCCTCAGGGGTTGTCTGTTGGTGGGTCCCCAGGAGGCTGTAGGCATTGATCCATGATCCATATATTCTGGTGCAGTACGGACAGGACTAAGTGGTATCTAGGTTTTGTGGTTGTTCAGCCTCTCCTTTTGCAGCTACTGCTTGTTCTCTGCGGCACAGCGGAGGTCGTTCTCATGTACAGTACTGTGCAAAAGTCTTAGGCACATGTAAAAAAATTCTGTAAAGTAGAGCTGCTTTCAAAAATAATGAAACAAAATGTTTATAAATGTCAAAAAATTCTATAAAGAGCAGTCAACTGTAAAAACCTAAATCAACTCAATATTAGGTGTGACCATCCTTTGTATCAATTCCTTTAGGTACACTGGTAGATGCTTGCCTGGATTGGGGAGCATGCCCAATGAGAATAGGTTGAGTGAACTCGGCCTTTTCTCCTTGGTGCGATGGAGGATGAGAGGTGACCTGATAGAGATGTATAAGATGATGAGCGGCATTGATCGTGTGGATAATCAGAGGCTTTTTCCCAGGGCTGAAATGGCTAACATGAGAGGGCACAGTTTTGAGGTGCTTGGAAGTAGGTACAGAGGAGATGTCAGAGTCAATTCTTTTATGCAGAGGTTAGTGAGTGCGTGAAATGGGCTGCCATTGACAGTGGTGGAGGCGGATATGATAGGATCTTTTAACAGACTCCTGGACAGGTACATGGAGCTTAGAAAAATAGAGGGCTATGGGTAACCCTAGGTAATTTCTAAAGTAAGTACATCAAGTCAAGTCAAGTCACTTTTTATTGTCATTTTGACCATAACTGCTGGTACTGTTCACAGTAAAAATGAGACAACATTTTTCAGGACCACGGTGCTACATGAAACAGTACAAAAACTACACTGAACTACGTAAAAACAACACAGAAAAAAATACACTAGACTACAGACCTACCCAGGACTGCATAAAGTGCACAAAACAGTGCAGGCATTACAATAAATAAAAAACAATAAACAAGACAGTAGGCATAGTAGAGGGCAGTAAGTTGATGTCAGTCCAGGCTCTGGCTATTGAGGAGTCTGATTGATTTGGGGAAGAAACTGTTACATAGTCTGGTCATGAGAGCCTGAATGCTTCGGTGTCTTTTCCCAGATGACAGGAGGGAGAAGAGTTTGTATGTGGGGTACGTGGGGTCCTTCATAATGCTGTTTGCCCTGCGGATGCAGCATGTAGTGTAAATGTCTGTGATGGTGGGACGAGAAACCCCGATGATCCTCTCAGCTGACCTCACTATCCGCTGCAGGGTCTTGCGATCCGAGATGGAGCAGTTTCCGAACCAGGCAATGATGCAGTTGCTCAGGATGCTCTCAATACAACCCTTGTAGTATGTAATGAGGATGGGGGAGGGTGGGAGATGGACTTCCCTCAGCCTTCGCAGAAAGTAGAAACGCTGCTGGGCATTCTTTGCTATGGAGCTGGTGTTGAGGGACCAGGTGAGATACTCTGCCAGGTGAATACCAAGAAATTTGGTGCTCTTAACGATCTCTACCGAGGAGCCATCAATGTTCAGCGGGGAGTGGTCGCTCCATGCCCTCCTGAAGTCAACAACCATCTCTTTAGTTTTGTTCACATTCAGAGACAGGTTGTTGGTTCTGCACCAGTCCGTTAGCTGCTGCACCTCCTCTCTGTAAGCTGACTCGTCGTTCTTGCTGATGAAACCCACCACGGTTGTGTCATCGGTGAACTTAATGATGTGGTTCGAGCTGTGTGTTGCAGTACAGTTGTGGGTCAGTAGAGTGAACAGCCCACACAGCCCTGGGGAGCCCCCATGCTCAGTGTGATGGTGTTGGAGATGCTGTCTCCGATCCGGACTGACTGAGATCTCCCAGTCAGGAAGTCCAGTATCCAGTTGCAGAGGGAGGTGTTCAGGCGCAGTAGGCTCAGCTTTCCAATCAGTTTCTGAGGGATGATTGTGTTGAATGCTGGACTGAAGTCTATGAACAGCATTTGGCACAGCATTGTGGTCCGAAGGGCCTGTATTGTGCTGTGGGTTTTCTATATTTCTATTATTCCAAGCATCTTAGAGAAGCTGCCACAATTCTTCTGCAGACCTTGGCTGTCTCACTTGCTTCTTTCTCTCCACGTAATCCCGGACAGGATCGATAATGTTGAGATCAGGGCTCTGAGGAAGCCTTGCCATCTAAAACCATATTAAAAGCCTAGGGTGCTTAAAACTTTTGCACAGTACTGTAGTACAGCTTCCTCTTGAACAGATTTCCTCAACAGATTTGATATTTCCCATGCAATAAATTGCCAGTTTTTAGATGTAATGTTGAGTTTGTTCAGGCAGATTTTGATGTTGTCTTTGCCCACAGGGGCTCACTGACCTTGCTTCATGGGAATAAAGGATTTGTTTGTGGACGCATGAGTTCGGCATTTGAATGGCGTGACCTATCCATCTTTATTGTGGGGGAGATGCTGTTCATGTTCCTGGTTGAAGATGGAGCTGCAGAAGATGTACGACTGCTTACTGATAAATCATAAAGCAAGAGATTTGACTGGAAAGTTACTTATTGCATCTTTATTGAAGAAAATTATAGTGAACTATCATTGCAAGGAGGCAGGCGGAGATAAGGCTGGTTCAAGGGATGAGCCATGCTGGGGCATTCTGAGGCATAATGTGTTCGTGTTCGAGCAGGGGAAGCAGATGGAATTCGTATCAGTGTCAGAGATGGAGTGAGTGATTTGGAGAGGTGTCAATGTGGAAGAGTTTCGACACCCATCTACCTAACGGTGCAAGGTTGAATCGCTCCAAGCGCTGGGCCGATTTAATGAGATTGAGAATGTCTTTGGGCATAACAGAGCACCGGGATGCAGGTGCCAGACAATTCAAATGTTGGCCCAGATAGACTGGAAGCCTGAGTGTTGATCTGATTTTGCTGACTTCTCCACGAATGTTTATTCCTTTCTCCGCAGTGCTGAGAAATGATTCGGTTGCTGTGTATTTCTGCTTCACTGGTGTGATGAACCAGGGACCGAGGCTTGGCTTTGGCCTGCTCTGGCTGCTCTGGGAGCAGATCTGGGACTCAATCTCATTCAGGATGCTGTTAGCTTGCTTCTATTGTTACCATGATATGTGTGTGTGTGTTTTTCTCTCTCTCTTTCCCTGTGTAATGGCTTTTGGTCTTTTCTTCAATTGAATCATGCAGCCCTGTTTGACTCTTGTCCTGACAGTGAAGGGTTCAGATTCAGCACCACTGTTACTGAGTACCGTGGCTGACATGCTATCATGCAGTAGGCTCAGTAATCGTAAGTACTTGTCAGGACAGCCATGTCCTGATTGTATACTCCTGAGAGCTTGGTGGTCTACTATATCAAATGGCTTTATCAAATCTATGAAAGCCAAGAACAACAATTGCCTTTGTTCACAGCATTTTCCCTGTAATTGGTGGCTGTGGTACTGCTAGATCAGGGAGTAACCTTTTTTATGCCATGGACCCCTTTGGCAGGCTGGTGAAGCCTATGGACAACTTCTCAGAATAATGCAGGATTACAAAATAAATCAATTATATTGAAATACAGTTAGCACCATATTAAAAAGACAGATCTGTGATAGTAATATATATGCTTCATTATTAATGCATTAAATAACAAGGCAGTACATTTAAAATATAGGCAAGTTAAAATTAAATTTTATTTTTTTAAAGGCATCAGTGTGAAGGTTTTTGTTCTTTAGCTTGAACAAGAGCATTAAACTGCGGGGCAGTCTTTGACAAAGCTACACCGATGACATATTAGAGATCCAACTGATTTCGATTCTTTTTTGTCTTAATGGTCACAAATGTTGAAAATCATGATTCACAAAGATATGTTGTTGAAAATGAAATTACAGCCTCCATAACTCCATACAAGGTGAGCATACACTTCTCTCAAAAAACGCCAGAATTCACCAAGGCTTTTTGAGTTAAACTCCAATTGAAGTAAGTTTTTGAGCCAAGATCAATGAGTTCATCTTTGGCTAGATCAACACCTTCGATACAATTCATATCAGTAAGAAAAGGGTTGTGAATCTGTGGTTGAACTTTAATGCCATCGATGTTGAAATGACTTTTGAAAGAGTTCTGAAGTGCTTCCAAGTGTTTGCAGATGTCTCTCTTCAAAGAAGAAGAAGAACTGCCCTTAACTTGGCAGTGGAGTTATCGGGGCACTGTCATGACGGTGTTTCCGTAGCAAGCTATTCTTCTTTTTACGAGTTGCTAGCTCGACGCTCAACCCGACTTGGATTCGAACTCGGGAACCTTCACTCTGGAGTCTAGCACTGATATTATTGCGCCACCAAGCGCAAAAAAAATTGACAGCTAATTTTGTATCTCAGCTCCAACTTGGTCAAGCACATTCTCCAGTATTTGAAGTTTGCAAAGATGTCAGCCTCTCCTCTCTTCTTCCATATCAGCATCTTAGATAAGAAAGCTTGTAATTTTTCAGTAGTATCCATAATGGTGACTTCAGGACTTTGAATTGAAAGACTTATTTCATTCATGTGATTAAAAATATCTGCCAGGTAAGCAAAGCCATTGATACATCCTTTTTAAATAAAGTGTTCCAAGAATGCATTCTCTTTTCAGAGAAAGTGCAAGTTCAAACAAGTACTTCAAGACTTGTCCTCTTGAAAGCCAGCGAACTTCTGTATGGTAGAGAAGCACTTCATATTCTCACTCAATTCTTGACATATTTTAAAAACACTGTTATTCAGTGATCTGCTTCTAATAAAGTTGATGATTTTTATGGCTGTTGACAAAATTTCTGTGAGGGTTGTTGGAAGGGTCTTTGTTGCCAGTGCATGTCTGTGCTTTCTTTTTCACTAAAGTAGCAAACCCATATGTATTACCAAGCATTGCAGGAACTCCATCTCTGCAAAGAGTAATGAAGATTTTCTTTCCAATCAAAGTTTTGTTTGGCCAAAAAAAAAACTTTTTACCATTTCTAAAACATCAATGGCCTTTGTATTCCCAAAAGGGACTCACAAAATAAGGATTCTTCTTTGACTGCATCACCATATGTGGACAACAAACAAAAACAAAGAGTTGATGATATTGAGAGATGGCTATAGTTTCATCTAGTTGCATACTGAATGGGTGTTGCAAGGTTACTAATTCCTCAAAGACCTGCTTCAAAATGTTGAAAGAAATATAAACTATTCTAGAATGTACCACGTTATTTGATAAGGGAACTGCTTCAAGTTTTTCCTCCATTCCAATCCACAAAACAGCTGGACCATTTCCAGTCCACATGCCTATACTGAAATCTCTGCAATGGTGTGGAGTTTCTTTCTCTTGGCAATCCGGTACATAGCTTTATAGGATGCTTCAAGAAAAGTCTTTTTTTGAAATGGCAAATCCAAGTTTTGGAAGCGTCATAACTTTTTCGAATAGGGTTTTCTTCACGCAAAAAAACCCGCAACTTTCGATGCATTTTCATGATGGACAGACGTGAGGTACTCTTTAAGTTTTGCTGGCTTCATACTTCCGATCACAAGAACTTTTCCGCACAAGGAACACTCTGGCTTTTGTGTCCTGCCGTGCCCCTTAATGCAAGTGAAACCATTTAATACAGAGTTCCTTTTCTTGGACATTTCAAATGAAATTGGGTCTGCAAAATAAATATATCTAAAATAAAATATTTGATTCAGTTGACATGTTTTGAAACAATATTTTGTATGGTTTTTTAAGTAATTTGTTTGATAAATAAACAAAGAAATAAGTAACCTGTATGTTAAGTGAAGTTTAAGATATTCAAGAAATTTGCATGCCAAGTAAAATAAGGCAGATTTTACAATTTTTCCAAAGTTTTAATATTTAGTGATACTCAGATAGACACAAGGATTGTAGCAGTAGCTCGGGTGTTATGTTATTCTTGGAATTAGACTATTGTTGTGCATGAAGTCACGTGGTATTTCAAAAGACCTCGCAGCCCTATGGAGAGTTAAGAATTTTCATTTGAACGGTCCAGTTTTGCAAAACTTTAACAAACAATATAACAAACAAAGACTTTTTGGTGACAAAGTCACAGGTACTGCTAATACTGCTGAGGTTTGTTGCCTACATTCATATATGAAGGAAATGCTAAATTTCAGTTAGTGGTTAATGAAAATAAAGATGTATTTTTTTTCCCATCCAAGTTCATGGACCCCCTGGAATCTGTCCCAGGTTAAGAGCCCCTGCTCTAGATGGACAGAACTGAGATTCAGGGACTACTTCCTCTGACAGTGGAAGGAGTCATTTGGCAAGGATGACCCTCCATAGATGCTGTCTGACATGCTGAGTTACTCCAGCATCTTGTGTGTTTTGCTCAGGGTTTCCAGCATATGCAGAATCACTTGTGTGTATGTATACTTCAGCTGCTTCTTCAGTGCCTGAGGCCCCCACTGATACATTCTTCAGATAGGTCTGTAAATGGGCAAACAGTCTTACAGCCTTAAACAGGCTGCTTAAATACTTAGAGCTCTCATTGTAAATTTATGTATGAGAAGGTTGAATACTGACTGGTGCTGATATGTATGGAACTATTGACATGTGATTATGAGAAAAATTGGGGGCTTGAGGCAGGGTGCAATTGGGTCAGCATATGTCATTAAAAATTGCAGATTGAGAGCATTTGGCCAAGGGGATCAGTAATTCCATTAGTTCTGAATTGATGATTGAAGGCGCTTTCGGTGACTTTGGAGATTGCGCAGGTCGATGGTTTGCACTGAGCTTGCAAGATTAGTGAAACTTTTTTTGAAGTGGTTGGATATCCACTCACAACCCTCTCCAACCTTAACATTAAGGGGTTATACTAACTGGTACATTACTGTGACATCCCACTAATGTTAGGGTGGCATGGTAGCTTAACAGTTAATGAAACACTTTTCAGCACCGGTGATCAGAAGATGGGGATTCAGTTCCTGCCTCAATCTGAAAGGAATTGGTATGTTCTCCCTCTGACCTTGTGATCCTATTTCCTCCCATATTCCAAAGATGTTTGGGTAAATCAGTAAATTGTGGGCGTGCTATATTGACACCAGTAGTATGGCAACACTGGCAGGCTGCATCCAGCAAATCCTCAGATAATATTGATCGTTGTCGCACAATGACACATTTCGTTGTATGTTTCAATGTTTCGGTACATGTGACAAAAAAGCTAATCTTTATAAAAGCAAAAATTGTTTTTTTGATGTGGTTCATAAATCTGCTTGCATATTGACTCTAAATTAACAGCCCTATTTTCAGAGGCTATTAAGATTGTGCAAGATTGAAAATAAAACATGAAATTGCAAATTCTTGGACTTATTTGTAAACATTTTCTTTTGAACAAAAGTAAAATTATGTTGCTGTGTTGAATTCTGCTGAGCTTCTCAATTACACTGCATCAAGTACAACGAAGTTTTAATTTCATCAGCTTTGCCTCCAACTTCTACCCTCCCCTCAAATGCAGATGGTCCACCTTTG
Source organism: Hemitrygon akajei (assembly GCF_048418815.1). Classification (NCBI taxonomy): domain Eukaryota; kingdom Metazoa; phylum Chordata; class Chondrichthyes; order Myliobatiformes; family Dasyatidae; genus Hemitrygon; species Hemitrygon akajei. The sequence continues at coordinate 64,856,469 of NC_133126.1, read as the reverse complement.
CAACTTCTCTCTCCTTTCTCAGTCTCTCGAGACAGACTGTCCACTGACATCTTTTACAAACCTATTGACTCTCACAGTTATCTTGAATCTTCCCACCCCGTCACTTGTAAAATTGCTAATCCCCTCTCTCAGTTCCTCTGTCTCTGCCACATTTGTTCTCAGGATGAGGCTTTCCATTCTAGAACATCCGAGTTGTCTTCTTTTTTCAAAGAATGCGAGTTCCCTTCCATTACCATTGATGCTGTTTTCAATACAATCATCTTCATTTCTTGCATATCTGTTCTCATCCCATTCCCCTTGATGCACCATCAATAACTCTAGGAGACATGAGGTGAGAGATAGTCTTTTATTAGCTGGAAGAGAGCACTATCAGCAGCAAGAGACCATTACACAACATCCTGGAGTCTGAGGGAGGAGCAGTGCCTCCAATCGCCTTTATACCGGGGTCTGTGGGAGGAGCCACAGGAGCAGTCAGCAGGGGGGGCGTGTCCAGACAGGTATATGTAGTTCACCACACCCCTGCCATTATAACTAGGATAGGGGTCTTCTTGTCCTTACCTAACACAGCACGAGCCTCTGCGTAAAGTACATCATTCTCCACAACTACCTCCATCTCCAAAGAAATCCTGCCACAAAACACATCATTCCCTATGCCCCCCTACTCTCCATATTGTTCTCTATGTGACTCCATTGTCCACTTGCTCAACCTACTGATTTCCCTCCTGGTACTATCCCTGCAAGCATGTCAAGTGCTACACCTGCACTTGCACCGCCGCCCTCAACACCGTGCAGGGCACCAGATGACACGGTCTGTTGGGGTTAAACCCACGAGTCTGTTGTTTCCAGTGCTCCCGCTGCGGCATCCTTTACATTGGTGCAATGACACAGATTGAGGAATCGCTTTGAAGAGAACCTTCACTCAGTCCACTGTGAAAGACAGGATCTACCTATGGCTACCCAGTTTCAATTTAAACTGCCCATTCCCATTCTGTCATGTCTGACCATGGCCTTCTCCACTGCCATGATGAGGCCAAACTCAGGTTGAAGAAGCAACACCTCAAATTCGATTTGTGTATCCCCCCATCCTGATGACATTAATACTGGCTTCTCCAACTTCTGGTCATTTTTCTCCCTGCCTTCCTTCTCTCTTTTTTCCATTTCCCATTCTGGTTACCCTTTTCATTTTCTTTTCATTTCCCATTCCATTACCCCTTTTCTTCTGCTTGGTTTGCCTATCAACTCCCTCTGGTACTTCTCCTACTTTCCCTTCTTCCATGGTTCACTGTCCTCTCCTTCTTCAGCTCTTTACCTCTTCCGCCTATCTCCTCCCAGCTTCTTATTTCATCCCCCTCTCCCCTAGCCACCCACTTTCCCCCTCACCTGGTCTCTCCTATCACCTGCTGTGTTGTACTCCTTTCCCTTCCCTCCACCTTCAGCCCCACTTCCCTTCCTTTCCTGATGAAGGGTCTCAGCCTAAAACATCAACTGCTCATTTCCCTCCACAGATGCTGCCTGACTTGCTGAAATGCTGCAGTATTTTGTCAAGTTTTTACTACCTTTTTTTAATTTTGGGAGGAATGTTGTCTTTTCAATGCAAAAGCAGTGGCATTATGGGTGAAGGTAATATGGAGTATTAAAGTACATTTGGGTGGCTTATGTTACCATGAGCCTTCAGCCATTGTTCTGGAGGGAAATGAGGCTGCAGGTTTGCTGAAAAAGTCTTAGTGACCTGCTGCAGTGCACAGCTATCTTGTACGTAGCACACACTGCAGTCACAATATACTGGTGGAGGAGGGATGAAACGTCTCTATAAAACAGGCCACTGATCAAGCAGACAGCCTTTTTGTTTCACTTGGATGATGTCAAGCTCTCTCAGAGTAATTCAAGCAGCAGTCATCCAGCCAAGTGGAAAGCATTCCTTCACACTCCGTATGTGCCTGGAAGTGAGTCACCCATCTGAGAGCCTGCTCTCTGCTCCTTTATTCACTGTATTTATGTGACAAGTCCTGGAGGTTGTTGGAAAGTGAATGGAAAAAGCAAGTGGACAGTCATGGCTCTGTTGTATGGTGCAAATATTAATTGTTAATTGTAAATTATTGGCCTTAATCTGTTTTTTTGGTCAGGTTGTGCACGCACTGCTGCTTTATAAGAGGCACGACAACTGGAACTTAACTGTGTGCAATTATCCATTAATGTCCCCACTCATGATTCTATCGAATGGAGAGATCACCAATGAAGCATTAAGATGATTGGTTGCTTCCTCATCCATATAACATATAACAATTACAGCAGAGAAACAGGCCATCTCGGCCCTTCTAATCCATGCCAAACGCTTACTCTCACCTAGTCCCACTGACCCGCACTCAGCCCATAACCTTCCATTCCTTTCCTGTCCATTTACCTATCCAATTTTACTGTAAATGACAATACCGAACCTGTCTCTATCACTTCTACTGGAAGCTCGTTCCACACAGCTACCACTCTCTGAGTAAAGAAATTCCCCCTTGTGTTACCCTTAAACTTTTGCCCCCTAACTCTCAACTCATGTCCTCTTGTTCGAATCTCCCCTACTCTCAATGAAAAAAGCCAATCCACGTCAACTCTATCTATCCCCCTCGTAATTTTAAATACCTCTATCAAGTCCCCACACAACCTTCTACGCTCCAAAGAATAAAGACGTAACTTGTTCAGCCTTTCCCTGTAACTTAGGTGCTGAAACCCAGGTAACATTCTAGTAAATCTTCTCTGTACTCTCTCTATTTTGTTGATATCTTTCCTATAATTCGGTGACCAGAACTGTACACAATACTCCAAATTCGGCCTCACCAATGCCTTGTACAATTTTAACATTACATCCCAACTCCTATACTCAATGCTCTGATTTATAAAGGCCAGCATACCAAAAGCTTTCTTCACCACCCTATCCATATGAGATTCCACCTTCAGGGAACTATGCACCATTATTCCTAGATCACTCTGTTCTACTGCATTCTTCAATGCCCTAGCATTTACCATGTATGTCCTATTTGGATTATTCCTACCAAAATGTAGCAGCTCACACTTATCAGTATTAAACTCCATCTGCCATCTTTCAGCCCACTCTTCGAACTGGCCTAAATCTCTCTGCAAGCTTTGAAAACCTACTTCATTATCCACAACGCCACCTACCTTAGTATCATCTGCATCCTTACTAATCCAATTTACCACCCCATCATCCAGATCATTAATGTATATGACAAACAACATTGGACCCAGTAGAGATCCCTGAGGCACACCACTAGTCACCAGCCTCCAACCTGACAAACAGTTATCCACCACTACTCTCTGGCATCTCCCATCCAGCCACTGTTGAATCCATTTTACTACTTCAATATTAATACCTAATGATTGAACCTTCCTAACTAACCTTCCGTACGGAACCTTGTCAAAGGCCTTACTGAAGTCCATTTAGACAACATCCACTGCTTTACCCTTGTCAACTTTCCTCGTAACCTCTTCAAAAAATTCAATCATATTTGTCAAACATGACATTCCACGCACAAATCCATGCTGACTGTTCCTAAGCAGACCCTGTCTATACAGATAATTATATATACCATCTCTAAGAATACTTTCCATTAATTTACCCACCACTGACGTCGAACTGACAGGCCTATAATTGCTAGGTTTACTCTTAGAACCCTTTTAAACAATGGAACCACATGAGCAATGTGCCGATCCTCCGACACCATCCCCGTTTCTAATGACATTTGAAATATTTCTGTCAAAGTCCCTACTATTTCTACACTAACTTCCCTCAATGTCCTAGGGAATATCCTGTCAGGTCCTAGAGATTTATCCACTTTTATATTCCTTAAAAGCGCCAGTACTTCCTCCTCTTTAATCTTCATAGTTTCCATAACTTCCGTACTTGTTTCCTTTCCCTTATACAATTCAATATCCTTCTCCTTAGTGAATACCGAAGAAAAGAAATTGTTCAAAATCTCCCCCATCTCTTCCGGCTGCACACATAGCTGTCCACTCTGATTCTCTAAAGGACCAATTTTATCCCTCATTATCCTTTTGCTATTAATATAACTGTAGAAATTCTTTGGATTTATTTTCACCTTACTTGCCAAAGCAACCTCATACCTACTTTTAGCTTTTCTAATTTCTTTCTTAAGATTCTTTTTACATTCTTTATATTCCTCGAGCACCTCATTTACTCTATGCTGCCTATATTTATTGTAGATATCTCTCTTTTTCCGAACCAAGTTTCCAATATCCCTTGAAAACCATGGCTCTCTCAAACTTTTAACCTTTCCTTTCAACCTAACAGGAACATAAAGATTCTGTACCCTCAAAATTTCACCTTTAAATGACCTCCATTTCTCTATTACATCCTTCCCATAAAACAAATTGTCTCAATCCACTTCTTCTAAATCCTTTCGCATCTCCTCAAAGTTAGCCTTTCTCCAATCAAAAATCTCAACTCTGGGTCCAGTCCTATCCTTCTCCATAATTATATTGAAACTAATGGTATTGTGATCACTGGACCCGAAGTGCTCCCCAACACATACCTTCATCACCTGACCTATCGCATTCCCTAACAGAAGATCCAACGCTGCCCATTCTCTAGTTGGTACCTCTATGTATTGCTGCAAAAAACTATCCTGCACACATTTTGCAAACTCCAAACCATCCATCCCTTTTACAGAATGGGCTTCCCAGTCTATGTGTGGAAAATTTAAATCTCCCACAATCACAACCTTGTGCTTACTACAAATATCTGCTATCTCCTTGCAAATTTGCTCCTCCAATTCTCACTGCCCATTAGGTGGTCTGTAATACACCCCTATAAGTGTTACTACACCGTTCCCATTCCTCAATTCCACCCAAATAGACTCCCTAGACAAGCCCTCTAATCTATCCTGTCAGAGCACTGCTGTAATATTTTCTCTGACAAGCTACACAACACCTCCCCCTCTTGTCCCTCTGATTCTATCCCACCTGAAGCAGCGAAATCCAGGAATATTTAGTTGCCAATCACACCCCTCCTGCAACCATGTTTCACTAATAGCTACAACGTCATATTTCCAGGTATCAATCCATGCTCTAAGCTCATCCACCTTTCTTACAATGCTCCTAGCATTAAAATAAATGCAGTTAAGAAATTCTCCACCATTTATCTCTAACAGTACAAAGAACTTTACTGTCTTCTTTTTCTTCCTTCTCCCACACTGTTCCTGCACTCTGGTTCCCCTCCCCCCTCGTATCTAGTTTAAATCCACTGGATCCTCTCTAGCAAACCTACCTGCAGGAATATTTGTCCCCCTCCAGTTCAGATGTAAACCGTCCCACCGGATCAGGTCCCTCCTTCCCTGGAAAACTGCCCAATTTTCTATAAATCTGAAGCCCTCCCACCTGCACCATGTCTTCAGCCATGTGTTGATCTGCGCTATCTTACTATTTCTAAACCCATCTGCACATGGCACTGGTAGCAATCCTGAGATTGCTATCCTGGAGGTCCTGTCCTTTAACTTGGCTCCTAGCTCCCTAAACTCACCTTTCAGGACCTCCTCACTCTTCCTATCCATGTCATTGGTCCCTACATGGACCCCGACATCCGGCTGTTCACCCTCCCTCTTGAGAATACTGAGAACTCGATCCGAGATATCGCGGACCCTGGCACCAGGGAGGCAACAGACCATCCGGGATTCTCAATCTCTTTCTCAGAACCTCCTATCTGTCCCCCTAACTATCGAATCCCCTATCACTACTGCTCTCCTCTTTTCCCTCCTTCCCTTCTGAGCTGAGGGTCCAGTCTCGGTGCCAGAGATGCAACCACTGCAACGTGTCCCTGGTAGGTCGTCCCCACCAACAGTATCCAAAACGGTATACTTATTATTGGTGGGAACAGCCACAGGGGTGCTCTGCTCTTCCTGTCCATTCCCCTTCCCTCTCCTGACAGTCACCCAACTACCTGTCTCCTGACTCCTAGGGGTGACTATCTCCCTGAAACTGCTGTCTATTTCTGCCTCTGCCTCCCGAATGATCCGAAGTTCATCCAGCTCAGTTCCCTAACACGGTTTGTCGGGAGCTGCAGCTGGATGCACCTTTTGCAGGTGTAGTCATCAGGGACAATTGCGCTCGCCCTGACTTCCCATGTACTGCAAACGGAGCACTCAGCTGCCCTAAATGCTGCCTCCATTACCTACTCCTAAGTTAATTAGATTAATTAAAGGAGCTTACCCGGCCTTACCTCACCTGGAGTGAAGCTCGTATTCAGCCTCTGCTCGCTTTTTAAATTCCCCTGCTGATCTCAGAGGCCGACCTTCACGCACTTGCGCAGTCGTGCCCCGTTCAACCTCGCCTCTGCCTGTTCTCAGTCCACTCTGACGATCCATCACATTAAGCATTAATTCCCTACACTCCAGCATACGGTAGTGCACAGTGTTCCAGCTACAAGTCCCTGCACTTACACCCTTAAAACATAGGATAGGCTCCATTCCCTGCAGGCTCTTCAGTCACAGAGTATCCTAACTTGGAACTATATTATTGCTCCTTTCTGATCGCTGGATATAATTTCTGGAATTCTATCCTACATTAAAATGATTGGAGAGGTTCAAGAAGGCAATTTACTACCATCTTCTCAAGGTCAACATTGGCATGTGGCAAAGGTAATGTCGCAGTAGTTATGGGGGACTTCAACATGCAGGTGAACTGGGAGAATCAGGTTGGTGCTGAACCCCAGGATAGGGAGTTTGTAGAGTGCCTACGGGATGCATTCTTGGAACAGCTTGTACGAGAGCCGACCAGGGACAAGGCTATTCTGGATTTAGTGTTGTGTAATGAACAGGATTTGATAAGCGATCTTGAAGTAAAGGAGCCATTAGGAGGTAGTGACCATAATATGATAAGTTTTTATCTGCAATTTGAGAAGGATAAGGGCAGATCGGAGGTGTCAGTGTTGCAGTTGAACAAAGGAGACTATGGAGCCATGAGGGAGGAGCTGGCCAAAGTTAACTGGACGGATATCCTAGGAGAAAAGACAGTGGAACAGCAATGGCAGATATTCTTGGGAATAATGCACAAGGTGCAAAATCAGTTCATCCCCCGGAGAAGGAAGGATTCCAAGGGGGGAAAGGGGCCACAGTGGTTGACAAAGGAAGTCAGAGATTGCATAGCATTAAAAAAAAGGAAATATGACAGAGCTAAGGTGAGTGGGAGGACAGATGATTGGGAAATTTTTAAGGAACAACAGAACTTAGCTAAAAAGGCAATACGGGGAGAAAAATGAGATACGAACGCAAGCTAGCCAGGAATATAAAGGAGGATAGCAAAAGCTTTTTTAGGTATGTGAAGAGAAAGAAGATAGTTAAGAACAATATTGGGCCCTTGGAGAATGAATTGGGTGAAATTGTTATGGGAAACAGAGAAATGGCAGAAGAATTTAATAAGTACTTTAGATCTGTCTTCACTAGGGAAGACACAAGCAATCTCCCAGATGTATGGATGGGCAAGGACATAGGGTAACAGAGCAAATGAAACAGATTGACATTAGGAAGGAAACGGTGATGAGTAGACTGATGGGACTGAAGGCTGACAAATCCCCAGGTCCAGATGGTCTGCATCCTAGGGTACTAAAGGAGGTGGCTCTGGAAATTGCGGATGCATTGGTAATCATTTTCCAATGTTCCTTAGATTCAGGACCAGTTCCTGAGGATTGGAGAATGGCTAATGTTATCCCACTTTTTAAGAAAGGAGGGAGGGAGAAAACAGAGAACTATCGTCCTGTCAGCCTAACATCAGTAGTGGAGAAGATGCTAGAGTCCATTATTAAAGATGAAATAGTGGCATACCTAGATAGCAGTGATAGGATTGGGCCGAGCCAGCATGGATTTACCAAGCGCAAATCATGCTTGACTAATCTATTGGAGTTTTTCGAGGATGTAACCAGGAAGTTAGATAAGGGAGATCCAGTGGATGTAGTGTACCTTGATTTTCAGAAGGCATTTGATAAGGACCCACATAGGAGATTGGTGAGTAAAATCAGAGCTCATGGCATTGGGGGGAAGATATTGACATGGATAGAAAACTGGTTGGCAGATAGAAAGCAAAGGGTAACGGTGAATGGGTGTTTCTCGGAATGGCAGGTGATGACTAGTGGGGTGCCACAGGGCTCGGTATTGGGACCACAGCAGTTTACGATTTACATCAACGATTTAGATGAAGGCATTGAGAATAACATCAGCAAGATTGCTGATGATACTAAACTGGGTGGCAGTGTGACATGTGATGAGGATGTTAGGAGAATTCAGGGTGACTTGGATAGGCTGGGTGAGTGGGCAGATACTTGGCAGATGACGTTTAATGTGAATAAGTGTGAGGTTATCCACTTTGGGAGTAAGAACAGGAAGGCAGATTATTATCTGAACGGTGTAGAGTTAGGTAAAGGAGATATACAAAGAGATCTAGGAGTCCTTGTTCATCAGTCACTGAAGGTGAATGAGCAAGTGCAGCAGGCAGTGAAGAAGGCTAATGGAATGTTGGCCTTTATTACAAAAGGAATTGAGTACAAGAGCAAGGAAATCCTTTTGCATTTGTACAGGGCCCTGGTGAGACCACACCTGGAGTATTGTGTACAGTTTTGGTCTCCAGGGTTAAGGAAGGACATCCTGGCTGTAGAGGAAGTGCAGCGTAGATTCACAAGGTTAATTCCTGGGATGTCTGGACTGTCTTACGCAGAGAGGTTAGAGAGACTGGGCTTGTACATGCTGGAATTAAGGAGGTTGAGAGGGGATCTGATTGCAACATATAAGATGATTAAGGGATTGGACAAGATAGAGGCAGGAAATATGTTCCAGATGCTGGGAGAGTCCAGTACCAGAGGGTATGGTTTGAGAATAAGGGGTAGGTCATTTAGGACAGAGTTAAGAAAAAACTTCTTCTCCCAGAGAGTTGTGAGGGTCTGGAATGCACTGCCTCGGAAGGCAGTGGAGGCCAATTCTCTGGATGCTTTCAAGAAGGAGCTAGGTAGGTATCTCATGGATAGGGGAATCAAGGGATATGGGGACAAGGCAGGAACCGGGTATTGATAGTAGATGATCAGCCATGATCTCAGAATGGCGGTGCAGGCTCGAAGGGCTGAATGGTCTACTTCTGCACCTATTGTCTATTGTCTATTGTCAATTAGGGATGGACAATAAATGCTGCCTTTGAAGACAAGAACCAAAAATATGAATAAAACATATATTACATCTGGAATGCTCTCATGAGTGACATTTAACAGGTACAGGTATCTTAATTTATGCTAGATCTAGTTGTGAATCATGCTGAAAGAAGATTGTAGCATGAAGCATAACAACCAAGGATACACATTGTATCGAAAGGACAGGCAGGTAGTCAGAGGGGGTAGTGTGGCTCTGTTGGTAAAAATTAAAATCAAATTATTAGAAAGAGGTGACAGGATAGGAAGGTGTTGAATTGTTGTGGTTAGAGCTAAGGAACTGCAAGGGTGAAAAGACTACTGGGAGTTATATACAGACCCTAAAATAGTAGTAAAGATGTTGTTTACAAATTACAACAGAAGATGGAAAACGCATGCCAAAAGGGCAATGTTACGATAGTCATGGGGGATTTCAGTATGCAAGTAGATTGGGAAAATCAGGTTGGTGCTGGATCCCAAGAGGGAGATCCTCCATAATCTCACAAGATGGCTTTTTGGACCAGCTCGTGATTGAGCCTACTAAGGGATTAGCTATGCTGGACTGGGTGTTGTGCAATGAGACAGAATTGATTTGATAGGTTAAGTTAAAGGGCCAATGATCAGAATATGATAGAACTCAACCTGCAATTTGAGAAGAAGAAGCTAAAGTCAGATGTATCAATATTAAAGTGGAGTAAAGGCAATTATAGAGGCATGAGAGGAGTTGGCCAAAATTTATTGGAAAGGAACACTAGCAGGGATGACAGCAGAGCAGCAATGGGGGGAATTTCTGGGAACAATATGTAAAGCACAGGATAGATACATCCCAAAGAGGAAGAAGTATGCTAATAGGAAGATGACACAACCATGTCTAATAAGAGAAGTCAAAGCCAACATTAAAGCCAAAGAGAGGGCCCACTATAGAACAAAAATTAGTGGGATTAGAGGATTGGGAAGCTTTTGAAAACCAACAGAAGGCAACTAAAAAGTCATAAGGAATGAGAAGATGGAAAACAAAGGTAAACAAGTTAATAATATTAAAGAGGATACCAAAAGTTTCTTCAGATACATGAAGTATAAAAAAGAGATGAGAGTAGATATTAAACTGCTGGAAAATATTGCTTGAGAGGTAGTGATGGGGGACAAGGAAGTGGCAGATAAACTGACTAAGTACTTTGCATCAGTCTTCACTGTGGAAGACACAATGCTGGAAGTTCGAGAGTGCCGGGGACAGAAGTGTGTGAAGTTGCCATTACTACGGAGAAGGTTGTTGGATAACTGAAAGGTCTGAAGGTAGATAGGTCTCCTGGACCAGATGATATATTCGCCCCAGGATTCGTAAGAGGTGGCTGAAGAGATTGTAGAGTTAATAGAAATTATCTTTCAAGAATCAATTGATTCTGGCATGGTTCCATAAGAATGGAAAATTGTAAATGTTACTCCAGTCTTCATGAAGTGAGAGAGGCATATGAACAGAAATTATAGGCCAGTTAATCTGACCTCAGTGGTTGGGAAGACATTGGAGTCGATTGTTAAGGATGTGGTTTCAGGGTACTTGCAGGCACTTGATAAACTAGGCCATAGTCAGCATGGTTTCCTTAAGGGAAAATCTTGCCTGGCAAAGCTATCAGAATTCTTTGAAGAAATAACAAGCAGTAAAGACAATGGAAAATCAGTAGATGTTGTGTACTTGGTTTAAGAAGTCCTCTGACAAGGTGAAACACATGGGGTTGCTTAACAAGTTAAGAGCCCATGCTATTACAGGAAAGATCCAGGCATGGTTAGAGCACTGGCTAATTGGCAGGAAGCAGAGAGTGAGAATAAAGGGAGCCTTTTCTGTTTGGCTGCCAGTGACCTGTGGTGTTCCACAAGGGTCTGTATTGAGACTGCATATATGTCAATGATTTGGATGACAGAATTGAAGGCTTTGTGGCCAAGTTTGTGGACAACACAAGATATGTGGAGGGGCAAGTAATTTTGAGGAAATAGGCTACAGAAGGATTTAGACAGATTAGGTGAATGGACAAAGAAGTGGCATATGGAATACAGTGTCGGGAACTGCACGGTTGTGCACTTTGGTAGAAGAAATAAAAGCATAGACTACTTTCTAAATGGAGAGCAAATTCAAAAATCTCAGGTGCAAAGGGACTTGGGAGTCCTTGTGCAGGATTCACTAAAGGTTAATTTAGAGGTTTAGTTAGTGTTGACAAAGTCAAATTCATTTTGAGAGGACTAAAATATAAAAGCAAGGATGCAATTTTGAGGCTTTATAAAGCACTGGTGAAGTGAGGCCTCACTCTGATTATCGTGAACAGTTTTGGGCCCCATATCTAAAAGAATGTGCTGACATTGGAGAGGGTTCAAATAAGGTTTACAAAAATGATTCCGGGTATGAAAGGCTTGTCATATGAGGAGTGTTTGATGGCTCTGTGTCTCTACTATCTGGAATTCAGAAGAATAAGGAGTGAACTTATTGAAAACTATGGAATGTTGAAAGGCCTTGATAGTGGATGTGGAGAGGATGCTTCCTATGGTGGGAGAGTCTAAGACCAGAGGACACAGCCTGAGAACAGATGGGTGTCCTTTTAGAATGAAAACAAGGAAGAATTTATTTAGTCAATGAGAGGTAAACCTGTGGAATTCGTTGCTACAGGCAGCTGTGGAGGCCAAGTCATTGGGTATGTTTATGGCAGAGGTGGATAGATTCTCGATTAGTCAGGGTATGAAGGGATAAAAGGAGAAAACAGGAGATTGGGGCTGAGAGGAAAAATGGATCAGCCATGATGAAATGGCCAAGCAGACTCGATGGGTCAAATGGCCTAATTCTGCTCCTCTATCTTATAGTCTAGATTTGAATCTAGATAAGACTCATACTCAATTAGGAATCTGGTCTCATGGACTACAATTTTACCATTTGATACCAATCTCATATACGTAGTCAGCTCCTGTCATCTGACACCTGGAATTCATCTTTTTTAAAGCAAAGTAATAATGTGATCCAGTGTCAGAACAAACTGAGGACCATTGCAGCATGCTGTTGTGCAGAATGCTTGTTCATGAATTGCAAAAGGTTGGCTTGCAGGTACAACAGATTATTAAGAAGGCAAACGGAATGCTGGCCTTCATTGCTAGAGGGATTGAATTCAAGAGCAGGGGGGTCATGCTGCAACTATACAGGGTACTGGTGAGGCCACACCTGGAGTACTATCTGCTGTTCTGGTCTCCATATTTGAGGAAGGATATACTGGCTTTGGAGGCAATGCAGAGGAGGTTCACCAGGTTGATTCCAGAGATGAAGGGGTTAACCTATGAGGCGAGATTGAGTCACCTGGGATTCAGAAGAATATGAGGGGATCTTATAGAAACATACAAAATTTTGAAAGGGATAGATAAGATAGAAGTAGGAAAGCTATTTCTATTGGTAGGTGAGACTAGAGCTAGGGGATATTGCCTCAAGATTCAGGGGAGAAGATTTAGGACAGAGATAAGGAGAAACTGTTTTTCCCAGAGAGTGGTGAATCTGTGGAATTCTTTGCCCAGGGAAGCAGTTGAGGCTTCTTCACTAAATATATTTAAGAAACATTAAGGTAGGTTTTTACATAGTAGGGGAATTAAGGGTTATGGGGAAAACAGAAGTAGATGGAGCTGAATTTACGGACAGATCAACCATGATCTTATTGAATGGCAGGGCAGGCTTGATGGGCCGGATGGCCTACTCCTGCTCCTATTTCTTATGTTCTTATTAATGTAGGTTGCTAAGTAGTTGGTGCTTATTATTTGTCTGGTGATCGTAAGTTGAATGGAACTAGTATTTAACTATATTGAAGTTTGCCTACATTGTGTACACTGGATATACATGGGCAATTCTTCGCTTTGTCAGGTGGATGCCAGTTTTGTAGATGCACAGGAATGCTTGGTTGGAATATAGCTAATTTGGGAACATAACACTTCACACTGCAGCTGGATGTCAACATGGTCCAGAGCCTCTGCCACATCTAATACACATTGATATCCATGAAATGAATCAAACTGGCCAGAAGACAAGTTTCTGTGAAGTCGGAATCCCAGGAGAAGGCGCAAAGGGATCATCCAGTCAGAATTTCAGGCTCAAGAAATTTGCAAATGCCTCAACTTTGCTGTTTGCTCTTACTTGTAACATTCAACCATCTTTGTAGAATGGGAATATATTAATTGAAGGATTAATTTTTGTAACTAAATTTTGAATCTAAATGGACTGAGAACTGACTTATTTTTGAGCACGGGAGTATATTTTTTCTTAGCATTTGATTACAAAATGAGTAAGGATGAATAAAAAGCTCCAGCTCTAATGGTTTTATGTGGTAAATCTCAATTTACTTCAGTTACAGAATCTGGTTATTTCCAAATTTAATTATTTTCTGTAAATGTATTCAGCATTTATGTTGTTTTATGAGAAGGCCAACAGGATTACCAAATAATGTACTCCATTATTTTTCTGCTTACCTTTTTTGAGGTGGACATAAACTTCTTGTTTTGTGAGATTAAAGTAGAATTGTTAACATCTGTAAATTGTGGTTATTACCAGTGGTTCAATTAAACCTTTTAATATTTATTAATTTGTTTTGTTTAGCTTTAGGAACACAACGTAGGAGAAGTCCAAGTAACATCGCTATCAATATGTTTGAACGGAATTTGGGAAGCCATATTCTACAGGTATGTGTGATGACAAGCTAGATTTATTCAAGCTGGTTGTTCTTGCAGTAAAAGTTTTGTGAAGTATACAGTATTATAAATAATACTAAATTTACTGTTATCCTGATGTATTTCAAATGTGTGTTGCTTTATTTTGTACTGACAAATAGTCATTGTCTTATTCATAGAGTAAAACAAGAATTCTTACTGTTAAGCTTGGATGCTTTAAGATTCATATGCATCCTATGCAGGCATGCAGTATGTACTGACCTGTTTACCATTTAAAGAAACAATTAATGAAAACTAGTAACTATGCAAAAGCTCTGATTAAAAATGTATCCTTGGGGAAACTGGTTTTGATTAAATGTATGCTTATTCATTCTGTCTTTATAATTGATGTATGTGGCATTAAAATGTGATCTATTGGCATTAATAAATATAATATACTTTGATCTGTTAATAATTCAGTAGAATAAAGATGTTATCTATCTGTATGCTGTATTTGCCTTATCTGCACTTATTCTTCTATATTTAAGATCATGCATTATTGAGATAAATATTGTGTGACCACCTTTAGTTTATAAATATAAAATCAGCATTGCCTTCTATACACCTGTGTCTGCATCTTGGTTGCAGGATTTTCAAAGCACCAATATTGCAGTTCATTAAAGTTTGTGATCACTTGAAAATCAAAGTATTCAACTTATTTCAGATGTTTATCTTAATTTATTCTGTGGCTATCTCTAACAAGGCCAGAATTTATTGTCCATCATTAGTTGCCTTTGGGAAGGCTTCAGTAAATTGCTGCAGTTCATATGATAATGATATTAACGTAGTACCGTCAAGACTGAAATTGCAGACTTTGAATTAATAATGCTGAAGTGATGACAAAAGTGAAAAGTCAGTCTGGTATGTGAATTACAGGAATCTTGGAGCTAACACTATTATCATGCATCTGCTGGTCTTGACCATCTAGGCTATGGATGTTGCTGGTTTTGGGAGGAGTTATTAAAGAAGACTTGGGAACTTCTGCAAGATATCCAATGCCCCCTCGTACCACAAGTAGATTGAGTGAATGTTTAAGATGGTAGATAGATCCCTGATCCAATAGGTTACTTCTCTTGGAAGGTATTGTTTCTCTTCAGTGTTGCAGCTATATCTCAGGGAGAGTATTCCAGTAGATTCCTGCTTTATAGCTGATTTTGGAGCTTGGAAAACTGGAGATGTACCATTCATCATTGATACCTAGCATCTGATTGCTCTTGTGGTCACAGTAATTATATGGTTAGTCTAGTTATGTCTGAAGTTAGTGATGACAACATGACTTCACAACACACCACTGCAGTTAACCATTAATGTTAATTGTACCTCAAAGTTTAAAGTTCAAAAGTAAATTTATTATCAAATTTCTTTTGATATTAGTGCATATTACAGTATATGTCACCAGTATATGTATATTATCTTGCAAGTGTTCACAGTAGAACAAAGACAGAAACAACTAATGTGCAAAAGAAGACAAGCCATGCAAATACAAAAAATAAACAAGCAATCAAACAAACAAATAATACTGAGAACATGAGTTGTAGAGTGCTTGAAAGTGATTCCATAGGTTGTGGAGTCAATGTTAGGGTGAGTGAAGTTTTTTTTACAGTGGATCTGGAGCATGGTGGTTGAAAGGTAATTTTATTGCTCCTCAACCTAGTGGTGTTGGACCAAAATTCCTGTACTGTACCTCCTTCCTGATGGCCCCAGCAAGAAAAGAGCAGGCCTGGATGGTGGGGGTCCTTGATGATGGATGCTGCTTTCTTGTGGCAGTGCTTCTACTGGATGTGCTCAGTGGTGATAGTAATGACTTTAAATGTGGTAAAAAAAATCTTTTTTGTTACACTAAACATTTTCTGGTTCTTAAACAACAGGCATAATGCTGGAGGTGTACAGCATGTCCGGTGGCATCCATGGAGGGAAATGAATGGTTGACGTTTCAGGCTGAGACCCTTCATCAGGACTTCTTTTATTCGGATGTCTGTCCCCTTCCTTTCCAATCTTGATGAAAGGCCTTGGCTTGAAATGATAACTGTTCATTTGCCTCAATGAATGCAGTCTGATCTCCAGCATTTTGTGTGAGTTACCCGAGATTACCTGCAACTGCAGAATCTCTTGTGTATCTGTATTTTCTGGAATCTGTATGGTTTGAATGTTGCTTGGCATGGCCCAAACATGGTGATGTCCAGATCTTGCTGTAGGCAGGTGGAAGCTTGCATTAATTATGAATGGAAGAAAATAAAGTCATAAGTGTACAGTCACTGTTCTGATCTTATTGTGGAGTTGAATCACTTATGAACCATTTGAAGAAAGAAGGACTCATCTGAGAAAGTTAGTCAAGATTATTGGCCTCCAAAACCATAGCCATCTTCCTTTGTCTGTGACTCCAATTATTGGAGAGCTTCCTGATAATCACTGATCAGTTTTATGTCATCTCATTTGTGCCTAATGTAGTTAAGTGTTCCTTTAATGTCAAGGGCAATCACTCTCACTTTTGGAATTGAACTCTTGTTATTCATACTTTGGTAAATTGAGCACTGAGGCCAAATGTTTTTTTTAACATCTGAATAGAGTATCGGCAACACACACAAAATGCTGGTGGAATGCAGCAGGCCAGGCAGCATCTATAGGGAGAAGCACTGTCAATTTTTTATTTTAGACATTTCAGGCCGAGACCCTTCATCAGGACTAACTGAAAGGAAAGATAGTAAGAGATTTGAATGTAGGAGGGGAGGGGAGAGGGAGTATCGGCAAGTAGGTTCAAATGTCCTTGTTCCTGTATCTCCTGGTAACTTGAAAATTGCTTTTTATCTGATTGAAAGGGTAATTTTCCAAGGTTCTGCGTGAGATCAAGGAGATTGATTATAACTTTCAGGACTCCATAAAAATGCTCAATACAGGCATGTCTGAGATATTATTCAGATAAATGAATACATTAGCATCCGTTTGATTTTTTGAAATTTCTTTTTGATGTTGTCCATCTTAACTCTTTCTGATGCATCCAGCCCAAGAGAAAATGGAGCAAAACTCTTCTGTTGCTCTGTTGAAGATTAACAACTATTGCTGAAGTAAATCACGCTGTAGCTTACTTCTGTTGAAGTAAATCGGGTATATTGCTCTGTTGGTGAGACCCAGAAAAGATCTGTAAATCAACTGCTAAATTCATCATTTATTTTTAAGATTTGCATTAAACCATTTGTCAAATGTGATTCCCTTTATTGAAATGGTGCTTTTATACATGTTGCAGTCAAATGTACTGAAAGCCTCTGAATGTGACTTATAATACACATTCCCCTCCCCCTTACAAAGGTAGAACATTCCTATGAAACCTTTCTTAAGCTGAAAACGCGTAAAGCGAAGAACCATTAATTTATATGGGGAAAAAATTCGTAAAAGCAAAAATCCTCTTTGTAATGCGAAAACAGGTTACTAATGTAGGTCTTTTACACTTTAGTAGTAAAATGGATTCAACAGTGGCTAGATGGGAGATGCCAGAGAGTAGTGGTGGATAACTGTTTGTCAGGTTGGAGGCCGGTGACTAGTGGTGTGCCTCAGGGATCTCTACTGGGTCCAATGTCGTTTGTCATATACATTAATCATCCGGATGATGGGGTGGTAAATTGGATTAGTAAGTATGCAGATGATACTAAGGTAGATGGCGTTGTGGATAATGAAATAGGTTTTCAAAGTTTGCAGAGAGATTTAGGCCAGCTAGAACAGTGGGCTGAATGATGGCAGATGGAGTTTAATGCTGATAAGTGTGAGGTTCTACATTTTGGTAGGAATAATCCAAATAGGACATACATGGTAAATGGTAGGGCATTGAAGAATGCAGTAGAACAGAGTGATCTAGGAATAATGGTGCATAGTTCCCTGAAGGTGGAATCTCACTTGGATAAGGTGGTGAAGAAAGCTTTTGGTATGCTGGCCTTTATAAATCAGAGCATTGAGTATAGGAGTTGGGATGTAATGTTAAAATTGTACAAGGCATTGGTAAGACCGAATTTGGAGTATTGTGTACAGTTCTGATCACCGAATTATAGGAAAGATATCAACAAAATAGAGAGAGTACAGAGAAGATTTACTAGAATGTTACCTGGGTTTCAGCACCTAAGTTACAGGGAGAGGTTGAACAAGTTAGGTCTTTATTCTTTGGAGCATAGAAGTTTGAGTGTGGACTTGATAGAGGTATTTAAAATAATGAGGGGGATAGATCAAGTTGATGTGGATTGGCTTTTTTCATTGAGAGTAGGGGAGATTCAAACAAGAGGACATGAATTGAGAGTTAGGGGGCAAAAGTTTAAGGGTAACACGAGAGGGAATTTCTTTACTCAGAGAGTGGTAGCTGTGTGGAATGAGCTTCCAGAAGAAGTGGTAGAGGCAGGTTCGGTATTGTCATTTAAAGTAAAATTGGTTAGGTATATGGACAGGAAAGGAATGGAGGGTTGTGGGCTGAGTGTGGGCCAGTGGGACTAGGTGAGTGTAAGCGTCGGCATGGACTAGAAGGGCCGAGATAGCCTCTTTCCATGCTGTAATTGTTATATGGTTATATGGTTTCACTAATGTAGGACTTGGCATAATTTACTTATTATTATTTAATTACTTGGCATAATTTACTTATTGTTACTTATTATTATTTAATTATTTGTGGTTTTATATTGCTATATTTTTACACTGTTCTTGGTTGGTGCGACTGTAACGAAACCCAATTTCCCATGGGATCAATAAAGTATGTCTGTCTGTCTGTAAAAGTGAAGTGGCGTAAAGCGAACATTTGTAAAGCAGGGGACACCTGTATTAAATAAAACTCACCTCCGAGACTGCATTCTTTTACAATGTTAACCTTTTAAATGTTCAAATAAATTTTGCCTCAAAAAATGTGTTTGATGTACCCACACTATTATGTTCCAATTTTTTAAAGGTGTTTTTCTCTGTCTCAATTCTAAGCAGTCCAATCTGGTTTGGGTTGCATTTATGACAGCGGTGTTTTATTTTAATATGTATTCATTCTTTTCACAAGATTGGTCAATAAGCAATAACAGGCAATTAAACCATGGAGATTGTCATATTCAGACTCATCAATTCACCAAATTTGCTGTACTAAGATTGATTATTAATTTGCAATCAATAGTTGTAAGCATATTTTTTTAATCTTTTGCTCCTGGGCGCCTTGAAAATCTGTTTTCTTTCTCTTGCACCGACCAGACATTGAGCCTTGTATTTTCCAGTGATATGATCATGTAATATTTTATCAAGAATGCTATCATATTCCATCTGAGATATTTTGTTAGGGAGAGCTAAGTGGGTTTTTATGCAATTGTTGAGTGATCACAGCAGGGTTGTCACTGTGGGGTTTAATTTTAAGTAACATTTCAACCATGAACTAGTACACAATTTTTGATAGAGTTTTCCATTGCTTACATTCTTTTAATTTTCTTCCACTAGCTAAATCAATAATCATAGAAATACCTCTAGTTTTATATCAGGTTGTTTTTACTTTTACAGATAACGTTAATGCCATTAGGCATTACACAGTATTGGTAGTAGAAATATGCTATTAATCCATTGCTTTTGTTAAATTGGTTGGAAAAGGGGAGCCTGCTATGAGTTTGTGGTTTGGAAAGGACACATATTACTCTGTAATGCCAATAAAGTTTATCAGTATCATTTTTTTTCACAATAATATTCAGTCCATTCAGTACTTCAGACTAATAGATCAGCAACAAATAACTGAGAGATGGGAAGCAGGAAGGTGCTCATTATAGTCTTATATCTAAATGAGGCACATACATTTGAATTCAAATTTCTTTAAGATTATTATCCTTTCCAGTTTCAGCTTTAAAATTGTTTTCAAATCTGGATTATTCCACAAATTTACACAAAGTTTAATTCCCATCCAGAGAACGCTGTCTTTTTTTGATCTAACTATGTTTCCAAAGTTCAATTGCTCTTGCTTACTTCCTGAAGTATTTTGTTCAACATACTGAAATCTTCATCGTATTTTTCCCAAATGGTTCAGTAGTGAAAAAGTATACTGCATAACTGCCCTGATTTCTTATTTGCCACTTCCAACAAGAATGAAGGCCATTCTTTAACCACACTGACCAAAATTGACAACAAGGAAGTATGGATTGTTAAGTGTTTTATTTTTGATTCTACTACTAACCCCACCAAGTATCAGTGACATCATCATAATATCAGGGGAAGGGCTGGGTTATGGCAATTCCCATGATATTCATAACAGAATCCTTCTCCTCTCCTCAGTCCTCAAAAGAGAACACTTCAGGTGATACCCTAACCAATGAAATGAGTTGCAGTGGCTTGAGAACACAGGCAAATATTTCCCTGTCCATGTTTGTTCTAGGATGGAGCTGAGAAATATTTGTCGTCGAATATTGTGAAATCTTCTTGATATTTGCCAATTGATAGATGGCTTGTCTAAATTCTGATTGTGCACTATCTAATTATTCAAATATTCCGATGGTTTTGCATCAGGCTCATGGTTCCTGCAATCCTTCCTCACTGGGAACTGAGTTCCTATGCTGCATTTTACTCACTGGGCCTTAAGTTCCTGTGTTCTCTTTAACCTCACTCGGGCTGTAGTTTTGGTATTTCCTTAAACTCATCTGGTTCTGTTTGCCACACTTCCTTGAAATTTACATGCTTTTTTATTTCTCTTGGTCCCTTAAAAACACCTGGTTCTGCTTCCCACACTTGCTTGAAAGTTGCTGGATCTATATTTCCCACACACCTTAAACCAACAAGCCTCACTGGAGATGCCATTGTTCTACATTTAAAAAGTAAATTAGAAGTGTGCTGGAGTATAAATGGAATAATATCTGATGGCCTGGAAAATTTGCTAGTCTGGCACCAGTGAAGTCCCAAGTGCATTGGATTTATGGAGTTTTATTACAGGAGTACTCTCTGCCACACTTAAAATGTGTCACATTACAGCTGTGCCTTCAATTACACATTTGAGATAGTAAACATACTTCACAGCAGATGGCTGTAGTTATCAGCAGGTCAGATACTTGACAAGTTGAGAAAATTTATAATTAATATCACTATATTCCAGAAGTCTGATAAGTTATTGCCTGCTTAGGAAGGACTTATTCTCAGCAAATAATGCTCATTAATCTTCACCCTAATTGATTGTGGAAATTTTAGGTTTAGCATTTAAAAGTTCCAGGGTTGCTGCGGTTAACATTGACAAAATGAACCATTAAGGGATGCAAAGAAGTCATCTTCATTCTGATTGCTGGATACTACAAGAATCAAATAGATATTTCACAAGAAGCAATCTTTCAGTGAACAATTAATGCAAAATAACATGATACTACTTTTAATTTTACTAGATAGAGTGGTCCTCCATGTTCTTGGAGCCAAAGGTGCATTCCCTGCAACAGGATTATTTAGTTAAATTTATTTGTTACATATATGGCAAATGAGACTCAAACCATTTACGCCCTACATGTAAAATGAGAACATTTTAAAATTTCTTCCTATGCCTCTACAAAATCTAGTTTTTTCCAAGATGAATACCATTCTCCAATGAGGAAGATATGAAGTCTGATCACAGCCTCATCAATCATCAGATTTAGAAGAAATATGTAAGAGATATAGAACTACTAATTTAACTTGTCTTCTTTTTTCCATGCCTGCCCTTCATTGCAAGTGCTTTGCTTCCATTTCCAATCTTCTGGGTGAATTGTAGCATTCAAGAAAAATGAATTGTATTTTCGGTGAATTTCATCAATTCTTTGGGTAAGACTTGCCCTCCCCTATCTCTCTCCCCACTCTCTCATTCCTAATGTGAACACTGTGGTCTCATGGAGCTACTTTCTGAGCCTTTGCTGGTAGGGTAGTCTCAATGGTCAGTGCTCACTGCTGACCAAAAAGGGGGCAAGTATTTTTGTTAACACACATTTTCAAATAGTCACTACATTTTGCAATAGTTTTGCATTAACTGCAGTTAATTGACAGTTCCTGCTCTTATTCTAGTATCTACCTCAAAATTAGTTTCTGGAAAAAAATCATCTTATGTGTATTTTTGAGTTCCAGAGCACCTCTGCATCCTGAAAATTATTGTTTACTGATACCAGCAATGCCTGAACGAGGTACTGCCAAGACAGATAAATAACACCTTCAGGAACAGTTAACTACGTGCTGTTGTGATGCACCGTAACTTAATTTATTTCCTTTATTAGCTTCCAAGGTTGAGTTTCATGTCGGAAACATAAATCACATAATTAACAGAATCCTTAGGATATTAATTACCATTCCCAAATGACAGCTGCAAAATTAACTCACATTTAGGATGTACATTTAGAACTTCAAGATGGAAAATTAATTTTGTTTGATAAGTTGTGATGGTTTTTGCTTTCGTCCAGGCTAATGGTGGAAATGACATAAAAGGTCCAGCAATTTGCAGAAAAACTAAATTCACTGGGTACCTTGTCCTTGCCACAAATTTTGCATTTCTGATTGGCTTTTAGTGCCAAGCACCAAGAGGTCAATCTGCATTTTTAAACAATTTTTAGGGCCGAGTATTCATGTATATCTTACTACCACGTTAAAACATTTTTCTCATTAGTGTAAAGTCCAATCTAAGCAGATTATTTGCTTGGTGTCACTATCAGATAGCAGATACACGCATGGTCAAATGTGGCAGTTTGAAGTTTCCTGTGAGTCCAATACCAGCACATACAGTGCTTTGAAAAAGTATTCAGCCCCCACAACTATTTTCACATTTTACTGTCTCACTTTCTAAATTTAAAATGTATTGAAGTAGGGCGTGGAGCTAATCTACAAAACATTGTGCATCTTGTCAAATCAAAAGAAAAATTCCAAACCTGTCAACAATTTACCAAAAATTAAAAGCCAAAATTGTGAGGCTGAAAAAATATTCATCCTCTTTGTAATTACCACTCTAAATTTCGTCAGTTGCAATAGTGTATCTTAAGATACCAACTCACCCAATTTGTTGATGTAGAAAGTTGAAGAATCACCTGAATAAATACCCCCCTCTCTCTGTAAGGTCCAGATTTTCAAATGACCAAACCAAAATGAAGTCAAAAGAGCATTTAAAGCAAGTCAGGGAAATGATAATAGGACACAAATCTGGGGAGGGGTACAAGACCATCTCAAAGACACTGAACATACATACAGTGTTTGCTTTGTCACTAAATTCACCTTTGAATCCAGTAACAAAATGGTGAGTCCCTAGACTGAAGTTCCAGCTACATTTTACATTTGGTCATCAGCATTACTGAGAGAAAGACTGTTAATGGAATAGTCACTGGCTTTCTTTTTTGTTCAGTTGCCAACCTTGTGGGAAAATTGAATAGTGTTTAAGTGCTTTACTGCATATTGACATTTTCATTTATTTGATTTTTAATGTATCTATTTTTCTTTGTAAATTAATTTAGCAACTTTTATTTTCTTAATTATTTCAAACAATCTTGGTATTTTAAAAAAATATCTATCCAATAGCTGGCAAGAGGTCAAAAGACATTTTGACCCGGGGAACTTCAGGGCCTGCTCACAGCATGCTGCCTTCTCTGCTCATGGGACACCTGTTCATCCAAAGGTCTAGAAAAACAAAAGAATAAACTGACAGATGGGGACCACAGTCTAGGGAGAAGCCAGAATTTAGGAAGATCAAGGTCATTTTATTTATTTTTTGTAAATATTCCATTAACATTGAGAATTAACAAAACAAAACTTTCTGAATTTGTAACAGCTACTCTAAATAAACAACTCCATGTTGTTGGCCCTGGACAACAGTAATGTAAAATATTTCAATAAAGCAAATTAAGATATTTAGATCTAGAAAGTTTGTTGAATAAATGGTGTGAGTTTTAAGAATCATCCTAATGGAGGGAAGAGAGGGAGAGTAATTGCGAGATTTGGGAAGGAAATTTCAGAGTTTAAGGCCATGGCTGCTAAAGGTACAGGCCTAAAATGGAGGTGGATTTAAATTTGAGAATGAATAAAAGCAAAATTAAAGGTGCTAAGATATCTTACAGAATTGTGAAAAATAAAGATAGGAAAATCAAGACCTATAAAATCAAATAGTAAGAATTGCCAGGGAGAGGTATCCATGTTTGTGACTGTGACTGACAGAGACGTTCCCACTATAGAGAAAGAACTTGGAAGCTCTAAGGCTTTGATACTCCTTTGCAACTTGCCTTTTCTTTGGAGTCTGATTCTGTTACATCCAATCACAACGATGCTTCATTAGTCATTGCTCTAGTCTGAAATGTTTCATGCAAATGAGGCCAAACAGACCTTGTTGATGGCATTGTCTAGATAAAACAATACAGCATTCACAATATTCTTGAGAATGCTGTAGGAGTGGATGCCCCTCTTTTCCTGCTGAATTAACTCTCCAGCTCTCTGGAAATACTTAAGCCACTTGATAGTTACATGTTGATTGGTAGTATTGCAGTCTCAAATGATTAATCAGAGAAGTGGCAGATTGAGTTCAACCCAGATAAGTGTGAAGGGGTTCATTTTGATAGGTCAAATATGATGGCAGAATATAATATTAACGGTAAGACTCTTGGCAGTGTGGAGGATCAGAGGGATCTTGGGGTCCAAGTCCATAGGACGCTCAAAGCAGCTGTGGTTAAGAAGGCATACGGTGTTTTGGCCTTCATCAATCGTGGAATTGAATTTAGGAGCCGAGAGGTAATGTTGCATCTATACAGGACCCTGGGCAGACCCCACTTGGAGTACTGTGCTCAATTCTGATCACCTCACTGCAGGAAGGATGTGGAAACCATAGAAAGAGTGCAGAGGAGATTTACAAGGATGTTGCCTGGATTGGGGAGCAAGCCTTATGAAAGCTGATTGAGTGAACTTGGCCTTTTCTCCTTGGAGCGACGGAGGATGAGAGGTGACCTGATAGAGGTGTATAAGATGATGAGAGGCATTGATCATGTGGATAGTCAGAGGCTTTTTCCTAAGGCTGAAATAGCTGCTACAAGAGGGCATAGGTTTAAGGTGCTTGGGAGTAGGTACAGAGGAGGTGTCAGGGGTAAGTTTTTGACGGAGAGAGCGGTGAGTGCGTGGAATGGGCTGCCAGCAACAGTGGTGGAGGCATACAATAGGGTCTTTTAAGAGACTTTTGGATAGGTACATGGAGTTTAGAAAAATAGAGAGCTATGGGTAACCCTAGTAATTTCTAACATAGGGACATGTTCGGCACAGCTTTGTGGGCTGAAGACCCTGTATTGTGCTGTAGGTTTTCTATAAATTTTGAGCAAAGTCATAACCTCCTTGGTTACGTGCAGTGCTAGCTGAAGAAATGCTATACATCGCACACAATGAAGGAGCCCAGTTGTTCTGACTGACAGCTATTGTTGGTTATTTAGGTCCAAAATCACCTTCCAGTCCATTAATGGACTGATTACAGGGTTTAGTGAAAAAACAGATGTGTTAAGAAGTGCTCAGTATGAAATATATCCACTCCCTGGGCTTTATAACAGGGCTAATAATGAATAAAAACAGAAGACGTTTGAAACACTCAGCTGGTCCAGCAGCATGTATAGAAAGAAAGGCAGAAACAACATTTTAGATCGATGATCCTTCATCAAAATTCATCAGTTTGTGTGGGCTTTTAGTATCAACATTATTTGCTATTGAGAATAACATGTAATTGGAATGGTGCAACAAAATAAATCATAGAGCTTTCCTGATGAAGGGTCATCAACTTGAAATTATCTGTGTTTCTCTATTGTCCGAGGCTGCCTAAACAACTGGGTGTTTCCAGCATTTCCTGGTTTAATTTTAGGCTTCCAGTGTCTGCAGCTTTTTGATTCAATTTGCACAAGGGCTGTTTGGTTTATGGAGAGCAACCCCATTAATTTGAATGGAATCGTGAACCCTATGAAAAAAGCTAAGTGTTTCATTGATTTTATTTTAATGTCTTTAATTATTAGTTAGTGTGTTAAGATGTGTTTATTTAATTTAAATATATTTTAAAATTAATTAAATATACTTAAATGGTTTTCAATTCTTTATCAGAGACAGCTAAATACAGTTTGAAGCTTTAGGCAGTGGCATACCATCAGAGACTATCATTGCATTCTGTAGCTACACTTGTAGGCCCTCCAGGGAAACCTTACTACGCAGAACCTACTCCACCTTTCTGGGCACCAGTCAGAAAATTTATTTGAGTGAAAAGTGCTCAGAAGTCCACTCTTTGATGTTTAAATTCTTGATCCCATTTCCTTCCATCATCTCTTGATGATCCAACTTATCCTTCTGCATAACAAAAAAGGAAAGCACATTAGAACTAACATTAGTAGTCCCCAATGCCACTTACAATGACTGTAAATGAAATTACGGAAGTACTGAGGCTTTAATAATCCCTATTGCAGTCAAATAAAAGATTTAATAACAGAACCAAGGAAAAAGTCATTTTTTTTCTTGGGACGTTATGCTACGATTGTTTAAGTCATGGTGAGTACTGTGTAAAGTGTTGATCACCCCATTATAGGAAAGATGTGGTTAAACTGGAGAGTGCAGAAAAGATTTAATAAGGATGTTGCCAGGACTAAAAGACCTGAATTATAGGGAGATGTTGGCCAGGCTAGATCTTTATACCTTGAAGCATAGGAGAATGATAAGCAATCTTAAGGTAATGTTTAACATTATGAGAGGCATAAATTTGGTGAATGGTAGCAGCCTTTCCCCAGAGTAGGGGAATCCAGAACTGAGGGGCATAGATTTAGGATGCGAGAGGAAGATTTGGAAAAGACCTCAGATGTAACTTCCTTCCACAGTGAGTAATGAGTACCTGTAATGAGTGTTTGCTGCAGGTACAATAGTATCATTTTAGAAGATCTTGGATAGGTACACAGAGGAGCATGGCTTAGAGAGATATAGGCTGAATGCAGGGATTTGGGACTAGCTGGGTGGGCTGTATTGTTAGTATGGATTGGTTGGGCTGAAGGGCCTGTAACAGTGCTATATTGATCTAAGACTGTACACCTCTAAGTAATCTTTACAAAGGGTACAGTATTCCTCAGGCTCCAAGAACTTAAATTAACATGACAACATATGGACCTTAAAATACTAGTTCTGTGATACCATCATGTATTTTTAACAACATAGCTTGAAAAAAAAATTCAGTGACTGCCAACATTATCATAAAGTTTGGTTCAGTCAATGTTAATGAGTTCTACTGAGATTCATTGGGTACATTGCAGAATGGTGTAAACATCAGGTGCATTGATTTTAGGATTGAAAATTAATCAACGTGACTCTACATCAATGTGTAGCCTAGTACAGTGAGCAAGCTGTTTTAACAAGCCAAAAACACCAAAAGAATAGGTACCTTTGGATTGCCATCATTTTAGTTTGCAGCTTTTTCCAGGTACTCTATGAACAACAATGCCTTTTATCCAATTAGAAAAAAATGGACCTGTAAGTCTGGGGGAGGGTATAATGCACTTGAATGTCTTGGGAAGGTATGTGTGCATACAAAATGCTGGAGGAACTCAGCAATTCAGGCAGCATCTATGGAAAGGAATCTCAGCCTGAAATTTCACCTGTTTATTCCTTTCCATAGATACTGCCTGATCTGAGTTCCTCCAGCATTTTGTATGTGTCACTCTGGATTTCCAGCACCTACAAAATCTCTTGTATTTAAGGTAGACAAGCTCTCTCTTACTTGGAAAAAAATGGTAGTGTCTGACACAAGTGGCAAAGATATTTTTGCTACTCAGCCATCTAGTGAGGATATTTCCTTTATATGATGTAAATGTAGACTGGATTATAATCAGGAACTGCAAATTTGGGTGGATACTGTTTAGGCATTGTCAAGCAGGCTCACTTTTAACCTTATTATGAGGAAAAGATCATTGTAAAGTAGCTGGAAATAGCCGAGCCAAGAGCACCACAGTAAGGATGTCTATTCTTTACTAATATATTGAGGCTGTTAGTTGATTGGCCAATGACATCAATTCTTTTCCTTAGTATTCCTATTCATTCCTGGACATCAATTAACTTCTTAGACTGTATGAGTCAAATACTTTTTCAATACCAGTGGCAATCTCTCTGCCCTTGACTACATTTCTTGCTCCTGTCTGTTGTGACTTTGAATGATCCATATGAAGTCTGGAGCTGTAAACAGTCTTTATTCAGCATGACAGGCAAGCATTATAGAAGATTCTCTGTTGAATGAATCTCAAAAGAATCTCACTGAACTCAAAGTACGACAAGGATACTCTTTAATACTCTTTAAGCACAAAGATAACATTATGAAATCCAATTTCAATGGTTGTAATTATATTATTTACTTAAACATTCTGGGTGTAGACAAGCTGCTATGTGGAATTACATATTTACAATGGAAACATATCTCAACTGACATGTCATCTTTAAATATTTAACTACCTGAGGATTGTCTAAAGGCTTTTGAGCCAAAAATCTCAGACACTCAAAAGTAGGGTTCTAAAGTATGGCTCCCTAGATAGTGATTCTTTAACAAATGTCTTTTAACCATGTATTGAGTGGCAGGAGCATGTCTTTAACTATACATTGAGTGGCAGGATGGCCACTTAACCTCCTCCCTGATCTCATCATGGGAGTTTCAATGAGAGACAATCAGCATAAATCTCTATCCATTGTTTTGGCTTGCATAGTTCATATTACTGCAAAACCAGAATAAATCATGCCAACAGGCTGTTTTCATTGCACTTAAATTATCAATGTGTTGCATTGTTTAATAAAGTACCTCGGTAAAGTGTCAATGCAAAAGATTGCCTTGTCACTTTCCGAAATATATCTCTTAAGTGATACCTCACTGTGAACCAAAAAACTGCAATCTTTGCAAACAAAGCTGGATTATTCTTGTAAATTAAAGATGGGAAGCTTGTATTTGAAGGCTGGGTCTCTGCCTAATTCCTGATAGATAACCCATGATCTTTGAACCAATCACCTCTTTCACATCCCCTTCCCAGTGGTGCTGCCATGTGTTTCAAACTCATAATTCTACCCATTTCAATTATTTTATTATTATCACATTGCATTTATTTTTGCGCTACATCGTATTTACATCTTATTGCAC
Source organism: Hemitrygon akajei (assembly GCF_048418815.1). Taxonomy (NCBI): domain Eukaryota; kingdom Metazoa; phylum Chordata; class Chondrichthyes; order Myliobatiformes; family Dasyatidae; genus Hemitrygon; species Hemitrygon akajei. The sequence goes on along the minus strand of NC_133126.1, from coordinate 64,827,490 downwards.
AACTACACTTTGCTCCATTCTGTTGTTTTGTGCTTTTTATTGATTTATTGCTGTATTTAAACAGAATCAGAATCAGAATCAGGTTTATTATCAGCAGCATGTGTCATGAAGTTTATTAATTATATTACCATATACACTTTTACTCTGTGAATTTCACATGAGCAAGGAACTTCATTACACCCTGGTGTATATGACAATAAATTAATCCCATTTGATCTGATGTAATCTGAATCTGATCTGATCTGTCAAGCAATCCTTAACTCTATGCGTATTGAATCACAAATATAATGAGATATGGGATAGTGCTGTCCTAAACTCAGATTGAATATCATTGAGCAGATTATTGCAAGTAATTGTTGCTCAGATTAAGTATAGGCTGTTGGGTGATTTGACAAGACAGATTCATCCTAGCTTTAAAATGACACCATATGGAAAATGTCCTCGTTAATAGATAGTTACTATAATTCCAAGACTATCGTTCAAGACTATGATTCCCAAAGTTCCGTACTATAATTCCAAGCAAGCTCATTGTTGTGCTCATTACTGAGGGATACTCAACTCAGCTTTATTGATAACACTGCTTGTACAGCATGTGAACTTGTCCCATGTGGGAGGGGCTAGCTGAGTGGTATAGGAATAACACTATTAACTGCATCTGCATAGAAACAAAGAAAACCTACAGCACAATACAGGCCCTTTGGCCCACAAAGTTGTGCTGAATATGTCCCTACCTTAGAAATTACTAGGCTTACCCATAGGCCTCTATTTTTCTAAGCTCCATGTACCTATCCAAAAGTCTCTTAAAAGACCCTACTGTATCCGTCTCCATCACCATTGCTAGCAGCCCATTCCATGCACTCACCACTCTCTGAGTAAAAAACTTACCCCCGACATGTCCTCTGTACCTACTCCCCAGCACCGTATATGTGTGTCCTCTTGTGGCAACTATTTCAGCCCTGGGAAAAATCTCCCCTTCTTGAAAAAAAAGAAAAACTGAGTTATGTACTTTGTGTCCATAGAGCTGCATTGAAATTATAGTCACTGAAATTGACTGAGTCTGTTCACTTTACCTATAGCACTGTTACAATGATCTTGTAATAATGATCAGTGGGGCACAGAGAGAATCTGTAATTAGCACGAAGTACTTTTATTGTCTCAACAGGAGAACACGTGAACTTACACAACCAAGTACCTGTGTGCGCACCTACTAAGTTTCCCTGACCTTCCATGAACAGTAAAGAACAGAAAATATAATACCAGTTAAAAACGAGTTTCTGCTTCTGGCTACGTGTTCCTCATAGTCCCATTTTGAATCTTCACAAGTCTGTGGGATCCTCCTCATCTGCGATGGTTTTCTCAGGTTGCTGAAGGGTCATCGCTTTCTTCTATGTGAAAACCTTTGCTCTGTATTTATTTCTTACCAATTCAAATATTGCAGTCCATTGTTATTGGCTATTGGTCATGTCTGGCCTTTAACGCCTTTTTTATTGGCTTTGCTCCAAGCCAGCATCCATCTATTGCCCTCTTCCCAACAAGTGGCAATCAGTGATTTATAGCTCTTTGTTATCAGTCAGCAGCCAGCTTGAATCACACAGGGCAAATACAGACCCCACCAGTCACAAACCTGTTATATCCAACCAAAGAACACCTCACAAATAACTTTATATTTTCAAATGATCCCTAGTTCAGCAGATTACCTGAGGCATCATTGTGTCTGCTTTAAAACACTGATCAAACCGAGCGACTTTAGCTCACAAAATGGGGAACACAGAGTCCCTTCATAAAATGGCAGCCTCCATCTCCTCCCCCATGACAAGAACAAAGACAATTGTTGTCTGTTTCCCCTGTCCCTGATTCATTCTAATTCACTGAGTTGTAGACTGTAGGTCTGTTCTTTCTGGTCAACAGCATGTAACTTATGCTCCTTACACAAACATAAAAAAAGAATTGTCAACAGTATAGCTGTTTTTCTCGTTGTTTTTAATGATATCTCTCTCTCCTTCTCCGTTTTCCTCCTTATTTTCCCCCAATTCCCTTTTTTTAAGAACTGTTTAGTTTTGCATTAAAACACTCTCAGCATTAAAACACTCTCAGCATTAAAACACTTTAAAAAAAACACTATATCTAATGGTCAAGGTGGAATACCTGAACACTTCGACAAAGTGAGAGGATTATTTTACCTCTTTAGTCACTTGCTGTGAGCTATTAGACTATGGAGTATATCTCTGTGGTTAGACAGATAAATGATCCAATCTGGTATAGGTTCCTGGAAGTGTTGGAGCAGATAGAAATTCAAGAAATGTGTATCCACCTCAGGTAAGTGGTCCTCATCAAAAGGATCAGACCACTCTTTCTTCCGCTACCTTTTGTGAACTTTAAAGGTGGATGAGCTAACACCTGTTCTCCCTGATTTTACCCCGTGATGTTCTGATCACAACAATCATGTTGCCAGATTTTACTCTGTATCTGATATTGTGTATGCTCTTTGCTTTCTCACGCTGTGTTGTCTCAAAATGTCTCACTTTGTCTTAGTCTAGTAAGTGAGGTTGGAGAATGGAAGGAAGAATGGTCAGGCTTGTTCTGCCTCCGGCCCATTGACAGCTCTGAGGGACTGTAGCCATTCACAAGAGGTGTGGAACAATGAGCTAGCAGTGCTTTTTACCTTCAGTGGACGATTCTTAACAGTCTGCTCTGCTTTTTCCACTTCTCCATTTGCCTGTGGGTACTGTGGACGCTCGCTAGGGATCATAGAACCTAGCAAAAGCTTTGACTTCGGAGCCGCTGAATTGTGGACCGATGTCTGACACAAGTGTCTCTGGTGTTCCATGGCGAGCAAATACAGTTTTCAGGTGCTATATAACTGCTGCTGAGAATGTAGAGGACAGCTTGGACACCTCAACATTCCATGAGTAGTAATCCACAGTGAGAAGATATTTGTCTCTTTTCAGCCCAGAAATATCTGTGCCTGCAATTTGCCATGAAAAGTCTGGGAATTGTGTGGGACAGAGGGATTGAGCATGATTTTTGTGTAATTTTCTGCATGCTTCACATTGCTTTACATGATCTCCCAGCTGTGTACTCAGATCAGGCCACCGCACGGATTGCCTTGCCCATAGATGAAATTTGTTCGATGCTGCGATGCCCTTGGTTGATGATTTTGGCATACATAGAAGCAGGAATGATGATTCCTTTAGCATCAAACCATCAAGAATGGTGAGTATTTCTCTTCAAACCAGTAAGGTCTGAGTTCATGAGCTCCTTTTGAAACAGCTGGCCATCCATGTTCACGGTACTGCATGACCTTACTGCAGATTTGGTTCTTTTTCAACTCAGCACGAATTTTGTCCAGTTTACTCTGTGATGCAGGAAAGCTTTCACGTAGTGTGAGAATGGCGTCAGCTTCCGACCACTCAGTTTTGCATGGCATCCTCGACAGAGTGTCTGGTGATGTGAAAGATTTGCCAGAGACATGTTCAGTGTCATAACAGTACTGCATAAGCCTCATTCTGAATCTATACAAGCATGCAGGTAAGACATCCAACTGAGGAGGCTGTCAAGTGGCTTGTGGTCTGTTTCAAGTAGGAATTTAGTGCCTATCATGTAGCAGCTGAACCGTTCACAAGCTCACTCGAGAGTCAGCATCTCCTTTTCGATCTAGGCGTAACGCTGTTCAATAGGAGTCAGTGTTCTTGATGCATACGCCACCAGTTTCCATACACCACTGCAGTATTGTATAAGCATTCCTCCTAGGCCAAAGGAAGAGGCGTCTGCTGAGACCTTGGTTGCTTCATTTGGATCAAAGAACAACAATGTTGGTGGAGAGATGAGCTCTACTTTAAGTGATGAGAATGACTTCTCCTGTGGTGTGTCTCAGGTCCAAACTTTTCTCCGAGAGAGGAAGTCACGTAGTGGCTTTATTTTCGCTGCGGGATCTGAAATGAACTTTCCTAGCTGGTTTGCGTCTAGTGTGATGCACCCACCTTACACAAAGTGTGCTCAACTGAGGGCAAAATAAACTTCTCCCACCTCACTGCATTATTCAATTTTGTTGGATCAACACAGATCCTCACTGTGCCATCTGGCTTGGGAACAGTAGCAATGCTAGCACACCAGTCAGTAGGACCATTCCCTCTAGTTATGAAGTCAAGCACCTCCATTCACTCAAGTTCAACTTTGACTTTGTTCATCAATGGGACTGGTAAATGCCTCGCTGTGGTCAGAGAGTAGGGCATCACTCCTAGCCTCAGTTGAATAAGGTACTCTTCCTTCAGTATCCCCCAGGCCAAAGAACAACTCTGGGCAGTTTTTTGTTTAGTGCAACATTGTTTAGTGAATCCAGCCTTGCAATGAGGTTCAGCTTCTCAATTGCATGTTGTTCCAGTAGTAGTGAGAAGAGATTCTGAACAACATAGACATCCTCTTTTAATTGATTTCTTGAAGTAGTAATCATATCTTTCACACTGAGCTTATGTTTCCCTGGCCCCACGAGCACTTTCTTTATTGGGTTTAGTGTAATGTCTGTTTTCTTTGCCAGTTTCTTCACACAGACATTCAGGGATGGCTGTGACATCTACTCCAGTACCCATTTTGAACGTCACTGCCTCATTTTGCAACTGAACTGTAGTACAGCTGCCTTACCTATTTGAATCTAGAGCCCCAAGGAAAGGTTTCTCTTTGAATCATGATCTATTTGGCTTCCTGAAGAACTGTTTTTGAGTGACAATGGCTTTTATAATGGCCAATTCTATTGCATTGGTGACATTGTGCTTCTTTTGCTGGACAGAGCTCTGATGGAGTCTTGCCTTATCTCCTGCAGTTGGACATTTTACCTGCTCTTTATTTCACATGCCTCTTTTGTCTGAGCTGAGCTCCACTGTCACCTCTTTCTGACTGCACCTTGTTTGCACCCTCCTTGTCTTGCATCTTCTAGCATTACCTCAGCATTGTTTTTGTGTCTCAGTTCTGCCTGTTGCTGATGAACATTCTCACTCTGCCTGACCATAGTAATTGCTTTTTTTTAATGTGAGATTTGCCTGCAACTGAAGTCTCCCTGACAATTTGGTGTCGAGTAGCCTGACAACAATCCTGTTCATCTCACAGATTTCCATATGCACAGTTGTCTGACGGGGCTTACAATGCTGTGATGAAGTCATTTGCACTTCCATTTGGCTTCTGTTTCCTAGAGTTGAACTTTGCCCTCTCATGTGTCACATTTCACTTTGCTGTGAAATATTCTTTGAATTTGTCCTGCACTGTTTTGTATTACTTTTGCTGAGCATCCCTCCGTCCTAATCCACTCATGATGTAATCTGCTTTGTCACCCATGCAGTATATCAGTGTGCTTACTTGATGCTGTTCTGAAGCCTGAGTGAGATTGCTTGCAACCCTAAATCTCTCAAAGCTTCCGAGCCATCTCTCTAAGTCCCCTGGTTTAGAGAAATCAGATGTCGCTGGGAGCTTTATTCGTGAAGTAGAGACAGGTACTGCAGGTACTTGCTCCATTATCTTGTATGTTTGTTCATTAATTAGTTTATTTATTTGCACTACAGAAGTCTTCTTTTTTCTCCCTGAGCGTTTGACTGAATTCTCTGACTTCTCTGCTGTGTCTGCTTCTCTGTGTACTTCCCCAGGCCAGTGCCCCACCGATTATTGCAATGTAGTTCCTTTTGGCTGCAGCTTGAAGGCATTGCCTAGCACACTGGGCCTTTCTCAGCTCATGCACACAGTTAGCAAACTAGCATCGGCAGTTCAGGTTGATAAGTCCTGGATATTTTTCATAGATATATGTGAACAAGAACAGTCTTCCCGTAAATTGTCTCTCGTTCGGGATCTTACTTGGTATGTAGCACCAGTTCATCAATAATCAAGCTTTTCTGACACCATGTTGTGTTCGTTACTGAGGGACAGTGCAGAGCACACCAGGATGCCAGCATGCAGGATACTCAACTCAACTTTAAAGACAACTCTGCTGTACAGTACAAAAACTTCTCCCATGTGGGAATGGCTAACTGAATGACATTGGAATTACAGTATTAACTACTACTACACTTATCTCCAAACAGCCAGATATAGGACTCAACAACTTCCTATGCAACTGGATCCTTGATTTCTGACCAACAAACCTGCAATCAGTAACGGTAGGTAGCAACACCTCAGTCACGATTATCCTCAACAGTGGTGCCCCACAAGGTTGCGTTTTCAGCCCCCTACTCTGCTTTCTGTACACTCACAACTGTGGCCAGATCCTGCTTTAACTCCATCTATGACTTTGCAAATGACACTCTGTAGTATCTCAAATAACAATGAGTCTTTGTACAGGAAGGAGAATAGAGACCCTTGCAGCATGATGTCATGACAACAACCTTTCCTTCAATGTCAACAAAAGAGCTGGTTACTGACCTCAGTCATTTCTTTCATGGGTACAACCCTCCCCTCCATCAGGGAAATCTTCAATGAGTTTTGGCATGGTAGCATAGTAGTTAGCACAATGCTTTAAAGTACCAGCGTCCCGGATCAATTCCTGCTGCATCCCGTAAGGAGTTTGAATGTTCTCACTGTGACCTTGTGGGTTTCCACCAGGTGCTCCGGTTTCCTCCCACAGTCCAAAGATGTACCAGTTGGTAGGTCAATTGTAAGTTGTTCCATGATTAGACTAGATTTAATATGGGGGATTGCGGGCTGACACGGTTCTAAAGGCCAGAAGGGCCTACTCTGTGCTGTATCTTAATAAGTAAAAGTGTGCCTCAAGAGGTAGCATACATCATTAAAGGTTCTCACCATCTGAGACACACCCTCTTTGCTTTACTACCATCAGGGAGAAGGCACAAGAACCTGAAAATCCACACCCGCTGTTTTACGAACATCTTCTTCCCCTCCAAATGGTGCACAAACCCACAAATATTACCTTGTTATTCCTCTTTTACACAATTTATTTATTTTGTAATTTAAGAAATATTGTATCACTTAATTTTCAGCTGTATTTTTACTAATAAAAACTCAGCCACTATAGTGATTATGTCTGATACAGTTTTTCTGCTAGTTGATAAGTTTCAATATTGATAGCCACAACAGCTAAATTTGCTACATTCTTGAATGAAGGCCTTTAAAGTCACATTAAAGACACAAGAGTGATGCTAGAAACTGGAGCAACACACAAAAAGCTGGAGGAGATCAGCGGGTCAGGCAGCATCTGTGGAGGGAAATGGACAGTCAATGTTTGGCGTTAAGACCCTTCTTCAAGACTGGAAAGGCAGAGGGGAAACAGCCAGTATAAAAGGGTGGGAGCAACGAGAGTTGGCTACCCTCTTTCTTTCCAGTCTTGAAGAAGGGATGGAGCACTCCCTATAGAAAGTAGAGAGGGAAGGGGTAGATGTGCCCAGTAGTGGGATCATGTTGGAGATAGCGGAAGCTGCAGAAAATGATATGCTGGATTCGGAAGCTTATAGGATGATTGGTAAGAACTCAAGGAATATACCTGTTATATATGTTAAATCAAACAGAGTATGTGATAATGGAAAGGACGCAGGTGAGGGCTGCATTGATAATAGTGGGGGGGGGGTTACCCCATTTTCTGAAAAAAGAGGACATCTTGGATATTTTGTAGAGTGGAAAGTCTCATCATGGGAACTAATGCAGTGGAAGCAGAGGAACGGAGAGAAGGGTACAGTATCCTTGCAAGTGATAGGATGGGAAGACACATACACCAGACTGCTTCTTAATGGTAGAAAATGGCATTTCAAAGGTGTATTCTGTATCAATGTGCTGGACATTTTCTTGGGTAATGGGTTTATGCATGCATGATTAACAATCACAAGCGGGCTTGTTTGACTTTAGTTGGAATGAAATGCTGATTTGACACCAGTGCTGCCATTTTTACATTGCTGTGGATGTTTAAACAATGAAAATCCTCTTCACCCAGCACGGATTTTCACTGATAACTTAAAGGTTAGTATCTATTTCTTTTGGTTACTGAAGTAATTATTTTTGAAACTATCAAAAGTTTGAATGTTGACATGCAGTGGAATGGCTAGTTCTGAAGTTACATTTGTTGGTATGTTAAAACCTAAGCTGAAACAAGTCATTTTCAGACACGGGGCTCAGAATTACAATTATACAATTGAGGTGTCATTTTAGAACAGTGAACACAAGGATGATTGGTAGCAGAACATTCAGAGAGTAGTTTATCATTTGGTTTGATATGATGTGAAGAAAATCATCAGGAGGTCTGACAGCCATTTCCAAATTGGATCACAGTGGCATACAATATATTGCTTTTTTACCCTTTTTATTTTATTTTCTCCACTGTCCTTGTTCCAAATCCTCTTCTTTCCTCATGTCCTGAGTCTTCTTCAGTTGCAGAACCTTATAGTTTTATAGTTCCATCTAGGAGATTAAGAAAGATTCCTTTCCTGACTATTAGCTGCCAAATTGGTTTATATGAGCTGACTGCAACTATAACTTCTATAAATTGATTCAACTTTATACATTTTTCTATTTAATAAAGCATATTGTAAAGGATGTAATTTCACTGCGGTGCTGTACTAGAAATGTATAGCCATGTATTTGAATTTGAATTTGTATAATGATGTACTTTAGGCAATGTAAGTACTGCTTATGTTATATCATTGTGACTGCAAATCAAAATTTCTGTAATTTGTCAGTTGTTTACAATGAATAAGGCTGAAAGAAAAAAGTTATTTCTTAAAGGTGCTTGTTCTAGTCTTTCTGAGGACTGCAATTTTCTTGGTTGATAGACTATATTGATTTTGACAACTACAGTAAGTCATTGCTTTTCTGGTACACATTACAATTTTATAAATGTTGAGTACGTTCTGCAATTGCTTTGTGAGTAGTTGTAGGGAAGTGTATATGTTGTTCAGGAACTATCCCTTTTGTGAATTATTCTCCAGCATTTCAAATCTCAATAAAACTAGAAATGTGTAATTTTGTTGGGAACCTAAATACCAATCATCAATGGTACCTTTTTCTTTGAAATACATTTGCTCCTATGTCATTCCATTAAAGCAAGCCTGTGCTTTCTCCTCATGTTGTTTCAAAATCTTTCCCAACTGAATTCATTCGGCAAATAAATTTCACACCACTGCAAAATGGAAGCTCCAGCACTTAAAGGGCCCCACACAACTCAATTTGCAGGTGGTACTGTGAAGAGACTAGGAAAGAGACAGAAACTACCATACTCCTTTTCTGTGGGAAGTGATCTCAGAGTCCTTGTAAATGGGATCAATGACAGGGAGCGAGGCTTTGTGTTGGGAACATGAAGCCATCAAGTGCAACAAAGCTAACTCCTAGGATCAAACATTCCATAATGGAGCAATGTAAGAAGAACTATCATAACATCACAAGAAAAGTGAATGTGGGAGTTCTATACCCTGCACTTAGTATGAAACTATTGCTGCAGTGTTCCAACCAATTGGGCATCTGGTATCACTCATCCATACTCAGTAACATCAAGACATACACATTCATCACTTAAGCCAAGCATGTTAATCCACAATAATATGCCTCTGTCATTCAGTCCCGGTAAGTGAAAAGTTGGGACCTGTCTCTAGACAGCAAAGTGTGTCTATCAATCTCATAGAATGACAAGCCTGAAAGAGAGAGTCCATTTGATAAGCATTGGTGCAGCCAGATCCCAGGCCCCAGAGTCTTCAAAAAAAGGCATGGCAGCTCCATCATATAAAATTACCTTCTCTTTACCCATCACTTGTTTACTGACATACTTTCCCAGTTTTCAAAATTCTACCTTGGTTTTTCCCACTTTCCACAAAAGTATCATGCACATAGCATTTCCTAGTTGTCCATGCAGGCCCACCAGGGAGACCCATGCACATTAAGTGAGGTCCAGGTGCAGGTGGGAGAGGAGTAGAGATGAAAACTAATCTATCTGCACTATGAACCCCTTCAGGTACTTGCACTGCAAGGCCGGGACCATATATCAATGGTGCACGTCAGATAAAGAGTTATACTGAGAACTAAAGGACTGCATTTTGGCAAGAGAGTAAGGAAACATACCATTCTGAATTCAGCCCACCTGCCCAAACTAACTTCTTTTGGAAACAGAATTAAATGACCTGATCTTCAACTGCAGGTATAAGATTGTAGATCCTTCCTGGAATACCCTGGCAGTTATTGAGTGTCAAATAGTTTGGAACTGTTTTTAAGCATCCAGTATCAGTGGAAATCTCCTTTAGGAGACGTGATTTGAGTCTGTAAATTTATTTGTTCTTGTATAAGACTTCTAAAACAGTGTCTCAGCATAGTTTAAATATTAGAAATAATTAAAACTGACCAAATAATTTTAAAAGTTAATATCTTTTAAAAACTTTAAAATGTTCAGAATTAATTTAGAAACATTACAAATATATGAAAGAAGGTAAAATAAATTGTCCACTTCCCTTTTATTTCAAATAAACCAATCAGTGGTTTATTCCTAACATGAAGGTGAGAGCCAGTTGCAAAGTGCATCCATTCTTCTCCTGATTGTCTCATTTCTCCCCCTTTGGCATTCACAATAAATGTAGCAAAAGAGCAGGAGATCAGATGTCTTGGAGAATTCCAAGATGAACCAGAAAGTACACAGTTCCACAAGATAATGTAAATTCAAACTAATGTATCAGCTCATTGGAGTATTGGTCAACAAAGATGAAAAAATACATTGTACAAAATTTTCTTCTTATGGTTCAAAGCACTATATTCAGCCATTAAAATACTGAGAGTGATCTAATTTTATTGAGACACATGTTAATGTATTTCTGTTCACTAAACAAAGGATGATGTCCTAATTTTTAATAGTTGCTCTGTAGTCAGTATATACATAATGCCTGTTAGTGTGGGAGTGCGAGGTACAGAATTCTCCTATTGCCTCAGGAAATGTGAGTTTGAACCTTGCAAGTACAAGCCCTTTGTCCGAACAAGTCTATGGCGACTATGGTGCCAGTCTCCTGAATTCAGCCTGTATCCCTCGAAACCCCGGCTCTACATGTATTTGTCCAAGTGCTTTGTGAATGCTACAAATGCACCTGTTTCAATCACTTCCTCTGGCAGCTCATTCCACATATTCACCACCCTCTGTGTGAAAATATTGTTGATCAAACCACTTTTAAATCTTTCCCCTCTCATCGTAAATCAGAATCGGAATCATTTTTGTTATCATTGTCTTATATGATGTGAAATATGGTGTTTTGCAGCAAAAGCATAAGACATAAAATTACTATAAATTACAAAATAAACAGTGCAATAGAAGGAATAATGTGTTAGTGTTCCTGGACTGTTCAGAAATGTGATGGTGGAAGGGAAGATTTTGTTTCTAAACCTTTGAGCATGTATCTTCAAGCTCCTATACCTCCTCCCTAATGGTAGTAATGAGAAGTGGGTATGTTCGTCTATTGCCTCCGAGGTTTGGACTCCCCTGTCCTGGAGATAAGACTGCTACCGTCCACTTTATCTATGTCCCTCATGATTTTATAGTTCAGCCCCCATTCTCCTATGTTCCAAAGTATAAATATCGAGCTTAGCCAACCTCTCCCTTTACTCAGTCCCTCTAGTCCCACCAACATCTCCTTTACAGCACTCTTTCCAGTTTTTCCTAAAATAGGATGATGTACTCAACAATCCAGGTATGGCCTCATCAATGACATACAACTGCAACACAATGTCCCAACTCCGAAGGTCCATATGCTGAGAACCTTTTCCACCTCCCAGTCTACCTGTGATGCCATCTTCAGTGAACTGTCACTTGTACTCCTAAATGTCTCTGTTTTATTGCACTCCCTAGTAACCTACCATTTGTAGAATAAGTCCTACATTGGTTTGACTTTCCAAAATGCATCACCCCTCACACTTATCTTTATTAAAATCTAGTCATCATTCTTTGGCCCACTTCCCTGACTGATCAAGGTCCCTAGTAATCTACAATAACCTTATTCACTATCGACAACATCTGCTAATTTACTGCTACCCACACACTTACTGAGAAAGCTTTATGCATTATATTATTAAACTAATAATAAATACAAGGGGAAGTGTTTGCTGTCTTAAGGCAAATTAGGGCGATGAGTCCTAAAGTGTGACAAGGTGGCCCTTGGACCTTGTGGAGGACTCAGCATTACTTAATGGGAGAAGTCAGAGAGTGGTAGTAGATGGTTGTCTGTGACTGGTGGTGGCTCATAGGGATCGGTGCTGGGTCCATTGTTGTTTGTCATCTATATTAATGATTTGGGTGATCATATAGTGAATTAGATCAGTAAATTTGTTGAAGGCTCCGAGATTGAGGGCATAGCGGATGATGAGGAAGGCTATCAAAGCTTGCTGCGGGATCTGGACCAAATGGAGAAATGGATTGCAAAAAATTTAATGGAGAATAGTGTAAGGTGTTGCACTTTGGGAGAACGAACCAGGGTAGAACTTACACAGGGAACATTAGGGTAGTGAGGAGTGCGGTAGAACAAATGGATCTGGGAATACAGATGCATAATTCCTTGAAAGTGGCGTCACAAGTAGATCTGGTTATAAGGAGATGTTTTGACACATTGGCCTTCATAATTCAAATTCTGAGTACAGGATGGGGTGTTATGTTGAAGTTGAATAAGACATTGGTGAGGCTGAATTTGATGTATTGTTTACAGTTTTGGTCACCTATCTACAGGAACAATAGCAGTATGATTGAACAAGTACAGAGAAAATTTACAAGGATATTGCTGGGACTTGTGAACATGAGTTATGGGGAAAAGTTCAATAGGTTTATTCCGTGGTGTGTAGGAGAATGAGATTTGATAGATGTATCCAAAATTATGAGGGATATAGATAGGGTTGATGCAAGCAGGCTTTTTCCACAGGGGTTGGGTGGGTCTAGAACTAGAAGTTATCAGCTAATCATGAAAGGTAAAATATTTAAGGGGAACCTGAGGGGGAGCTTCTTCATTGAGAGGGTGGAGTGATTGTGGAATGAGCTGCCAGTTAAAGTGGTGGATGCCAGTTCAGTTGCAACATTTAAGAGAAATTGGGTTAAGTGCATGGAGGGATTTGGTCCTGGTGTGGGTCAATGGGACTAGAAGAAAATAACAATTCAGCATGGACTAGACCAGCCGAAGACCCTGTTTCTGTGTTACAGTACTCTCTGACTCTTAATCAGACTCTGTCTATCCCAATGCTAGTAGATCCTGTTTCCAACAGGAAAGGTCATGCATTGCTTGATATCTAGACAAGTGCTTGAACTGGCAAAGCATAGAAGGCTAAAGAACAAATCCTTGAAAATGGGATTAGTAAAGATGGGTACTTGATGGTCAGTGTGGACACGGTGTGTCTGTGGACTTGGTTCTGTACTCAATGACACCCTGCTTGCAGAGTAATAGTTTAATGTGCGTGTGGTAAATCAGCCTCAGTCTTTATCTTGGAGGATTGAATCTAAGTATTGCCATTTTGTTCATAGCACTCATGGCACTTTACATCACATTTGCACTGTATCTTATTGGAACAGAACTTTTCACAGAGATCAGAGCCTCATATTCAGTGGACCATGAGTCACTAACGGGCTTTACTTCCTTTGCTCTGTCATCCTCCAGGTGTTCTCCTTTAAAGAAGGTGACCTTGAGAATGATAGAATGAAGATGATTTAGAGTTGATTTCAGAATAATCAGGCAGCCACTTAAGTGTTCTGCAGTTAATTGCAGAAGTTTGGATGTGAGAGTTTGTATCTTTATTTAAACATCACAGTTTAAGTATATTGCAGTTGAGGTAAAATTGATACTCATTATTTTGATTAAGTTTATATATAGAGATTTATAAATTTCTTTTACTTCGTTAGATGCTGTAAGGTATCATCAATTGTTACCAAATCTAAAGTAGTAACAATTCTACATATGTTAACATTTATAAAAGGATGCAATCATCTTTTTATTTAATTGGATAATCCATGTTGATGGCAGAATTATGTTCCTTCTGTGTTCTTTATGCTTCACAGTGGCTTGTATTTGAATTTGATCCCCATTTCCCTACATTTACCTGGTCTGACTCAATAAGAGTGAACTTGCTGGCTGAGAGTAGACCCAATTGACATATTACTGTGTGGCACCATAGCCCAGCACAATGTAATTGAGTCATCAGTAGGGCTGCCAGAACAAACCAACACTATGCTATGACAGCCAACATTTGTATTGCCTTCTGTTAAAGTTGACAGAGGTATGGAAGGCTTATCAACATTCCAAACATTGAGAAGCATCCCAAAACTATTGAAAACAGAAACCTGCAATTAAAAAGATAGAAATTATTAACAATTTCAACAAAAAATATAATCATTTTAAAAGAATAAAATTGAAGACAGAGGATGGTAGTAGATGGAGCATATTCTGCCTGGACGTTCGTAGCTAATGGTGTTCTGAAAACCTAGCTCCTTGTGATTTTTTATATAAATGACTTGGATGAGGAAGTGGAAGGGTGGGTTAGTAAGTTTGCAGATGACAGGAAGATTGGAGGGGTTGTGGATAGTGTAGGGGGTTGACAGAGCTGGCCTGAGACATGACAGATGGAATTCAGGTTCATTTTCAAAACAGAGCCCAGGTTATTTTGATTCCTCTTGAGTAACCAAATTGTCAATGAAAGACACAACTTCACAACTAGTTTGATTAAGTAACTTTATTTAGCTCTTAACAAAAAGATTAAAAGAAATTAGTAACTCAGAAGTAATGTTGTTTGACTTTCAACTATAGCTCGAATTCCACTTCTAATTATAGGTGCAAATTTAAACTAATTCAACTAAAAGATCAAACTTCATATTTCTTTGTTTGATTCTTCACTAATAAAGCAAGGCCAAAGCAATTCATAGCAACGCTTGTCAGCAATTAACAATTAGCAGTGCCTTTTGTAACTGTATATTCTTAACCACTCAGTCTTTACCCACCCGGGAGCCCCATCACTTCGATGAGACATGAAGGGCATCAAGTTTCCCAGTCACTTGGGTCCAGTGCATGGAGAAGCTCCAAAAGTTCCTTGAAACAACATCACTATTACACTGTTCAGGCTCTCCCTTATCTCCCTTACAAATGATAACAACTCTATCTAAGGCAAGATTCTTGATATATAATTTACTGGAAGCAACCACATGATATAACCATATAACCATATAACAATTACTGCACGGAAACAGGCCATCTCGGCCCTTCTAGTCCGTGCCGGACGCTTACTCTCAGCTAGTCCCACCTACCTGCTCTCAGCCCATAACCCTCCATTCCTTTCCTGTCCATATACCTATCCAATTTTACTTTAAATGACAAAATCGAACCTGCCTCTACCACTTCTACTGGAAGCTCGTTCCACACAGCTACCACTCTCTGAGTAAAGAAGTTCCCCCTCGTGTTACACCTAAACTTTTACCCCTTAACTCTCAACTCATGTCCTCTTGTTTGAATCTCCCCTACTCTCAATGGAAAAAGCCTATTCATGTCAACTCTACCTATCCCCCTCATAATTTTAAATACCTCTATCAAGTCCCCCCTCAACCTTCTACGCTCCAAAGAATAAAGGCCTAACTTGTTCAACCTGTAAACCTGTGATTTCCAGTAAATCACCTCAGAAGAGCCTACCTGTGCAACCAAAGGCTAAAGCTAGAGTCAACCATCTTATCAACATATTTAGCCATTTTATAGCTGTTGCAACAGGGTAATCATTAATTCTATTTCATCTTACCACAGGAGTTCAATCTGGAAAAGTGTGAAGTAATACATTTTAGAAGTTCAAGTTCCTGTTTAATTGTCATTCAACCATACACGTGAATACAGCCAAACGAAAGAGAGTTCCTTTGGGGCCAAGGTGCACAACACAGTACCAACAGCTCACAGCACATATAATTACAATAGCAGGACAACATACAGTCACAAAGAATTAATATTGTCCAGGTCTTAAGCAGAATGGCCTGTAGATTGATGGTGCATGGGATGTTGTCCTGGTTCAGCTTGCATATCACTGAGTGAACCCTAGAGGGCAACATCACCGGGGGTGGGAGTCAGCCCCCAACCCAGTATAGATTTCAGTGCAGCCACGGACACCTCTGCTCTCTCTCACACTGCCTCCAGTATTTTCTCCTGGGTAACTCCTAATACCAATGAACCATTGAACCAGACATGCAGGATTTACATTATCAATGTCCAACAAGGTCCTGCGATTACAATAAAAACGTCTAAAGAAATCATTTGTTCCATTTGTTGGACCGTGCATCACCTTTGAACAATGATGGTGTACAACAAGTCCAGGTGGCAACATGGTGTACAACAAGTCCAGCTCCATTGCTATTGACCAACTTGCTGATGGGAATGGACCTGTGGTATTTAATGTCCTTCATATCTAGCAGTGTCTTGTGATTACAAAAAAGATGTAAAGGATGAACAATTACACCTTTGGCGGGACCTAGAGAGGCCACTGCTACAGTATGCACAACCATCATCTTTGGAGATCCAACATTGAACTTGAAGGCAGATTACTGGGTTAATGGCTGGATTCTTAGCAGTGTGGAGGAACAGGTGGATCTTGGGTTCCCTCAAAGCTGCTGTGGAAGTTGATCTGGTGGTTAAGAAAGCATATGGTGTGCTAGTTTCTTTATAAATAAGACAATACTAGGCACAGATTGAGACAGCCGGAGACTTCTTCCCAAAGTTGTTATAAGGGGGTGTAAGTTTAAGGTGACAGGAGAAAAGTATGGAGGGGAGATGTCAGAGGGAGGTATTTTACAGAGAGTGGTAGGTGCATGGAACATGCTGTCAGTGATGGTGGTAGATTAAGATACATTAAAGACATTTAAGAGACTCTTAGATAGGCACATGGATGAAAGAAAAATGGAAGGATATGCAGGGGGAAAGGTCAGATTGATCTTCGAGAAGGTTAAAAGGTCTTCACAACATCATGGGCTGAAGAGCAGAACTGTGCTGCATTGTTCTACGTACATCTAATTATACCACAGGTTACAGCTCAGGTAACTGCAACCATAAGTAAATGCTTGGAAATGTCAGCAAATTTGCTTTGAAACGCTGGACTTACATTCTAGCAGTGGAAGAAACTGGTAGATTAATTAGGCTTGATGCATTAGACCATAAGACCACAAGACGTAGGAAATGAATTAGGCCATTCAGCCCATCAAGTCTGCTCTGACATACCATCTTGGCTGATCCTGGATCCCACTCAACCCCATACACTTGGCGTCTCGCAATATCCTTTGATGCCCTGACCAAACAGGAAACTATCCACTTTATCCACTTCTGCCTTAAATATACCCATGGACTTGATCTCCACCGCAGTCTGTGGCAAAGCATTCCACAAATTCACTACTCCCTGGCTAAAAAAATTCCTCCTTACCTCCTTTCTAAAAGGTTGCCTTTTAACTCTGAGACTAGTTCTGGATACTCCCACCACAGGAAACATCCTCTCCACTTCCACCCTATCTAGTCATTTCAACATTCAATAGGTTTCAATGAGATTTGCCCTGCATTCTTCTAAATGCCAGAGAGTACAGGCCCAAAGCAGCTAAATGCTCCTCATATGTTAACCCCTTCATCATCCTTGTGAACCTCTTCTGGACTCTCTCCAATGACAACATATCCTTTCTGAGATATGAGGTCCGAAACTGTTGACAATACTCCAGGTGCAGCCTGACTAGTGTCTAATAAAGCTTCAGCATTATCTCCTTGCTTTTATATTCTATTCCCCTTGAAATAGATGCCAACATTGCATTTGCCTTCTTTACCATAGATTGAACCTCTAAATTAACCTTCTGGGAGATTTGCATGAGGATTCTCTATTTCCTGAGGAGACTGAGGTCCTTTAACATCTGCCGGACGATGCTGAGGATGTTCTGCGAGGCTGTGGTGGCCAGTGCTGTCATGTTTGCTGTTGTGTGCTGTGGCAGCAGGCTGAGGGTAGCAGACACCAAAAGAATCAACAAACTCATTCGTAAGGCCAGTGATGTTGTGGGGGTGGAAACTGGACTCTCTGACGGTGGTGTCTGAAAAGAGGATGCTGTCCAAGTTGCATGCCATCTTGGACAATGACTCCCATCCACTCCATAATGTACTGGTTAGGCACAGGAGTACATTCAGCCAGAGACTCATTCCACCGAGACGTAACACTGAGCGGCATAGGAAGTCATTCCTGCCTGTGGCCATCAAACTTTACAACTCCTCCCACGGAGTTTCAGACACCCTAAGCCAATAGGCTGGTCCTGGACTTATTTCCACAGGGCATGATTAACTGATTATTATTTAATTATTTATGGTTTTATATTGCTATATTTCTACACTATTCTTGGTTGGCGCAGCTGTAACGAAACCCAATTTCCCTCGGGATCAATAAAGTAGGTCTGTCTGTCTGTCTGATTCCTAAGTCCCTCTACACCTCTGATATTTAAACCTTCTCCCCATTTATATAATAAGTCCGCATTATTGTTCCTTTTATCAAAATACATTATCATATATTTCCCAACGCTGTATTTCATCGGCCACTTTTTTGCCCATTCTTCCAATTTATCTAAGTCCTGCTGCAATCACGTTGTTTCCTCAGCACTACTTCCCCCTCCACCTATCTTTGTATCATCCATAAACTTTGCCACAAAGTCATCAATCCATTATCCAAATCAGTGACAAACAATTTGGAAAGTAACTGTCCCAAACTGACCCTTGAGGAACACCACTAGTCATTGGCAGCCAACCAGAAAGGGCCCCCTTTATTCCCACTCGCTGCCTCCTGCCTGTCAGCTATTACTCTATCCACATCAATATCTTTCCTGTAATGCCATAGGATTTTATCTTGTTAAGCAGCCTCATGCGTGGCACCTTATAAACTGAAGTTCTAATTGTGTTGCCTTTACCAGCAATATTCGTCCAATCTGGTCAAAAACTTTGTATCATTTTGAAATATGTACCTGTACCACTTTTAAGTTAACTTAATGAAGTTATACTACAGTTGTTGCATTAGTTGAACAATTTCTGGACTGATTTGTAAATTCATTCATAATAAAGTTATATTTATTTGCAAATTGTAGTCAAAATGTTTGGAAGAAAACAATGGATCCCTGGTAACAAACTTGAGACCTTTAATCCAATGTAGGAGTTCAGGTTGGATTACAAAGGATTACAAAGGAAATCAAAGGATTGTCTGAATTAGTGTTGCTGTTTTTTTAAAATTCTCTTCCAAGTTTATGATATTACCCCTAAAGCAAGGTTTATGTGGCGACCCACTTCCCAGTGCACTCGAACCGGCTCACAAAGTGGCGCGCGCCGGTATTGAGGCCGGTCCCAAAGAGGGTGCCAAGCCTGCTTCACCAACAAGGGGAAAAGCCCACGCGCGGGACGGGACTGTGAATACGCGCCCCCTACAGCATTACCGCCCGGGGAGGGCGGGAACAGGAAGGCTTTAAAGCGAGGCTGTGAAGTTTGAATAAACTTCTTTTGCAACTGCAGCTCACCGACTACCTGTCGTTATTTCAGCGCTGTGTTTAGCACACCGCTACAATTGATGACCCCGACGGCCCAAACGATATTTGGACCAGAGATGAACGACACCGCATCTGTTCATGCAGTTTCGTTAAAACTGCCAAGCTTCTGGATGCTGCGACCTCACCTATGGTTCCAGCAAGCAGAAGCCCAATTCCACATTCGGCAGATAACCTCGGATGCCACATGTTACTACTACATGGTGAGCTCCCTCGACCAGGAGACAGCCGCCCAGGTTGAGGAGTTCATACAGTCGCCCCCAGCGGACGGCAAATACACAGAATTCAAAGCCTTGCTCATAAGGACTTTCGGACTCTCATGGCGCAAGCGAGCTGCCCGCTTACTGCACCTGGATGGTTTGGGAGACAGGCCGCCGTCGGCTTTGATGAACGAGATGCTGGCCCTGGCTGAAGGACACAAGCCCTGCCTCATATTTGAGCAGGCATTCCTGGAGCAGCTGCCCGAGGACATACGCCTGCTGCTGTCCGACACGGATTTCAGCGACCCCCGGAAGGTGGTGGCCCGGGCAGACGTGCTGTGGAACGCCAAGAAGGAGAGTGGGTGTCCGTCACACAGATCACCAAGCCACGCTCCCAGCAGCAGACCAGATCAGGCCCAGCCACAGAGCCCACTAACCCCAGAGGCAGGAGTGAGGAGACCAACGAACAATGGTGCTTCTACCACCAGCGGTGGGGCGCAGAAGCCCACTGCTGTAGCCCGCCCTGCAAGTTCCCGGGAAACGCCAGGGCCAGCCACCGCTGATGGCTACGGCAGCTGGCCATCGGGATAGCCTCTTGTATGTCTGGGACAATCAGTCGGGACGCCGCTTTTTGGTCGACACCGGAGCCGAGATCAGCGTCTTACCTCCGACAAGTTACGACACCCACAACAGAGAACCAGGTCCCTCCCTGAGGGCCGCGAACGGCAGCACAGTAAGGACCTACGGCACCCGTACGGTGCGGCTACAGTTTTGCTCCAGCCGATTCACATGGGACTTCACACTGGCCGCCATAGTCCAACCACTCCTGGGGGTGGATTTTTTGCGAGCTCACAGTCTACTGGTCGACTTGCCAAGGAAGAGACTGGTCCACACCAAGACCTTTCAAACATTCTCCCTGGGTGAAGCCCAGTTACCGGCCCCACACCTAGACTCCATCACGACAACGACTTCACCAGAGTCCTGGTGGATTTCCCATCGGTTCTGGTACTGCAGTTCATGGCAGCCATGCCCAGACACGGCGTACAGCACCACATTCCAACACAAGGACCACCCCTCCACGCCCGTACTCGAAGGCTTCCCCCAGACAAGCTCTGACTGGCGAAGGAGGAGTTCAAGAGGATGGAGGAATTGGGGATCATCCGGCGGTCCGACAGCCCATGGGCCTCCCCCCTGCTCATGGTGCCAAAAGCAACAGGGGGCTGGAGACCATGCAGCGACTACCGCAGGCTGAACGAGGCTACAACACCGGACCACTACCCTGTGCCGCACATTCAGGACTTTACAGCAAACCTGCACAGCGCACGGATCTTCTCCAAGGTAGACCTCATCCGGGAAATCCATCAAATCCCGATGCATCCGGACGATGTCCCCAAAACGGCTCTCATCACCCCGTTCGGCCTTTTTGAGTTCCTCCGCATGCCGTTCAGCCTAAAGAATGCCGCACAGATGTTTCAGCGGTTAATGGACGCGGTGGGACGCGACCTGGACTTCGCTTTTATCTATTTGGACGACATCCTCATAGCCAGCAGTAGTCGTCAGGAGCATCTATCCCACCTCCTTCAACTCTACGCCCGACTGAGTGAATACGGCCTAACAATCAACCAGGCCAAATGCCAGTTCGGGCTCGACACCATCGACTTCCTGGGCCACAGGATTACTAAAGACGGGGCAACCCCTCTTCCCGCCAAGGTAGACGCGGTCCTCCATTTCCCCGGACCCAACACAATCAAAGGCCTTCAGGAATTCATGGATATGGTGAATTTCTACCACCGCTTCCTCCCTTCAGCAGCCCTAATCATGCACCTCCTGTTCGCCCTGATGTCGGGTAAGGGCAAGGACATTACCTGGGATGAGGAGTCCGCCGCCGCTTTCATTAAAACCAAAGAAACCTTGGCAAATGCCACGATGCTAGTGCACCCCAGAACGAACGTCCCTACCGCCCTCACAGTGGATGCATCTAACACGGCAGTCGGTGGGGTGCTGGAACAGCTCATCGAGGGTCTCTGGCAACCCCTGGCGTTTTTCAGCAAACACCTACGACCACCCGAGCTCAAATGCAGTGCTTTCGACCGGGAACTGTTGGCGCTATACCTGGCAAACCGGCATTTCAGGTACTTCTTAGAAGGTAGGCCCTTCACCACGTTCGTGGACCACAAACCTCTTACCTTTGCGTTCACGAAAGCATCCGACCCACCAGGAGCGAAATCTGTCCTACATCTCCGAATACACGACGGATGTCCGGCATGTCTCGGGAAAGGACAATGTTGTGGCGGACACTCTCTCCAGACCTAACATCCAAGCCCTGTCCCAGGGGGTAGACTATGAAGCGCTGGCGGAGGCGCAGCAGACGAGTAGATCCCTAGTTACAGAACCTCAGACCCACCAGTTAATGGTAGGGCAGTCCTCTACCATTAACAAGAGAGCAGGCTCTCTTGTTTTTCCAAGTTGCTAGCTCAATGCTCAACCCAGCAAGGATGGAAAGCGTGCAAGGAACTCAGGAGCCTTCACACCAAAGTCCAGCACTGATGCCACTACGCCACCAGCCAGCCGAGAGGAACTGGATAGGTTTGCAATTAACATGCTCTGAGTGCTCCTTATCTGAGAGTTTCCATCCCAATGAAACTAAAATGACAGAAAACTTTCTAAAAGTATGGAGACTGGGTTTAATTTCTATATTTTTGTCCCAACTAAGGAACCATCATGGTTTTTTTGCCACCTAATGGCAGCAAGAAGCCAAGTCAGATCAGAAGAGAGCATTTATGATATTTTTAAAATATATATTCACTTTTATTATGAAATTAGGAAAAAACAGAATAGTTCCAGCACCAAAAAGAAAACTTTTCTTGAAATCTCTTCCCTGAGCTTTGCCTGTCTGTTACTGAGCTTTCCTTTGGCACCAACCAGGAGTCTCCTAGCATAAAATTTCCTCTGCTGTCCATGGACCACTTTTTTTCTGTATTTTTTGATCAGGCAGCTGTCTGATGAGGCATGGAGATGAGGGAGGGCTAAACCTCCCTCAAAATGCCCAGACATGCTATGATGTTGATATTGGCTTCACTAATTTTTCAGCTTTTCAGGGACAATGGGTTAATTTTTCCCAATTCCTTATCCTGTAATTTAAATTAACCAGTGTCTCCTATGTCTTTTTCTCTAAACAATTTATCTGCTTTTCATTGTCGTCTTCTCTTATTCCACACCATATCACTCTCTGGCTTGGACAGTGGAAAATCTTCTCTAGCTGCAGGGGTCCAGTATCCACTGTGAGAATAGATAATGAAGGCATATTCATTGTGTTCAGTACTCTGAATTTATCCCCACATCCGCATTTTCCCTTCACTAGGAACAGATGAAGCAACCATGGCTTGCTAATTGTGAAACATTATCTAAAATATGATAATTTTGGAGCATCATATAAATCTGAATTTAATACAATTGTTTAATATCAAGTAGGATTGAAGCTTTTCTTTTTTTTGTAATTTATTTTTTATTGAAGTTCATCAAATAAACATTTCCATAAGATGTATTTCAGACATTGGACATATATATCATATAATCATATATATCACAAATCTCCACAAAGTATTTATCTGAGGTATACACTCATAGAAAAGAGTGGAAAGAAAAAACAAGCAAAAGGAAAGAACTATGTACAAGTAGGGAGTGATCTTTTTTTTTACAACAGGTTCATTGATTTGTGAGAATGAAATCAGGCCTATGAGGCATTATGTAGTTAAACCATTTTTCCCAGTATGAATCAGATTGTTCCAGCTTATGATTAACAGATGCTGTTATCTTCTCCATTTTGTAAATGTCCATTGTAATTTCTATCCATGTATTTAAAGTTGGGCTCTCCTGTGATAACCATTTCCTAGTAAGAGTCTTTTTACCAGCCACCAACAGTATATTCATTAAATATTTATCTCTTTTCAACCATTCTTGAGGTAAATATCCAAAATATATGGTCTTACTCTCCAAGGGTATTTCACATTTAAAGATGTCTTGTAGGGCATTGTGTATCCCCTTCCAATAGTTTTTGATAACACGGCAGTCCCAAAAGATATGATAATGATTTGCATTTTGATTTCAACAATTTCTCCAGCAAACAGGGAGGTTACTATTATAATGGGATTTCTGAGAGGGTGTAATAAAATATCTTATCAAGTTTTTCCATCCAAACTCTCTCCATTTCTGTGAACTGGTACACTTCCATTGATACCTCCATATTGTTGTCCATTCTTCCTCGGATATAATTATCCCTCCTTCCTTCTCCCATTTTGTTTTAATGTATGAAGTCGAATGTGTTTTAAGATTTGACAACCCCTTATACATGCTTGAAATGATTCTACTACCATTATCTGAATTATATGCTTTTCTAAAGAGCTCTATCAAGCATGTATTTGCCTTGGTTACATTTTTAAGCGTCTTATTAACATATTGTCGCATCTGTAAATACCGTTAAAAATCTTGTTTTTCTAATAAGTGTTTCTCTTTAAGCATTTCAAAACTGAACAGTGTTCCTTCTTTCATTATGTTGCAAAGAACTGTTATTCCCTTAGCTGTCCAGTCCTTAAATCTAGCATCCAATTTATTTGGTGTAAAATCAGAGTCATATGCACACCATTTATGAATTGCAATATCTTCCTCTAGATTATATTCTTTTATAGTGGTTTTCCATATTTTAAGAGTCAATTTCACCCATGAGTTATCAATAGTATTTATGTACCTTTGCAGGTTGTTATCAGCCAAAATTGCTTGTGTGGGGATGGGAAGTATCTGCTCCTCAATGTTTTTCCATTGAGCGTCATATGATGGGTTGCACCAACATATCACAGCTCTTAACTGTGCTGCAAAATAATAATCTCTAAGAGAAGGTAGGCCCCATCCCCCCTTTTCCTTTGCTAATTGCAAAGTTTTGAGACGAACTCTAGGCCTTTTACCCTGCCAAATATACCTTGATAGCATCTTGTTCCATTCATTGAATTGATTTTGATTAATCTCTATTGGTAGGGTCTGAAAGAGATATAACAGTCTGGGCAGTATATTCACTTTAATAGACTCAATCCTTGAACTGAGACTGAAAAAAGGAATCAGGCTCCATCTTGCCACATCTTCCTTAATTTTTTTGTATAGAGGCTGATAATTACATTCTGATAATTTTGCCAAATCTTTTGGCATAATGATGCCCAAATATCTGAAAGACTCTCTGTGCCATGCCCAGGGGTATCGACTTTCAATTTTTCTTGGTGGGCTCTAGTAATATGAAAGTAATTGGGTATGTTGATCTTGTATCCTGATAATTGACCATATTGTTCAAAGGATTCCATCAAATCAGGTAAAGAGTATGTTGGTTGCCCTAGATAGATCAAAATGTCATCCGCATAACAAGCCAATTTATGCTCTGTCCCTTTAATAGTAATTCCCCTGATATCTTCATTTTGTCTGATGTATTGAGCTAATGGTTTCAGATATAGCGCGAAGAGTAGTGGTGACCGTGCACAACCCTGTCTTGTGCCCCTTTCTAAGGTAAGACTATTTGATAAATATCCATTGATTTTAATCCTAGCAGTAGGATTGTCATATAGTGTCTGTATGGTTTTAATAATTGTGTCTTGGAAACCAAATCTGTGTAAAACTCTGGAAAGAAAATTCCAATTAACCGAATCAAATGCTTTTTCAGCATCCACGCTTATCACTATTGCTTCGATTTTATTTTTTTGTGTATGATCTATAATGTGAAGTGTCCTTCGTATATTGTCTTGAGTGTGGCATTGTCATATAAAACCTGTCTGATCATTACATATCAGTATGGGTAGAAACTCCTCTAACTGTTTGGCCATGATGGAGGTAAATAATCTATAATCTACATTAAGAACGGATATTGGTCTAAATGACTTGCATTCCATTTTATCTTTGCCTTCTTTCGGTATAGCTGAGATTATCGCTTCCTTCCGACTGGGTGGCATTTGTGCCTTTTTTAGCGCCCAGTTCAGTGTGGGGAGTAAAACAGGAATTAACTCATTTTTAAATTCTTTGTACCTCTCTGCCGTATACCCATCTGATCCTGGTGACTTGCTTAATTTAAGCCTACTAATTGCAGCTTTTGATTCAACTTCAGTTATGTCAGCAGTCGTCCTTCTATTTTGTTCTTTGCTTAAAGTGGGTAACTCTAGAGAATTCAAGAAGGTGTCAGTTTGGGTTATGCTTCCCCCTGGAACTTTGAAATATAGAGTTTTGTGAAACACTTCAAAAGCTTTTTGAATTTCACTTAGCTTATTTTTTTATCATTTTCGTTCTTAGGTCCCTAATTCTATGAATTGTATTTTCTGCTATCTTTTTTTTCAGTTTCCACGCCAGTATTTTCATAGATTTCGATCCACTTTCATAATACCTCTGTTTCAGAAACATTGTTTTTCCTGATTTCTTGCATAGCCAAATTATTTATTTCATTCCTAATTCTTTTAATTTCCCCTAATGTATCCTGTGCCAAATTCAATTTGTGTTTTTTCTCTAGTTCCTTCAGTCTATTTTGTAATTCCTCTAATGTTTTATTCCTTATTTTTTCTTACATGAAGATATCACTATAATTTTCCCTCTTAAGACCGCCTTCAGAGTATCCCATAAAATGGGAGGTGAAACCTCTCCATTATCATTAAATTCTAAATAGAGACCAATTTCTTTTTTAATTTGTTCCTTAAAGTACGGATCATTGAGTAGACTTGAATTTAGTTTCCAAATAGTATTCTTTGGTTGTAGGTCAAAATCAACAGATAAATATATAGGTGCATGGTCACTTACATCTATTGTCCCAATTCCACAGGTGTTTATTTTGTCTTTGTCTTTTCCAAATGTTATGAAATAGTCTATTCTTGTATATACAGAATGTGGAGCAAAATAATGAGTGTAATCCCTTCTGTCAGGGAAAAGGTCCCTCCATATATCAATTAAACCAACATCCTCAAAAAGTGTATTAACTTTCTTATGTAAAGATTTTGTTTCATAGGTTTTTCTATTGGAAGAGTCTAAGTTTGGTTGTAATTGTAAATTTAAGTCTCCCCCACATATCAGGAGACCTTCTGTTTCCGTTACCATAATATCAGTAATTTTCTGAAAGAAACCAATATCACTTCCGCAGGGGTGCATACATATTCAATAGAGTAACTGAATTGCCATCTATATTCCCCCTTACCAGAATATATCTGCCTTCTTTATCTCCCATTTCGAACATTTTTTCAAAATTTAGCTTACTTGAGATAAGAATAGCAACTCCTCTCCTATGTCCTGATTCATATGAGGAGAAAAACAGATTAGTGAAGCCCATTCTCTTTAGTTTTTTATGCTCATTATCACTTAAATGAGTTTCCTGTAAATATACTACATGGGCTTGTTCTTTTTTCATTTTGGATAAAATTCTCTTACATTTGATTGGATTTAATAGCCCATTTACATTAAAAGAAATGAATTTTACCTTGTCCTTAGCCATCTGTATTTATCTGTCAATGTAGCATTGAAAGTAGAATAAAACTTAATCGATCTACTCCCTGAACAAATAAGAACCAAGAAACTCAAATAATAACAAAAATGGCAACGAATGTGTGATTCCAAGGCTGAGGTCTCTAGTAAATGACCCTCTGTTGAGCTAGAGGAAATGTCTGGCTGTGAGGGATAACCCCATAACCCCTCCTATTTGTGAGTTGAGGGCCCCCATTGCAGTATTCATAAAAGTCAATGAACAAATCCATTACACAGAAAAGATTTCCTTGTGTACTCCTCCTATATATACATACATATATATATATATCTATATATACACACACACACAAATATATACATATACACACACACACATATATATATACACAATCATTACACACATACACATATATGCACACATATACATATATTCTCATTTTGGTGGGGGAAAAAGGAGTAAGTGAGTGAATAAAGAATAACAACTAAGTAATATAAAATCCACATTATAATAAGTATTTCTCGAGCTAGGTATATCACCGTGTATTTTTGCTTCTGTTTAGCTTCTCAGCATTTTTAAAGTTAGCCAAACCTTATGGCTCTTCTGAAAGGGGTGAGGACTGTCTTTGGGAAACTCCCAGTCTCTTCCTGATATGTTTCTCTCGGCTTCCTCCCGTCTCCTGCCTTCTCGTTTCTCGTACTATTTCCCAAGCCGAGCGGGACAATTCCTCAGCCAGGCTTTCCTTCTTTTTGGTCATGCTGACAGACAACCCTCTGGCCTTCATGTCTGTAGTCACTTCTTCCACTGTCTGGTACAACTGCGTCCCGTTGTCATAAAACACTCGAAGTTTAGCAGGGTACGGAGTTTGAAATCTAATCTTATTTTGCTTTAGTACTCGTTTTACTTCGGAGCATTCTTTGTGTTTCTGGAGGACCGCGGGGGGGGGGGGTAATCTTGATCGAAATATATTAATTTATCCTCTAAAAACACTCTCTTCTTACCCCAGGCCCTTCGTAGAATCTCCGCCTTGGTGCTGTACCGAAGGAATTTAATTATAATTGATCGTGGCTTTCTATCCTGGGTAGGTTTTGGGACTAGCACGCGGTGCGTTCTCTCGATTTCCAGCTTCATAGCCAGGGAAGATCCAGCGCGTCCCGCAGTAACTTTCCGACAAACTCCGTCATAGACTGGCCCTCCGCTCCTTCGGGAACATTGTAGATTCTGATATTTTTCTGCCGTGATCTTCCCTCCAGATCAAGCAGTTTCCCTTCTTGGTGATGTATGATTTTTATTGTCTTGCTCAGTATCCGTTCCATGTTTTGAATGGGATCTTCCACCTTCTCAATGCGAGTCTCTGCCACTGCTATTTTTTGATTAACGCTGGCGAGCTCTGCCTTAATATCATGGAGCTGCTGCTTCATATCTTTCTGGACCTCCATTATTTCTTTCAGGATTTTGAACATATTCGCCGCTTTGTCTGAACGAGGCCCAGCGCCCGCCTTGCTCGCACACGGTCGGGTCGGAGATTCGCTTGCTGCACTCCTCTTGGACGCAGGCTCTGCAATGTCGCTTTTTTATTTCCATTCTTTTTCCCCATTCTTGCCCCTCTTTTCAGTTCAAATATTTTTCGAAAAATATTATATTTAACGTGTTAATGGGGCTTAATACACGTTTTTCCGGAGGAACTAGTGACTTAAGCTGCCATTCTCGACGATGACGTCACCGGAAAAACCAGGATTGAAGCTTTTCAGAGTTGTGAGAAAATCAACTTGAAAACTTGGAAGATTTTTTTATCTTCTGTCAGTGTTGTAGAATAACAATACCTATTGCTTACCCATAATAAGTCCACCTTTACTTTCATCTTAGATGAATATTTTTGCTTTTAATTTCCATGATGAAAGTTAACGGTTCTGTGATATGATTTTTAAGCATAAACCTTTCTTTTATTTCTGACGATCAATGCAGATTTTTAATCTTTGATCCCTAATAACCATATAACTCAAACATGGTTGTGATTTCAGATGCATGGTTACTGCAATTTTTCAATCTAGTATTAGTGGTGGTTTTAACTTTTGGTTATTGTTGGGACCACATTTGGTTTTTAAATATTCTTATAGTTTTACCTTCTCACCTATTTCACTGCTTTTTTTTTCATTACCAGTGACCTCTTCAATTATGTGTATTTTATTTGATGGACTATTTGACATCTGAAAAGATAAGTAGATTCAAAATATTAACTTTTTAAAAACCAGTGTGAAATCGTATGTGGGTGTTAATTTCTATTCAAATGTTCTAATTTTAGTTGTATTCAGTTATTGATCTGAGCCCAAAGCAACACTGAAATTAAATCTACAATTTCTAGGAAACATTAATTATTTATTCTTGCCACTTTGAGAGATTATCCATGGAAGTCACACAACATAACGCTGGATTAACTTAGTTGGACGCCATGAAAGAATTCCACAAGAAAAAAAGTACTGAAGACACAAAAAAGCTATTAATTTTTTGCAGTAGGTAACATGATGATAAGGGTAGCCAGAGGTAGCTTTCATTAAATTAATTGTTATTTTAGTGATTTCTGAAAATGTAGATTTTCTGAAGAATTTTATAAAATAACCAAAGGGAACATATTTTGCAAAAGAAAACTTTCTAAGGATTCAAAATGACAAGAATAAAGATTGGTGTTCCTACAAATTATGAATTCAAATTAAGGGAGCTATGAATGAACTGTGTTGTATGTTTTGTCACATCGGCTCCTAGGTACCATAATGTATACAATCACAGCTTTATTGTTACAAAGTATATTATTAAATGTAATGTGCATTCTTGGAATAGGACAACTTGATTTGTGGTTCATCATTTCAACAAGCATCGGAACATATTCCTCTGTATGAAGAAAATATGTTACTTGTTTATGCACTTCCCTTAATGTACATGTTGTTGAATGCTGTCAAGTCGTGTTGACTATGGTGTCCATGGCCATCCTATGGATAATGTAGTTATCCATACGGTTTTTGAGGCAAGATATGGAAGTAGATTGCCAGGCCTTTCTTCCGCAGATACTGCTGCTGCCCAGGTTGGGACCCAGCCGTATTCAAACTTGGGAATACACTACTGGCCAGACTACATCTTGGTCATTAAGTATTCTACAGTTTTACACCTCTCACCCATTTCACTCTTTTTTTTCATTACCAGTGACTTATTGAATTATTTATATTTTACTTTGTCTGAAAAAGATAGATTAAAAATATTAACATTTTAAAAAACTAATGTGAAATCACATGCAGGTATTAATTTCTGTTAAAGTATTTTAAATTTTAATTATATTCAATTATTGATCTGAGCCAAAGCAACATTGAAATTACATCTACAATTTGTAAGTAAGCACAGAAAATTAAGGCTAATCTTTAATGTAACTTGATCTTGTTTTAGAGCAAATCTATTTGTTTCTTTTTGGAAGCAAACTTCCTCCTACACAAAGAAAACCTTCATAACTAGCAGGTTTTGGTCTTGAGAGAGGGACTTCTGTCACTTTTTTTAAACTTGTCCAACATTGCTTTGAAACTTTCTCACCAACCCATCAATATCCTGATAGTGGCTTGTTACAGTTACCTTGATTTATCAGTCCCAAATATGTTCTGCTCCTGGCTGTCAAACATAAATCTGCAGATGCTGAAAATCTTGAATAACAGTGTTACCCTGGCTTTTAGATCTGCACTGAGGGCTAAATGGATTCCTGAGTACAGTCGGCCCTCCTTATCCACAGGGGAATGGTTCCGGGCCCCCCTTGGATACCAAAAAACGCGGATGCTCAATTCCCTTATTTAACCTGTCTCAGTGCAGTGGTGTTTAGGACCCAGCAAAACCCCAGACTTTATTTAGCCTGCCTCAGTGCAGTGGACTTTAGGACCTGGCACAGCTCTGAATCTGCAGTGTTTCTGTTCATGAAAATAATTACGATTACGATTGAAAGTAAGGTGGAAGTAATAAAGAGATCAGAAAGAGATGAACCACCAACGGTCATTGGAAAAGCGTTAGGCTACAGTCGGTCAACGATCGGAACAATTTTAATGGAGCATGTGAAAGGCCCTGCCCTGATGAAAGCTACAATTATTACTCAGCAACGCAGTGGTTTAATTATTGAAATACGTATGTTTCTTAAGTGTTTTATATGCATAGAAAGGTAAAATATGTACTATATACTAAGAAAAACATTTGACTAACTGACGCTAAATAATACCGGATGTACCTGTTCCAACTTCAAATCCGACTTAAAGACGGACTCAGGAACGGAACTCATTCATAACCCGGGGACTACCTGTACTTTTAAATCATCTCTAGATTACTTATAGTACCTAATACAATGCAAATGCTATGTAAATAGTTGTTATACTGAATTGTTTAGGGAATAATGACAAGAAAAAATAGTCTGTACATGCTCAAGCAACAAGTGCTGGAGAGAGAACTTCCGGGTTTTCCTGATCCGCGGTCAGTTGAATTCGCGCATGCGGAACCCGCGGATAAGGAGGGCCGACTGTACTCTGGTTTTTGCTCAATACCATAGTGCATGCAATTAAACTGAAGTTAAAATAGTTATTTTTTTTAACAGGGATACACCAAACTTGGAAATTACACAACCTCAAACATAATACATTAATGAGACATACCTTTAGGTGTTATTTTAGTGGAGGCATTTCACTAATTAAAAATGCCAAAATAAAATCTCAACATTAATTTCTGGAAATCTTGTAGTATTAGATAAATCTTTTTTAAATTACTGATGATTAGATATATTCAGAAAATTAATTTGCAAAATGATTTCAATTATTTCAAAACTTATACAACAAATAAATTGCTTTCAGGATATTAGTTAAAGTACTGCTTTGTTGAAATAGAACAAAGAAATATAAAAATTTAATATAAGCAAAGTGTTAAAAATTAGATTTTTTCAAAATTCTATCTTAGTTCTAAAGTAAGGGTGATCAAGGTGTAACTAGGATTTCAGTGCTGAAGTTTTTGATGGTTTCTGAGAAACCATCGAAGTGGTTCTTGAAAGATCATTACCAATGCCTCCACAATCTCTTCAGCTACCTCTTTCAGAACCCTGGGGTACAGTCCACCTGGTCCAGGTTACTTACCTATCTTCAGACTTTTCAGCTTCCCAAGCATCTTCTCCTTTGTAATAGCAATGACATTGGACTCTTCATCTCATGTTGTCAATATTTATTGCATATTTCTTTATTAATATTATTTCTTTTTTTATTTGCAGTTTGTTGTCTTCTGCACTCTGGTTGAATGCCCAAATTCCACAGTATTTCATTGATTCTGTTATGGTTGTTATTCTGCAGATATATTGTGTATTTCCACAAGAAAAAGAATCTCAGGGTTGTTTATGGTGACACATACTGTATGTACTTTGATAATAAATTTACTTTGAACTGTGAATTTTGAACCAAAACTCTCACATTTCTGGATTCTGCAAGTGTCTGATGCAAAACGCTTGTTTAGTTCATTCACCATTTCTTTATTCCCCCATTACTACCACTCCAATGTCACTATCCAACAATCCAATATCCACTCTCGTCCCTCTTTTACTCTTTATATATCTGAATTTTTTTTTACATCCTCTTTTATGTTATTGACTAGCTTACCTTCATATTTCATCTTTTATCTCTTTATGGCTTGTTTAGTTGCCTTCTGTTGGTTTTAAAAGCTTCCCAATCCTCTAACTTCTTACTCATTTTTGCTATATTATTTTCCCTCCCTTTTGCTTTTACGCTGTCTTTGACTTCCCTTGTCAGCCATGGTTGCCTCGTCCTTCCTTTAGAATGCTTCTAAATCTTTCAGATGTATCTTTCCTGCACCTTCTGAGTCCCCCCCCCCCCCCCGGAAACACCAGCCATTGATGCTCTGCCATCATCCCGCTATTGTCACCTTCCAACTTTGGCCAGCTCCTCTCTCATGCCTCTGCAATTTCCTTTTCTCCACTGTAATACTTATACATCCATTTTTAGCTCCTCCTTCTCAAACGACAGGGTGTATTCTATCATATTATGATCACTGCCTCCTAAAGGTTTCTTCACCTTAAGCTCCCTCATAAAGTCTGGGTCATTACATAACATCTAATCCAGAATTGCCATTATTCTAGTGGGCTCAACCACAAGTTGCTCTAAAAAGCAGCCTGTTAGGTGTTCTACAAATTCTCTCTCTTGGGATCCAGCGTCAACCTGATTTTCCTGATCTACCTGCATGTTAAGTCCTGCATGATTATCACAACATTGCCCTTGTTACCTGTCTTTTCTATTTCCCATTGTAATTTGTAGCCCACAGCCTAGCTACTGTTTGGAGACCTGTATATAACTCCCATCAGTGTCCTTTTACCCTTGCAGCTTCTTAACTCTCTACATCTCCTGATCCTATGTCACCTCTTTCTAAGGATTTTATTACATTTTTTACCAACAGATCCACCCCAGCCCCTCTGCTGACCTGCTTGTCATTTCAATACAATGCGTATCCTTAGTCGTTAAGCTTCCAACTATGATGTTCTTTCAGCCACGACTCAGAAATGCTCACAACGTCATACCTGCCAATCTCTAACTGTGCTACAAAATCATCTACCTTATTCCAAATACTGTGTGCATTGAAATATAGCAACTTCAGTCCTGTATTCATCACCATTTTTGATTTTATCCTGTTACATTAACTTGCCCCACTGACTGCAATTTTGCCCATTCATCTGCCTGTCCTTCCTCACAGTCTCACTACACACTGCATCTAGTGTATCCCAACTCAGCCCAATCACTCCATTACCATCCCCTTGCCAAATTAGTTTAAACCCTCCCAAGCAGCTCCAGCAAACCTGTCCGCAAAGATATATTGGTCCCCCTCATGTTCAGGTGTAACCTGTCCCTTTTGTACAGGCCATGCATTACCCAGAAGACATCCCAATGATCCAGAAATCTGAAATCCTGCCTCCTGCACCAATTCTTCAGCCATGCATTCATCTGCCAAATCATCCTGTTCTTACCTTCACTGGGACGTGGCACAGGTAGCAATCCAAAGATTAGTACCCTGGAGGTCCTGCTTTTCAGCTTTCAGCTCTCAGCTCAACTTCTTGTATCCTCTCTTCAGGACCCTTTTCCTACTAATATGTACCATGGCTATTTCCCCTCCCTCTTTAGAATGCCTGAACATGGTCTATGGGAGACATTATATCATTGTGTGTCTCTTTCACATTCACATAATCTGATTTCTTCTCCTCTAATTATGGAATGCGCCCCCTTCTCTTATGAGCCAGAGAGCTAGACAGTGCCAGAGATCTGGTCAATGTGCCTTTTTCCGGAATGTCATACTCCCACAACAGTATCCAAAACGTAATAATTATTATTGATGAAAATGACCACAGGGGTACTCGGCAAAGGCTGCCTACACCCTTTCCCTCTACTGCCATTCACCCAGGAACTTGCCTCCTGCAGCTTAGGGGGGCGACTTCTTCCCTGTAGCTCCTCCTCATTTTCCTGTATGAGCCAATGGTCATCCAGCTGTAGCTCCAGTTCAAGCTCCAGGTCTCTAACAACTCGGTGTATTTCATACAAATGTAGTTACTAGGGAGACTAGAGGTCTCCCAGAGTTCAAAGAGCATACTGCTACCTCCAGACTCATTCTCAGAGCACTAGCTGTGTTGTAGCAGAAAAAAACTTACTAGAAACTTATTTACTTACGTACTTAGAACCTCCACCTATGCTTGCCCAAGCCTGTTCCCACCTAAGCCTGTGTTGAGGTAGCGCCTAACCACTTTAATAATGGCTGTTTCCACAATGGTCGCTCCACTTACACCTGCCATCTTCTTTTTGCTCATACTGATTTCAGCCCGCTGAAAAGCCTGAAGCACCCAGAGCTCTTTGTAAACCTCGTGCTGTGGCACCAGTTAGTGACCTCTTGCAATGATTGCAGCCTACTGACTATCTTCATTTTTTCAACACGTACAACACACTGGAGGTTGGGCAGCATCCGTAGAAACGAGCAGTCAACGTTTTGCGCCGAGACCCTTCGTAAGGACTGACGGAGGGGGCAGGTGAAAAACTAATCGGAGGAAAGATCAAGGGGTGGGGGAGGGGAAGCAGAGTGGGGATAGGCTGGAGAGGTGAAGAAGGAATGTAAGGTGAAAGCACTGTGTAATAGAAGAAGGCAGAATCATGAGAGAGGTGATCGGCAGCTGGAGGAGGAGGCAGACTGAAACTGGGACGGGGGAAGGGAGAGGAAGGCAATTACCAGAAGTTGGAGAATTCAGTGTTCATGCCAAGGGGCTGGAGACTACCCAGACGGTAGATGAGGTGTTGCTCCTCCAACCTGAGTTTGGCCTCATCATGGCAGTAGAGGAGGCCATGTATGGACATAAACGAATAGGAATGTGAAGCAGAGTTGAAGTGGGTGGCAACCGGGTGATCCTGTCTGTTGTGGTGGACGGAGAGGAGGTGCCCACTCTGCTTCCCCTCCCCCACCACTTTCCTCTGATTGGTTTTTAACCTGACACCCACCAGCCTTCTCCTTCCCACCCTCCCCCCACCTTCTTTATAGGGCCCCTGCCCTCTCCCTCTTCAGTCCTGATGAAGGGTCTCAGCCCGAAACGTTGACTGCTCGTCTCCACAGATGCTGCCCAACCTGCTGAGTTCATCCAGCTTGTTTGTACGTGTTGATTTGACCACAGCATCTGCAGTGTACTTTGTGTTTATCTTCCTTTTTTGATGTTTCCAGAGGACTGGAAGATTGAAAAGGTCACTCCACTCTTTAAGAAGGGAGGGAGGCAGAAGAAAAGAAATTATAGTCCACTTAGCCTGACTTCAGTAGTTGGATGGTTGGAAAGATGTTGGAGTCTTTTATTAAGGATGGGGTTTCGGCATACTTGGAGGAACATGATAAAGTAAGCCACAGTCAGTATGGTTTCCTAAGGGGTAAATCTTGCCTAATTAATCTGTTGGAATTCTTTGAGGAAATAACAGGCAGGATAGACAAAGGAGAGTCAGTGGATGTTGTTTACTTTGATTTTCAGAAGGCCTTTGACAAGGTGCTGCACATGAGGCTGCTTAACAAGATAAGAGCCCATGATATTATAGGAAAGTTACTAGCATAGATAGAAGATTGGCTGACTGGCAGGAGGCAAAGAGAGGGAATAAACAGGGCCGTTTCTGGTTGACTGGCAATGACTAGTCGTGTTCCCCAGGGGCTGGTGTTGAGATCACTTCTTTTCACTTTATGTCACTTTATGAAGGAATTGATGACCTTGTGGCCAAGTTTGTGGACGATATGAAGACAGATGGAGGGTGTCTACAGAAGGACTTGGGCATATTGGGAGAATAGGCAATGAAGTGGCAGATGAAATATAGTGTAGGCAAGTGCATGGTCGTGCCCTTTGGCAGAAGGAATAAAGGCATGGACTATTTTCTAAAAGAGGAGAAAATTCAAAAATCAGAGATGCAAAGGGACTTGGGAGCCCTCATGCAGGATTACCTAAAGGTTAACTTGCCGGTTGAGTTGATGGTAAGAAGGCAAATGCAATGTTAGCATTCATTTCGAGAGGACTGGAATACAAAAGCAAGCATGTAATGTTGAGGATTTATAAGGCATTGGTCAGAGCACGCTTGGAGTATTGTGAGCAGCTTTTGGTCCCATATCTCAGAAAAGATGTGCTGACGTTGGAGAGGAGGATCACGAGAATGATCCCAGAAATGAAAGGATTAACACATGAGTAGTGTCCGATGATTCTGGGCCTGTGCTCACAGCAGTTTGGGGGGGTATTGAAATGCTTAGATAGAGTGGATATGGAGAGGATGTTTCCTGTAAAGGGGAAGTGTAGGAACAAAGGACACAGCCTGAGATTTGAGGGATGCTCATTTAGAACAGAGATGAGGAAATCTTTCATTAGCCAGAAAATGATGAATCTGTGGAATTCACTGCCAGACAGTTATGGAAGCCAAGTCATTGGGTATATTTAAGATGGGGGTTAATAGGTTCTTAATTAATCAGGGTGTGAAAGGTTACAGGGAGAAGGTAGCAGAAGTGGGTTGAGAGGGAGTTGATAAATCAGCCATGATGGAGCAAACTTGATGGTCCAAATATCCCAATTCTGCTCCTTTGTCTTATGGTCTTATGGTTTTTGCACAATTGTAAAATTTATTGAGCTACCAAGATCTGTATTCATAACTAGTTTAATATTTAAGTGAACCTAAAAATCCCTTAAAGTTTGTAAATTCTGGTGATCTTAAATCCATCAGCAGGACCTGTTATAGTATTGCCCATTCAAAAGGATCTTAAATGCAGTAATATTGAAATAAAACGGATAACAAAATTAAGTACAAATGATCTTAATTAGCAATAATAATGTCTGAAATATCTTATCATTATTTAAAGCATTAGATCCTATGTCTTTGCTATAAACTTGGGAGTTAACTGCATATATATAAGCTCTGCAGTACAATCAATAACTCTCCTATCAATACTGCTCCTATGGAAACTCTTAGTGACATCAGACTGAATCCTTGGAATTGTAACTGTGCTCCAGAAAACGTCAATAGCACCATTAGAAAGCTGTCTTTATTATTAGTTGTTGCTTCCCTGCAGCAGCCTAACAATTCATTAGTGAAAGGTTTTAAAACCTCACTTGATTATTTATTCAGTTCCAGTACTTTTTTCAGTGGTCAAAATCCAAACCATGGCATTGATTTCAAACAAATGTGCTGATTGATGTTCTAGCATCTACTGTATATCAAAGGTTGCCTATGTGTATATTATTGAGATAATTTGAAGATGAAGTTGGAATGTCCCACTAGTTTGACTGGCATACTGTGTCCTGAATGTTGTTGACAAGATGTGAATTTAACAATCTGAATGAATTTCAGTGTTCTAATATTATGTGACAAATTTTATTCTTCTGTTTCTATCCTCTGGGTTCCAAATCTGAATTTCATTTAGAATTGAAACTACAGTAGACCTTCAGAAGTGCACTATCCAAATTAAATCTTCTAATCTTTATTCTCCTTGATTAGCTGTTAATAGTTATACTATTCCAATATTATTTATTGAATTTCTCAACACTGAGCTGTGGTTAATTTACAATTGTTGTATATCAAAAATATGTTTACAATTTATTTTCCCTTTTCTTTACAATTGCTGACTGCAATTTTGTTTGTAAATACTAGCATCTGAATCTTCATCTTTTGAACTTTGCTAATTACATTTTATGCTTGATAAAATTTCTTCATTTCTAAATATCATTTATAAATTCTAAATATCTTCATTTCTTTATTGCCATTGAATAAGGAAACTCAAACTTTTTTTTTCTCAGACCTGTGAGTTTGAAAGATCTCATCACAGGTGTATTTTCCATCCTGCACTGTTCTTGATAGCACTTGGGGGATTTATATGCCTGAAAAATATCTCACTGTGGCTGTTGCTTATGAAACTATTGTGTATTCCTGCAATCAATTTTCCTTCTGTAAACTGTAGTATTGAATTACCTAGATTAAAACTTACAGAGGGTGAGAATGATCTTGGTAGCATCTGCTTTTTGGTGCTGCTGGAGAACTTTGAAGTCTAAAATGGAAACCTCAACACATGCTCACATATGTGGTGCAGCTCGTGCTGAGTATCATACTGATGAGGATGTTAGTACTATACAAACAGTAGAAAATATGCAGAATAGATTGATTACATCAATCAGCTAGTAACTCTAATTAAATACCAAGGGCAGCAATTAATTCAGACTAATCCATAAAAAGTGTTGAGCTCTTGAAATTTATATTAATAAAGTATAAAGCATATTTGCACATGTTTCTAAATGCTTAGGGTTAGCGCTATCACTAACATCATCTGTCTGTTTTTTGGCAAGTTATTCAAGTTTGTTTGGACTTTTCTTCTGGCATGAAACTACTGCAGACAACATCAATAGTCCCGTGATGAACAACGCTCATTATCAATGAGATTTTCAAGTACATTGATCTAAAAAAACAATAATTGTTCATTTATAAGAAAATTTTCTCTCATGGAAAAGTAACGGCTGTTACCAACACTTTACTCAGAAACATATTTTAAGGGTCAAACAGGATAATTTAAGTTCTGCTCATACAGAGCTGACTATTCCTTTGTATTTTCCGTCAACCAAAATGTGCGCTGTGGTGATAAAACACTCATTTTCATAGTAGACATTGGCATGGAACTCTCACTTTGCAGTGGGTACAGAATGATTCAGCATCTAAGAAATTGTGCATCCAGCTTCACAAGAAGCTACTCTTTTAGCTACACTTCTCTGAGGAGCGAATCTCTGAAGGTAATGCACACCTCTCTGCCTGTGTCCTCATTTAGCCATAAATAGCTGGATTGCTCTCACAGATGAAGTCAAATCCACTCTCAATCACAAACTCTATAACCTTTTAACCTGCAATGCCCGTATCCTGTGAACAATTTTAACAGATACATTGCAGGATCAAAACCCTAGTAATGGTCTTCAGTCTGTGTGATACAGTCAGTTGCTGCCTTTTTTTATACCAAGGCAGTACTGCACATTTAATTTCAAGGACATTACTTCAGTTAAAATGAATGTAGACATTCTGTCCAATAAACGACAAGCTTACAATACCCCATTCCTGTTTTCCTCTCTCACCTTATCTCCTTATCTGTCTGTCATCTCTTTCTGGTGCTCCACCTGTTTCCCTGTCTTCCATGACCTTCTGTCCTCTCCTATCAGATTCCCCCTTCTCCAGCCTTTTGTCTCTTTTGCCAATCAACTTTCTAGCTCATTACTTCACCCCCTCCCTCTCCTGGTTTCACGTATCACCTACCACCTTGTACTTCTCCCTCCCCTCCCCCACCTCTTAATCTGATTTCTTCTCTGTCTTTCCTGTCCTGATGAAGGGTCTTGGCATGAAATATCAACTGTTTACTCTTTCCTATAGATGCTGCCTTGCCTGCTGAATTCCTCTAGCATTTTAAACTTATAATTTTGTTCTTGCACATGGCCAGACTTTGCAATAAAGGTTTACTTAGAACTGAAGAGGTAATTGAATAAATCAGTATTGTCATCCTCATGAAGCCTTATCATGTTATTTCTCATTCTCCATAGATTGCTTTCACATTTCAAATCTCCTGCATTGTGGGAACCATATCACCCCTTCTAATTTACAAACTGTTTGCATGTTCATTAGTGGCCCACTTAAGAATATTTGTAGTGAAGTAAAATTATGGATATTAGTTCAAAGTAAATTTATTCTCAAAGCACTTTTACTATAAACAACCTTGAGATTCATCTTCCTCAGAATAATGCAGGGATCAGTAATATTAGAAGTACTTTGGCAGCACGTGGCAATTGTCAATATTTTGCATGATTGAGAAACGTACTCACTTGCCTCATGATTGTATCTGAAATTGCAGCCAAGCCTTTAGCACTAAATCCAATTAGGCATAACAATATTTACAATTGTAAATCTAAGATCATATCTCAACAGCCACACTGAGATCCTGCGACACCTAAACAGTCTCTGCAGAAGGATGCATGAACTCTTTCCAGGCTTCCAGCTGGCTCCAGGTGTCAATTTTAACCGATGTTTCAATGACAAACTCTGCCATCTTCATCAGGGCATGTTTAGTCAAGTGGTATATATTGTATACTCGTCACTCCTGATTGATTAGTCCTCAGCCAATCAGGTTTCCACTGTCCCACCTTGTTTAAAATCATATTCTAGTTTTTACTTAGAATGAGACCACAGTCTTTGTTGAAATTCTTATTCTCTTGTCTTATTTCAATGACTTCCTTCACGAGGTGGTCCCAAAACCCATTGGCATGGCACAGTAGCTCAGAGCTTCCCATGCCTCCTTTAAACTTACCAAATTCACTGAAAAATTACTATATTACTGAGTAACATATAAAAATAATTAATGCAAAATGTGTTAGGTTATTAATAGGAATAGTATCAAATAGTCTAGAAAATCTGCTAGTCCCAAGTGTGCCATGTAATGGGAGTTTTATCATTAAAGCAATAAATCTGGCATTCTGGTTCTGATAATGCTGAGCTGCGCTCTGTCGAAGTTGTAGCTCAGACTGTTGTTTTTGAAGTTCGTATGGATGATTCTGGAGATAGAGAGAGGTGTTAGGGGTCAGGTAAGGGTTTAGGGACAGGGATGTGGAGGAGTTTGAGGTCTGGCCAGAGTCTACTGTTCTGCTCTGCGCTTGAAGGCCAGCGATGTGAACATGGAACAAAGAATATCTGGAGTCGAGAACCCCCCACCCCCCACGTTTGAAAGCCAGCCATGGGGACGTAGGGCCAATGGATGTCTGGAGTCCAGGCCTGTGCTTGGCATTTGAAGCCCAGCAGCATGGATAGGCGATGATGGACATCCATGGATGTTGGCGTGTCCCGATAGGGCACCTTGGTAGCATAGCAGTTAGTGCAACATTGTTATAGCTTGGGGCATTGGAGTAAGGAGTTCAATTCCAACATCATTTGTAAGGAGTCTGAAGGTGGTCCCCATAGAATGCATGGGCTTTCTCCGAGTGCTCCGGTTACCTACCACAGTCCAAAGATGTACCAGTGAGTAGAGTAGTTGGTCTTTGTAAATTGTCCTGTGATTGGAGGTTGCTGGATAGAGCAGCTCGAAGGACCTATTGTTAATAATGAACTCGTGCCTTTAACAGGTCAATACTAGACAACCAAACAGAAAGTAGTGTCCCTATTGGAAAGAACTGAGAGTTCTTGAGAGCCACAGACGGCAAGAGAGATCCTAAGAGAGGACTGAAATCTCTATTCCTACCCTGGTTGCCTCAATATAGGAAGGTTGTAGAAACCATAGAAAGGGTACAGAGATTTACAAGGATATTGCCTGGATTGGCGAGCATGCCTTACGAGAATAGGTTGAGTGAACTCGGCCTTTTCTCCTTGGAGCGATGGAGGATGAGAGGTGACTTGATAGAGGTGTATAAGATGATGAGAAGCATTGATCATGTGGATAGTTGGAGGCTTTTTCCCAGGGCTGAAATGGCTAGCATGAGAGGGCACAGTTTTCAGGTGCTTGGAAGTAGGTACAGAGGAGATGTCAGGGGTAAGTTTTTTATGCAGAGAGTGGTGAGTGCGTGGAATGGGCTTCCGGCAACGGTAG
Source organism: Hemitrygon akajei (assembly GCF_048418815.1). Taxonomy (NCBI): domain Eukaryota; kingdom Metazoa; phylum Chordata; class Chondrichthyes; order Myliobatiformes; family Dasyatidae; genus Hemitrygon; species Hemitrygon akajei. The sequence goes on along the minus strand of NC_133126.1, from coordinate 64,785,168 downwards.
TGGAGGCGGATACAATAGGTTATTTTAAGAGACTCATGGTCTTCAGAAAAATAGAGGGCTATGGGTAACCCTAGGTAAATTCTAAGGTAAGGACATGTTCGGCACAGCTTTGTGGGCCGAATGGCCTGTATTGCGCTGTACGTTTTCTGTGTTTCTAACAGGACTGCCACAGCTCTGAACTGACACTGGTCTGTACACCTAGTGCTGTCCATTGGCCTTCAGGACCTTGTGAAGGCTGCCAAATAGACCTGGAAGCATGGTTTTCTTCTTACAAGTGCAAAACCTATCTCCTATTTCTGGGAACAAGTTTACTGCTGAGAGCTTGCATAGATCTGAAGCACTTGGATTATCCTTCAATCAAGACAGAAAGCTCTATCTTCAGCTGTGATGTTTTCTCAAACTTGATATTGGCTACCACAGAAGAAGGAATTACTTTCTGTCTGGAATTGAATGCCTTAATGTGTTAGTGTACTAATCTCCTCAAAGCACCAGTACAAATAAGGGCACTGCATGGAAAAAAGTTCTGTACATTTCAAGAAAATGTGGACATGGTCTTGTACCATATTCCTTGTCATCTCACGGACTCAGTCTGACTTGCCAGATATTGTTCTGAGCATTTTAGGATACGTATGTAAGAGCCTCGCTTATATGCCTTCCTATCATGGGTCTGTGCCAGTACCACTCCTGGGCAGTGTTAGCCAGTAGCTCCCCTTCCCTTCCAGGTCCACTGCAGTACCTCTGACTCCCCTTGAGAATCATGCCCCTCTAATCTAAACTTTTTTCCAAGCAGTGCCCTTATTTGTACTGGTGCTTTGAGGAGATTAGTACACTAACACATTAAGGCATTCTGCTACTGCAGCTTTCTGGACCAGCATCTTATGCTCTGCAGGTAACTCCTGGAAATTCTGAAAACGAAGTCCATTTTAGTTCAAAGTGAACAGAATGGTCATAGTGATGCTCAAATGTAGTGATTAGGGTTTTGACGTTTGCTTCAAAAATTGAATGGTTGAAGGGAAATAGCTGTTCTTGAACCTAGTGGTGTGGGACTTGAGGCTTCTGTGCTTACTGCCTGATTGTAGCTGCAAGTAGGTGACACGCCCAGCTGGTGGGGATCTTAAATGATGAATGTTGCTCTCTTGAACTATAGCCTCCTGTAGATGATACTGATAGTGGGGAGGGAAATGCCTATGATGTATTGGGCAGAGTCCACTACTCTCTGCAGCCTCTTACATATTTGAATTGCCATCCCAAACCATGAACTAACCAGTTAGGATACTTTTCACAGTACATCTGTGGTAGTTTGTTAGCTTGTTTGGTGACAAGTTGAACCTCTTTAACTTCTTAGAATAAGTAAAGAGACTAGCATGCTTTCCTTCTGGTAGCACCTATGGGTCTGCTGACTCTCTCCACCACCCATCCTCCAATGTAGATTGGCATATATTCATCCTCCTTCCCCTTCCTGAAGTCAACTGTCAGCCCTTAAGTTTTTCTGGTGTTGAGCAAGAAGTTGCTATTGCAGAACCACTCAATTAAAGGTGACAATGAGTCAACATACCAGAGTGAGGTAAGAGGTGTCTCGAGGAAGTACACAGGCACGATCTTGAAACTTGATGATGCGTTTAGATGGGATCATTGTGTTGAAAGGCAAACTGTAGTTGACTGTTTACCTTTACTGCACACTACATTCATATTGAATTACATCGTATTAACTTGTATTAATAGTTTGGTTTATGTGCTGAGTGTGATACATGTTTTGTAGGTTCACCGTGGTCTGGAGAAATGTTGTTTTGTTTGGTTGTATATGTGCATAATCAGATAACAATAAACTTGAACTTGGATTTATCATGATGTAACTTTTCCTTCCCAATCACAGATTTCCAGAGGATTGTATCCTTTCCCATCTCGATTGTGAGGTAATCCAGTGGGATTAATTTGACTCCTTTCAGGAACATGGCCAGAATTTTTCATGGTTGGAGTACATTTCTCAACACACATGAACTGACATGAGCTGGAAGAAGAGAGGCAGAAGCAGATGGTGTGTGGGGAATATATTCTAAGGAAACATTTTAGGCAATTGTGAATACAAGGCATTAATTGTGAATGTAATGAAAAGAACCGAAGTTGTGAGGATTTATCTTGACCAGAGATGTGAAATCATGATACTTTTTGTGACACTGGTCATCACCACAGACTGTATTTCTCCTGACGAAGATCTCCCTTGTAATTACCTACCAGTGTCACTTGTAGGTAGTCTTCAAGGCCTACAAGCCCCTGTTCTGAACTCTAGAGGCATTATTTGTTTGGTATGCAGTTCATTTTGTATGGACATCACTTCCTGTACATCAACTCCTTTTAGATAATTTCCTGTGCGTTAATATGGATTCAATTTGAACACATGGCGGAGAGGCATCCATCTCCATCCTCCCTTTATTTGCCCTTGGAACAGCAATATCTGTGAGTCTTAAGCTTTTGTTAATATTGGTAAACACGTAGTAGGTTTATATTGAAGGAAGTATTGTGTTTATTGTTATTAAAATAATATTGTAGCATGAGTTTACTCTGGTTTACATGGCATAATATGGAAAATTCCATGTATGTATTACACCCTATCCTCGTTATATGCATCTTCAGACAATGCGGATTCACAGTTATGTGTCAAACCTATTTCTACCAACTTCTCCTTATATGCGTCCAAAGCTCACAGTTATGCAAGAAGCACTGCTTTCCTGCCAATACAAGTCACACGCACACGCCTCACAGTCTCACTGTTGGGATGAGAAGCACAGCTTTCCCGCCAATACAAGTCACATGCACACGCCTCACAGTCTCACTCCCGCCTGTCTTGCATTGGTTTTGGCAACGTGTGGATGTGCGATCTTGCGCTCTTAAACTTTTGTTGCTTTTACCTACGGTGCAGTGATTTTATGCTTGAAATATTTAACTATGCCTTCTAAGCATCCGATGTCAAGTCCTGGGCCATCAGCTGAGCAGCAGAGAACCGCTTTAACACTTGAAAAAAAGTTGGAAATTATAAATAGGGTGGCGTCAGGTGAAGGTAACACAGCTCTGGGACACTACTTCAGCCTGGGTTAGTCCATGATCAGAAACATAAAGCAAAATGCTGAGAAAATAAAAAGTGCAGTGATTGATTCACCACAAGTGTCTTCAAACATTGTTAACAAAGTGTGTAACCCAATTATGACAAAAATGGAGAAAATGGTGAGTTTGTACATTGAGCATGAAACAAAGAAAAAAACAACACTTAGTTCCGATCATCTTCGTGTGAAAGCTTTGGAAATTTATGGTTGCCTTTGTTCAGAGGCTAGTGAGGACGTGTCAAGTGATATGGTTAGCTTTAATGCAAGTAGGGGATGGTTTGCTAAGTTTGTTAATCGTCACAGGCTTTACAACTTAGCTGTGCGTGGTGAGCAAGCTAGTGCTGACCATGAAGCTGCTGAACGCTACCTTTTTCAGTTGTGGGCTATGATAGCTGAGTTAGGCATCACACCAAAGCAGGTGTTTATATAGACGAGACCAGGCTTTTTTGGAAGCGTATGTTGAAAAGCACCTACATAAGTAAGGATGAAAAGACTGCATCAGGTTAACTTTCTATGATTTATTACATTGAATATTACCTTAAGTTGATGAAATATAATATGAATGTTGCCTTGTGGTATTGCTTTTGTGTCGTATTGGTATGAAAATGTGAATAAATTACAGATAAAACATATTTAGGAAGCCCTCTGGAACACATCCCAATTTTCTCCATTTAAATAATTATTCACATTATGCGTTGACTGTGAGGAACGTATCCCCCGCATATAACAAGGATAGAATGTACCTTGGTTAAGACCATTCGTAAGAATAATTGACAGTATTAGTATATTCAGGCGTATGACGATTCTGTGTTGAATTTAATATGCATTTTACTTAATTTTCTGCTGTTTCATAAGTAAGACCTCATTAAAAACCCTGAAGAAAGCTTCCACCCCAGGTGACTTTTGAGAAGGTGTTTAACTTGCTGCATTACTTTGTACATACGCACTGTGAGGGCAGTAGGGTGAAAAGTTAACTCATCTTCAAAGGCATTATCCATGAACTGGAGATGAGTCTGAACACCATACATAGCAATGTCAGCTTCTGACCCAAGCAACATCGATCACCAAGAAGTGAGGTCAGAATATGGCACATCAATCACGTCTTCGCAATGCTCAAACTAATCCATGATTAGCATAGCTGCAGCATGAGCCCACGGCACTGCTGAAGCAGCAAGAAACATAGAAAATAGGTGCAGGAGTAGGCCATTCGGCCCTTTGAGCCTGCACCACCATTCAGTATGATCATGGCTGATCATCCAACTCAAAACCCTGTACCTGCTTTCTCTCCATACCCCTCGATCCCTTTAGCCACAAGGGCCATATCTAACTTCCTCTTAAATATAGCCAATGAACCAGCCTCAACTGTTTCCTGTGGCAGAGAATTCCACAGATTCACCACTCTCTGTGTGAAGAAGTTTTTCCGCATCTCTGTCCTAAAAGGTTTCCCCTTTATCCTTAAACTGTGACCCCTCCTTCTGGACTTCCCCAACATCGGAAACAATCTTCCTGCATCTAGCCTGTCCAATCCCTTTAGAATTTTATACGTTTCAATAAGATCCCCTCTCAATCTTCTAAATTCCAGTGAGTATAAGCCTAGTCGATCCAGTCTTTCTTCATATGAAAGTCCTGCCATCCCAGGAATCAATCTGGTGAACCTTCTTTGTGCTCCCTCTATGGCAATAATGTCTTTCCTCAAATTAGGGGACCAAAACTGCACACAAATCTCTAGGTGCAGTCTCACCAAGGCCTTGTACAACTGCAGTAGAACCTCCCTGCTCCTGTACTCAAATCCTTTTGCTATGAATGCCAACATACCATTTGCCTGTTTCACCGCCTGTTGTACCTGCATGCCCACTTTCAATGACTGGTGTACAATGACACCCAGGTCTCGTTGCACCTCCCCTTTTCCTAATCGGCCACCATTCAGATAATAATCTGTTTTCCTGTTCTTGCAACCAAAGTGGATAACCTCACATTTATCCACATTAAATTGCATCTGCCATGAATTTGCCCACTCACCTAATCTATCCAAGTCACCCTGCATCCTCTTAGCATCCTCCTCACAGCTAACACTGCCGCCCAGCTTTGTGGCATCCGCAAACTTGGAGATGCTGCATTTAATTCCCTCGTCTAAATCATTAATATATATTGTAAACAACTGGGGTCCCAGCACTGAGCCTTGCAGTACCCCACTAGTCACTGCCTGCCATTCTGAAAAGGTCCCGTTTACTCCCACTCTTTGCTTCCTGTCTGCCAACCAATTCTCTATCCACATCAATACCATACCCCCAATACCATGTGCTTTAAGTTTGCACACTAATCTCCTGTGTGGGTCCTTGTCAAAAGCCTTTTGAAAATCTAAATATACCACATCCACTGGCTCTCCCCTATCCACTCTACTAGTTACATCTTCAAAAAATTCTATAAGATTAGTCAGACATTATTTTCCTTTCAGAAATCCATGCTGACTTTGTCCAATGATTTCACCTCTTTCCAAATGTGCTGTTATCACATCTTTGATAACCGACTCTAGCATTTTCCCCACCACCAATGTCAGACTAACCGGTCTATAATTCCCCGGTTTCTCTCTCCCTCCTTTTTTAAAAAGTGGGGTTACATTAGCCACCCTCCAATCCTCAGGAACTAATCCAGAATCTAAGGAGTTTTGAAAAATTATCACTAATGCATCCACTATTTCTTGGGCTACTTCCTTAAGCACTCTGGGATGCAGACCATCTGGCCCTGGGGATTTATCTGCCTTTAATCCCTTCAATTTACCTAACACCACTTCCCTACTAACATGCATTTCCCTCAGTTCCTCCATCTCACTAGACCCTCGGTCCCTTACTATTTCGGGAAGATTATTTATGTCCTCCTTAGTGAAGACAGAACCAAAGTAGTTATTCAATTGGTCTGCCATGTCTTTGTTCCCTATGATCAATTCACCTGTTTCTGACTGTAAAGGACCTACATTTGTCTTGACCAATCTTTTTCTTTTCACGTATCTATAAAAGCTTTATGAAAGAGTGAGACTGCTTATGCTACATGTGAAGTTAAGATGCAAACAGAGAGACCTTGAATAGACATGGAGAGAGCACGTATAGTCATGGAGAGAGCACATATAGTCATGGAGAAAGCACGTATAGTCATGGAGAAAGCATGTATAGTCATGGAGAAAGCATGTATAGTCATGGAGGGAGCACGTATAGTCATGGATAAAGCAGGTATAGTCACGTAGAAAGCAGGTATAATCATGGAGAGAGCACGTATAGTCATGGAGAGAGCAGGTATAATCATAGAGAGAGCACGTATAGTCACGTAGAAAGCATGTATAATCATGGAGAAAGCATGTATAGTCATGGAGGGAGCACGTATAGTCATGGATAAAGCAGGTATAGTCACGTAGAAAGCAGGTATAATCATGGAGAGAGCACGTATAGTCATGGAGAGAGCAGGTATAATCATAGAGAGAGCACGTATAGTCACGTAGAAAGCAGGTATAATCATGGAGAGAGCACGTATAGTCATGGAGAGAGCAGGTATAATCATGGATAGTCATGGAGAGAGCAGGTATAATCATGGAGAGAGCACGTATAGTCATGGAGAGAGCAGGTATAATCATGGACAGAGCACGTATAGTCATGGAGAGAGCAGGTATAATCATGGAGAGAGCACGTATAGTCATGGAGAGAGCAGGTATAATCATGGAGAGAGCACGTATAGTCACGTAGAAAGCAGGTATAATCATGGAGAGAGCACGTATAGTCATGGAGAGAGCAGGTATAATCATGGAGAGAGCACGTATAGTCATGGAGAGAGCATGTATAATCATGGAGAGAGCACGTATAGTCATGGAGAGAGCAGGTATAATCATGGAGAGAGCACGTATAGTCAAGTAGAAAGCAGGTATAATCATGGAGAGAGCACGTATAGTCATGGAGAGAGCAGGTATAATCATGGATAGTCATGGAGAGAGCAGGTATAGTCATGGAGAGAGCAGGTATAATTATGGAGAGAGCATGTATAGTCACGTAGAAAGCATGTATAATCATGGAGAGAGCATGTATAGTCATGGAGAAAGCATGTATAGTCATGGAGGGAGCACGTATAGTCATGGATAAAGCAGGTATAGTCACGTAGAAAGCTGGTATAATCATGGAGAGAGCACGTATAGTCATGGAGAGAGCAGGTATAATCATGGAGAGAGCACGTATAGTCATGGAGAGAGCAGGTATAATCATGGAGAGAGCACGTATTGTCATGGAGAGAGCAGGTATAATCATGGAGAGAGCACGTATAGTCAAGTAGAAAGCAGGTATAATCATGGAGAGAGCACGTATAGTCACATAGAAAGCAGGTATAATGGAGAGAGCACGTATAGTCATGGAGAGAGCAGGTATAATCATGGAGAGAGCACGTATAGTCATGGAGAGAGCAGGTATAATCATGGAGAGAGCATGTATAGACATGAAAGCATGTATGGATTTGGAGAGAGCACATATAGAAACTACATTAAGTGTGCTTCAGGTAAAGTGTGAAGCTGAGCCTCCCTCAGCAGAGGCAACAGCAGACTTGGACAGTGGTGAATCTAAAACCAGAATCAGTCCTGCTGTGCTGTCACAACAGCCAATGCTATACTAAAGAATACGTCCAAATGCATTTTGGTTATAGAAAAACAAGGCTCCAGCTTTACAAAGGGAAGCTGTCCACACCACATAGCCAACATGCCTTTCACATAATCCAAGTATTGACAATCAATATCTACCGCAGCAAAGATCCACGCTCCACTCTTGTGCATTTCCACCACAGCAAAGACCTCAGTCAAGAGTTGCTCTTGAAGCCAACACCATCTGCACAGACATGGACAGACTGAGCTTCTAACTATCCCAGGACACACATTTGGCAAACCAGTCTCCACAATGCTTTCATTCTGGTACATTAGATTTGGCTTGGTACCTGGCTCATCAAGACCTACTCACAGCAGGACTAAATGTGTGTGACAACCAGTTTGCCAGTCATCTGTCCTGGAAGTAAAGCTTTTGCAATACCGTGGAAGGGCTAGGTCTGAAACCTAGTGAAGAGCTAGACCTTCTCTGTTCTTGGAGGCAATTGAAGAATCTCTCTTCAGTAGACTCGAAAATTTTCCAAATCTCTCACATAAAGAACCAGAGAGAGTTCTGGAGCTTGCAGATTAGTTGGAACTGCAAAATGCAAAAAAAAATTAGGGTTACCTATTAGGACTGAGTTTCTGTTATGGTCGGGTCCGAAGTCCGCGTCCCGGTTCTTGATCTGGTCCGCGGACTCCGGACTCCGGGTCCTTCGACCGCCCCTCGTTTCGCCTTGAACTCAAATAGTCACACCTGAGGATCATCTTAGCTTGGTTGGGCTCAAGGAGGCGCACCTGATGCCTATCGGTCGGCTGTGAATATAAGGGGCGCTGGGATTGAGTATAGTTTGGGGGGTGGTCGTCCTGTCCGTCCCAGCTTGGAGTACCGCCGTTATCGATGAGTTCTGTGAGTGAGTTATGGACTGGGCTGCTCCATAGCCCGCCCGAGTCTTCTGGCCGCAGTGAGTCTTGAAGTCACCCTGGACCGAGCTCCCTTCTTACCCCTTGCCTCCGTCGGGTAAGCCAGGCCAGATTGCCATTGCCCGGAGGAGGGCTCTGCCCCTTCCTATCCCTTGCTTCCGTCAGGAAAGCCAGGCCGGACTGCTGTTACCCAGTGGGAGACTCTGCCCCTTCCTATCCCTTGCCTCCGTCAGGAAAGCCAGGCCGGACTGCTGTTACCCAGCGGGAGACTCTGCCCCTTCCTACCCCTCACCTCAGTTGGGTTGTGCCCCGCGACCTGCCCAGGCCCCTGTGTCCTGCCTGGGAGGTCCGGGCCCTGCCCAGGAGTTCTGCAGCCTGCCCAGGGGGCTATCCTCCCAGCATTCCTAGTCCCAAGAACCCATCTTCAAGCCAAGCCTCAAGAACCCATCCTCTAGCCAAGCCTCGAGACCTCTGCCTCTAGTCGTCTCTAGACCCCAGCCTCTAGCTAAGCCTCAAGACTTCAGCCTTAAGCAAGCCTCAAGACTCAAGCCTCTAGACCCCAGCCTTTAGCCAAGCCTCGAGCACATCTCTGAACTCCAGGATCCTCTCTGAACGCCATGGTCTCCATGAACGCCACGGTCTCCACTAACGCCACAGTCTCCTCATCTTGTCCTATCCTTTAGCTTGTCCAGTCCTGCCCTCAGTACTTCAGTGCCTGTGTCCTGCATTTGGGTCCAGTCTCACATCCCCTTATGACAGTTTCTTGGACACAGCAACAGGAATAAACCCTATAGTGGAGAAACTAACGAACAATGTGCAGGAACAGAGGATAACTGAAGGGTTCAGGTATAAAATGAAATATCGTGCCCACTATCCGTCATTTTCATTCTTTGTAGAATTTGGCAGCCACCATGCAAAAATGCAAATTGACCCTAGTCTTGTGCTTTCAACTTCCCGCAATACCTCATTCAAAGACAGGTCCCAGCAAAAACATGGAAAATCAAAGCCCCTATCACAGTCAATAAAACTGAAGCAGAGAACTCATTTGCAGCACGGTAGCATAGTAGCTAATGCCAGTGACACTGGTTCAATTCCTGCCACTGCCTGTAAGGAGTTTGTGTATTCTCCTTGTGACTGCGTGGGTTTCCTCTGCGTTCTCCGGTTTTCTCCCACAGTCCAAAGACGTACCGGTTGGTAGGTTAATTGGGTATTGTAAATTGTCCTGCGATTAGGCTTGGATTAGGTCAGGGGAATTGCTGGGAGGTGTGGCTTGGAAGGCCAGAAGGGTCTATTTCACACTGTATCTCAATAAATAAATAGTTAAAATTGTGAACCCTGATTGTCTATACCCCTTCAGAAAATGCAGAGGATTCAGTGAAAAACTACTTGCAGACCAAAGACGCTTTCAAAAGGAGCACTCCATGTGTTTCAAATGTCGTGCTTCAACAGCACACCAAGCAATAGACTGTAAAGCTATCAAACACTGCACTGAGTACAACAGTGACCAGCACACATCAGCACTTCATTCAGGGCCAGCACCTTGGGCTACAACTGGTTCCAGCACACCCGCAGCAGAGCCAACAGGAAGCCAGCTGAGTATCCATCAGATGTAACTACTTCCTCATGCATACAGGTATGCATAAAAAGCTTGCAAGGAAAATCCTGCTCTAAAATAAGTCCAGCCAACATCTACCTGGAAGGACATCCTGAGCAAAAAATAAAGACATATGTGATATTGGATGATCAGAGCAATGTGTCATTGGCAAAATCAACATTCTTTGACATATTCAGTTTTAAAAGTCCTGTACTCCATACACTCTAAAGACATGTTCTGGAACACCAGATGTTGCTGGAAGAAGAGCCAGTGGATTTGTTGTGGAGTCAATAGGAGGCAAGGTCTGCTTAGCTTTGCCAGCCCCTATTGAGTGCAACCACACTCCCAACACCAGGGATGCAATCCCAAATCCTGTATACGGTCATTCCCCCACTTGACTCTTCAGCTGAGATTCTCCTTTTGCTTGGTAAGGACACCATCCATGCACATAAGGCTCATGAACATCACAATGATTAGCACAATGCACCTTATGCCCAATGCCTGGATTGGGTCATAGTGGGTGAAGTCTACCTCAATGGTGCTCTTCAGTCCACATCAGCACATTTAAGACTAATGTTCTGGAGGATGGGTGTGCAAGCCATTTCAGACCTTGTAAGAGTAGGATCTGTGTGAAAAAGAAGATTGTAGGTAAGCATACCAAAAGCCCTGACATACTTACCCATGCTCAACCAGATTTAGGCTAGCTGGTCTTCCATCACTCAGACGATGATTATGAGCTGGCGCCTTCCATTGTAGGTGAGATCATAAATCATGAACAAAGAGTTTGGGAAAGATGAGTCTAATATTTAGGTAGCTCCCCTTCCTTTCTGCTCTCCACAACAGCTCCTAACAAACACCAGAGAGTAGGCCCTTAGTTGACTCATGTTCTTCAGTCACACATTGAGAAGGAAACCAGAAATGAAAGATCATTACATGGAGTTCATGGAGAAGTTCTTCAGGAACAATTGTGCTGAGGTAGCTCCTGTACCAGATCCCAACAAAGAAATCTGGTATTTGCCTAACCACCCCCAGAAACCTGCACAAATACAAATTGCCTTTGATTCAAGTGCACAGTTCAAAAGCATATTACTGTCTTGCGGGATCCAGCCCTCATTAACAATTTGCCTGGAGTCCTCAAGTGCTTCAGAACTGATTCCATCACAGTGATGACAGACATTGAACAAATGTTCCGCAGCTTCCTAGTGAGAGAGGATCATCGAGGCTCTCTCAGCTTCTTGTGCTTTTGTGACCACAAACTGGACAATGAGACTCTAGAGTATCACATAGGAGTTCATGTATTTTGTAACTGTCCCTTGGCAGCTGTGCACTCCATGGCCTTAAGAGGACAGCTATCAAGAGAGAGAAGGAATTCAAGACTAGAACCATGAAAGTACATAGGCATTTTTTTGTGTTGATGATGATCTTAAATCATTTTCAAGTGCATAAGAAGCAGTAGGTGTGCTGAAAGCAGCACAAGACATGCTGGCACAGTCTAATCTCAGACTGCATAACATTGCATCTGACAGTACTGAGATCATGCAAAGGTTGCCGTCTGAAGATCTGGCCAAAGGCTGACAAAATCTTGATCTTGGACAGGACCTCCCTCCTCTGCAGCATAGGACCTCATTACCGACACCCTTACTTTACAGGTCACTGATACTGAAAGACTCTTTACATATCATGGTGTGCTATTGACAATCAACAGCCTATTCCACCCCTTTGGATTGGCTGCTCCGGTCAGCATATGGGAGATGACCTCGGACACTTGTGGATGGGATGTCCCACTCCATAACAACAAACATGAGCAGTGCTGACCTTCTCTTCACATTTTAAACCTTTGAAGTTTCCGAGAACCCACACAATTCCGCTATCTTCAGCTCAAAAGAAATAGATCTGCATCTTCTGTGATGCGCCTACTGAAGCTACTGCTGCCGTTGCGTACCTGAAGGTCACAGACACTGCTGGATATAGTGAAGCTGGATTCATCGTGTACAAAGTAAAGCTTGCTTCCCAACCAGATCTCACCATTACCAAGGCTTGAACTCGGTTCTGCTGTTCTAGTAGCTGAGATGGCATATATGATAACTGAAGAGCTGGACACAGAACTAGATGACAGCAAATTTTTTACCGACAGCAAAGTTGTACTCAGTTACATATTTAATAAGGCAGGAAGATTCTATGTTTCTGTACATAATAGGGTCCAATGCATCAGGTGATCAACCCAGAAGTGCCAGTGGAACTATGCTCCCAAGAGGGCTCCAAGCTAGTCAGCTCACCCTCTCCTCATATTTCACTGGCCCAGCACTTCTGGCTGATCCTCAACAAGAACATATCAGCAGGAAGTTAGTCAGCCCTGAGGCAGATGTAGAAATACATCCTCAAAGCCCAACTAATATCACTCAATTGTCACCGCTCCAACGTGACAGTGCATGCGTTAAGCGTTTTTAAAGTTTGAAGTCGCTTACCAGAGCAATTGCCCGACTCTCGCATATTACTCATTCATTTACTGCATTAGGCAAAGGCAGCCTTTGTAGTGATTGGTACTTTTGAAAGCAACCTCTCAGTGCAGAGCAACTGAATCGGGCGAAGGTTAGAATCCTTCTTGTTGTTCAAAGAGGTGTATGCAGAGGAAGTGCCGTGCATCACAAAGCAGGAATCTCTCCCAAAACAAAGTCCTCCTGGTGATCTCTGAGGGGCTACTGCATGTTGGAGGACATATTAAGAAAACACATCTCACTTCAGAGGAAAATAACCTAAGCATCATTTAACTTTTCTGCTCATTTGACATTACCACGAAAAAGTCATCAAGACCTGCAAGGAGCCATAAGAACAGCAGGTTCATGGATAGTTGGAGAAAAGAATACAATTAGAAGCCTGATCTACAGTTGAAATACTTTTGCCATCTCCAACGGGATCCCACCACCAAGCACATCTTTCCTTCCCCCCCACTTTCCACAGGGATTGCTCCCTACGCAACTCCCTTATCTGCTCATCCCTTGCCACTGATCTCCCCATGGCACTTAACCTTGAAAGTGGAACAAGTGCCATACTTGCCCCTACACCTCCTCCCTCACTATCATTCAGCACTCCGAACAGTCCTTCCATGCACAGTGACACTTCGTCTGCAAGTCTGTTATCCGGTGCTCCTGGTGTGGCCTCCTGTATATGGGTGAGACCTGACATAGATTGGGAGAGCTCTTCGTCAAGCACATTCGCTTTGTTCACACACAAAAAGTGAGATTTGTTGGTAGGCACCCATTTCAATTCTACTTCCCATTCCCATTCCAACATGTCAGTCCATGGCCTCCTTTAATGCCACGATGAGTTGAAGGAGCAACATCTTATGTTTCGTCTGGATAGCCTCCAACTTGATGGCATGAATATTGATTTCTGGAGTTTCCAGTAATACCCCCCCCACCCAAACTTCTTTCCTTCACCATTCTCTATTCCTGTTTCCCTCTCTGATCTTATTTGCTTACCTGCCCATCACTTCCCTATGGTGCTCCTCCTTCTTCCCTTTCTTCCATGGTCTTCTGTCCTCTCCTATCAGATTCGCCCGTCTCCAGCCCTTTTGCTCTTTCACCAATCAACTTCCCAGCACTTTACTTCAATCTATCCCTCTCTCCTGGTTTCACCAATCACCTGCCACCTTCTACTTCTTCCTCCCTTCCACCCACCTTCTTACTCCGACTTCTTCCCTTCCTTTCCATCCCTGATGAAGGGTCTTGGCCCAAAACGTAGACTGTTAGCTCTTTTCCGTAGATGCTGCCTGGCCTGCTGAGTTCCTCCAGCTTTTTGTGTGTGTTGCCTTGGATTTCCAGCATCTGTAGACTTTCTCTTGTATGTGAATAACTGCCTCTCTGATCAAGGTTACGCATGGATTTTCACCCACCCTCACACACTTCACATATGGGTTGCTCTTGGGAAAGGATGATTGGCATCATGCATTCGATCCTTAGTGCAATGTTATTTAGAACTGGGTCTTCGAAGCTTGCACATGAGATCCTGACAACCTTCATGGTCAAGGTCATTGGTATTATAAACTCCAAACCACTTACTTCAGTCTCTACATATCCAGGCTAGTCTCATATTTTGGCATCTGCTATGCCTCTAACACAAAAGGTTGGCTGTCCTCTTGATCTGTAGGTCACTTTAACAATGCCAACCTATATGGTCAGCGATGGAATCATGTTCAGAGTTTGGCCAAAACTTTGTAGCTGAAGTAGTGAAGAGAGCACATTAGCCATCTCCAGAGTTGGAGAACTGAGAGGCTGAATTTACAAGCAGGTGATGTTATCTTACCAAAAGACAACCAAGCCAAGAGGTACAATTGCCCTTTATGGTTGGTCACACAAACTTTCCCTAGTGAAGATGGGAAAGTTGGAAAATTCAAACTGAGTACGGTTAAGGACGGTGTAGTAAGACTACTTTCAAAACCAATCTCTGAGACTATTATACTTTTGCCAAAGACTAAATGAAATGATCATTTGACTTACAAGAGAAAATCTGCAGCTGCTGGAAATCCAAGCAACACATGCAAAAGAGTACAGCAGGCCAGGCAGCATCTAGGAAAAGAGTACAGTCGATGTTTCGGGCTGAAACACTTTAGCAGGAGTGGAGAAAAAAGCTCAGGAATAGATTTAAAAGGTGGAGGTCCTCACCTACCACCCTATCAGCCTCCACATCCAAAACTTCTGCCACCTCCAATGGGATCCCACCACCAAGCACATCTTCCCTCCCCCCCACTTTCTGCTTTCCACAAGGATTGCTCCCTATGCGACTCCCTTGCCCATTTGTCCCTCCCCACTGATCTCTCTCCTGGCACTTAATCTCGCAAGCGGAACAAGTGCTACACCTGCCTCTACACCTCCTCCCTCACTACCATTCAGGGCCCCAAACAGTCCTTCCAGGTGAAGCGACACTTCACCTGTGGGTCTGTTGGGGTAATCTACTGTGTTTAGTGCTCCCGGTGTGGTCTCCTGTATATTGGTGAGACCTGACATAGAACAACTAGGCTCTGTCCGCCAGAAAAAGCAGGATCTCCCAGTGACCACCCATTTTAATTCCCATTCCCATTTCGATATGTCCATCCATGGCCTCCTCCACTGTTGTGATAAGGCCACACTTACGTTGGAGGAACAACACCTTATGTTCCATTTGGGTAGCCTCCAACCTGATGGCATGAACGTTGATTTCTCAGACTTCCAGTAATAACCCCCACTTGCCCCTCCTTTAACATTTCCAATCCCCCTTTCTCTCTCTCACCTTATCTCCTTGCCTGCCCATTGCCTCCCTCTGGTGCTCCTCCCCCCTTTTCTTTCTTCCATGGCCTTCTGTCTCTTTCACCAATTGACTTTCCAGCTCTTTACTTCATCCTTCCCCCTCCAGGTTTCACCTATCACCTGGTGTTTATCTCTCCCCTCCCCCCACCTTTTAAATCTACTCCCTAGGTTTCTTCTCCAGTCCTGCCGAAGTGTTTTGGCCCAAAACATCGACTGTACTCTTTTCCTAGATGCTGCCTGGCCTGCTGGGGTCGTCCAGCATTTTGTGTGTGTTGATCATTTGACTTGTAGTTTCAGTAGTTAAGTTTGACATCCTAAGGATGCCAGGTGGGGATTGTTCTGGCCTCTAGAGGTGAAATTCGTTTTGTATGTAGTTAGTTTTCTTTGGATATCGCATCCTGTACATAAACTGTATTTTATATCATTTCCTGCACGGATTAATTTGGATTCAATTTAAAGTACACAGTGGAAAAATGTCCATCTGCATTCTCTCTTTATTTGCCCCTGAAACAGCAATATCTCCAAGTCTTAAGTATTTATTAATACTGGTAAACATTTAGTAGATATATTTTGAAGGAAGTATTATTCTTATCATACTTAATAAATCATTGCTCTGGTTTACATGGTATAATTATGGAGTGTTGCGTCTGTGTATTACCTTGGTTAACACCAGTCATGAGATTAATCAACGTTATTAGAATATCCAAGCATGCAATGATTCTGTATTGAATTCAATACATCTTTTGCTTAACTTTCTGCAGTTTCACAAGTAAGATCTCAATAAAAACCGTGAAGAAAGCTTTCGTCTCAAGTGATTTTTGAGAAGGTGTTTAACTCACTGCATAGCTTTGTACATATGCACTGTGAGGGCAGTGGAGCCCCCTTATTGACATGGCATTGCTTCCATAACTGCTGTGTCCTTTATGTCTGAATAATAAGGTTGTAGCTGTAAGGCTAAGAGCCTGCAGTTGTAAGAAATAGAACAAGAGTTTTATTTTTCAGTAATACCCACTGTTCCTGAGACAGTATGGCATTACATAAGGGAGCCTGGATCTAGCATTCCAACAGCACAACATCTTTTCCAGCTTTTAAAAGCAAGATGAAGGGAGAAACCAACAAAACAGTGTTGAAGAATTTCTCGTCCCAACACTGCCATTTTGAAGTTCAGTGCTTCACGAACACAGTCGGTTAAACAAGCCCAGATGAAAAAGTGTTGAACATGAGGACCCCCCCCCCCCCCCCACCCACACCTATCCTTTGCTCTCCTGCAATTCTTCGTGCTATTATCAAAGAGGTTCTGTCAATGTATGGTGCTCACTGTTCAAATTACTGAAGTTTTCAGATTGAATAGGGTCTGCCTTTCAGACTCAGTATCAGTTAAGGAATAGTGATATAATTACAAATTAGAATGATGCTCGTTCATTCATTATGTGCCATGGTGTAAGATATGGACAATTATGGTCTTTCCATGACCATGATTGTTCGTGGCAAATTTTTCTACAGAAATGTTTTGCCATTGCCTTCTGGGCAGTATCTTTGCAAGTTGGGTGACCCCAGCCATTATCAACATTCTTCAAAGATTGCCTGTCTCGTGTCAGTGGTTCTATCACTAGAACTTGTGATGTATACCAGCTGCTTATACAACCATCCACCACCTGCTCATGCGGCTTCACACGGCCTGGATCGGGGGCAGACAGCTAAACAGGTGCCCAAGGGTGACTTACAGGCTGATGGAGGGACAGAGCACCTTACACTTCTGTTGGTAGAGACGTATCTCCACCCTGCCTCTCTACAAGTGGTAGCATTCTCATGCAATTCCTGTTTTTCTACATAATAAAAATTGTGCATTTGTAAAAGAATTTCTGTTCTGTTGCTGTAGTGTGTTTACTTTTTGGTAAGCACTGTAGCCACAATGATTGTGATGGATGAGGGAACAGATCTTTCAAGTGGTGTTTGGATGACAAAGTGGACAGCTTCATGCTAGATTAATTATAACTTTGGTCATTGTTTATTCCCAAGATACCTCAGTATTGCTGGCAGATATTGGGGGTAAATGATTAAAGTGTTGCTGGAGAGAATCATTATCTGACACTTCAGTAGCAAATATTTTACTTGCCAGTTAACAGTCAAATATTGTCTAGCTTCTTTTCTTTGCAGGCCATCTGAGGAATTGATATATCCGAATGTTTTTATATTCCTATTTTACTATCCCCTTTCTCTTAAAATAGAGGGAAATGGATTGTTTAGTATTTGTCACTCTGCAACGTTAAAATTGTTAGTCAAAATTAATTGCTGGTGTCAAATTTTACATTTTTACCCATACAATGGTAATTTATTTTATATTTCATTTCACAGCCTACAATTGTCAATACCTTTACATTGAATGAAAATACCTAGTAAGTATTTGAAAATTAAGTTTTTTCTTTATTCATTTTTGGGATCTGGTTATCCAAAAATGGATCATCTCTAATCCCTAGAGAAGGTGCAGCTGAGCTGTCTGTTGAACTGCTACAACTTTAATATTGAAACCGAAGACATTCCAACAACTCTGTTGACAGGAAGGTCCATGATTTGGACCCAGTGACGATAAAGGACTGGCAATAGTCTGGAAGGTCTTTAAAGATCAAGATCAAATCGCTTTTATTGTCATTTCAACCATAACTGCTGGTACAGTACACAGTAAAAACAAAACAACGTTCCTCCAGGACTGTGGTGCTACATGAAACAACACAAAACTACACTAGACGACGTGAAACAACGTAAAACTACATTAGACTTCAGACCTACACGGGACTACATAAAGTGCACAAAACAATACAATAATTAATAAACAAGACAGTAGACACAGAAAAAGGCAAATTACAATATAATAATAAATGATGTAAATGTAAATGTAAACAGTGTTTTAGCAGGAATTGAGAACTTACTTTACTTTAATCCTTTTCGCTCCTTATGGAGCATAGGGCCTCAACAAAAGTCCTCCACTTTCTGCGATCTCTAGCAGATGTTTTTGCAGTCTCACAAGTTTGGCTGGCGGCTTTCAGTTCATCCGAAAGCCTACACCTCCAGGTTTGCTTTGGGCGACCTCTTCTTCTCTTCCCTTGTGGATTCCATTCGAGTGATTGTTGAGTGACATTCGACTGGCTCTTCCTCAAGGTGTGGCCGACCCATCTCCACTTCCTCCTCCTTATCTGGAATACATTGGGCTCTTGGTTTGCTCTGTTCCATAGGTCTAGGTTTGACACTCTGTTGTACCACTTGAGGCAGAGGATCTGCCGGAGGCATTTGTTGAGAAAGGTCTGGATCTTGTTGCAGCTGGTGTTAGTGATTCTCCATGTTTCGGATCCATATAGCAGGATGGCTTTCACATTGGAGCTGAATATATGGAGCTTAGTTTTGACAGAGATGGCCGTAGATCTCCAAACAGGTCACAGGGTTGTGAAGGCATGTTGGGCTTTTCCGATCCTTGTTCTGCTGTCCTCATCTGTACCTCCTGATTTACTGATTTTGCTTCCGAGGTAGGTGAATTTGTCTACAGCTTCAACTATTTGTCCTTCAATCCGTAATGGCTCTTCTTGTTTGTTATTAATGTGTAGAACTTTGGTCTTTTCCTGACTGATCTTAAGGCCTACTCACTGTGAGGTCTCTCCCAAGGAATCTACTTTCTTCTGCATATCTTGAAGCCGGTGTGAGAGAAGAATGAGATCATCTGCAAATGCCAGGTCTTCCAATTTCCCTGTTAATGTCCACTGGATGCCTCTCTCTGAGCCAGCATAGGCTGTTCTTGTAGCCCAGTCGAGTATCACAAGAAAAGGTAGAGGCGACAGCAGGCATCCCTGTCTGACTCCAGTAGTGACCAGGAACTCTTTGGACAGTCTCCCATCATGGATGACCCTGCATGAGAAGCCATCATAAAGCTGCTTGATGATATTCACCATCTCTTCCTGTATACCATAGTGTCATAAGATGCTCCACATTGACTTTCTGTCCAGGCTGTCAAATGCCTTCTCAAAATCAATAAAACACACATATAGTGGAGTTTGCCATTCTACTGTCTGCTCCACAATGACTCTAAGTGTCGCTATCTGGTCAGTGCATGAACTCTCTTTCCTGAACCCTGCCTGCTCATCTCTAAGTCTCTAATCAATGGCGTCTTTCATCTGCTCCAAGATGACCCTGGTGAGAACTTTGCTAGGAATGGACAACAAGGTGATTCCCCCTCCACTTGCCACACAGTGAAAGATCTCCAGATTTTGGCAGCTTCACAAGGAGGCCCTTCTTCCAATCTGATGGGATCTCTCCTGTTCTCCATATCAAATTCAGCAGTATATGCAAATGATCCACCATAACCTCTCCACCCTCTTTTAATGCTTCTGCAGGAAAGTTGTCTTCTCCAGCAGCCTTGCCATTCTTCAGGCTTTTCAGGGCTTTTCGAATTTCTTGCTTGATGATTTCACCTATATTGATGTTGAGTGGGCCTCCAGGCTCCAGGTCAGGTGGGTTCTGTGGTGGTGGTCTATTCAATACTTCCAGGAAGTGTTCCTTCCATCTCGCCAGCTGATCTTCAACCGAAGTGAGCAGATGGCCTGTGTTGTCTCTAACAGGTCTGTTGAAATTGCTTTTCTTCCCTCTCAAAAGTTTAGTTGTCGTATAGAGTGCCTTGAGGTCCCCTTTACTGGCCGCTGTTTCTGCTTGCTCTGCTATTTCATTGAAGTATGACCTCT
Source organism: Hemitrygon akajei (assembly GCF_048418815.1). Classification (NCBI taxonomy): domain Eukaryota; kingdom Metazoa; phylum Chordata; class Chondrichthyes; order Myliobatiformes; family Dasyatidae; genus Hemitrygon; species Hemitrygon akajei. Next base: position 64,764,943 of record NC_133126.1, on the reverse strand, counting down.
TGTCCTTTCTGAGCTCTTTCTTCACCTCCTTGGCCATCACGCTGTACCTGTTGGTGGTGATTTGTTTCTGTTGCCGGGTTCTGGCCTGATTCAACTCCTGTTTGAGCTTTTTCCTCTCCTCCACCTTCTGCCATGTCTCGTCCCTGATCCAAGGTTTACTGTTGACTGGTGGTCTTCCCAGTACTTCTTCGCAGGCTCCTACAGTGGCCTGCTTGAAGGTAATCCAGGCATGTTCCACTGTTCTCTCATCTTGTTCCTCTATTTGAAGAGCCCCAAAGCGGTTTTGCAAGGCGATGTGGAAATATTTCTTGTTCTCTTCCGTCTGTAGTTTTCTAACATCAAACTTTATTTGCATGTTCTGTTGCTTCTTCTTGGCTGACAGCTTCATCTTCAGCTTTGCAACAACCAAATGGTGGTCAGATCCAATATCTGCTCCTCTTTTGGCTCTCACATCTTGCAATGAACTTCTCCAGCGCTGGCGAACTATGATGTGATCAATCTGGTTCTCTGTTTAATGGTCAGGCGAGACCCAGGTTATCTTGTGGCAGCGTCGGTGGGGAAAGAGGGTATCTCCAATGGTCAGTTCGTTGAAGGCACAGAAGTCGGTAAGGAGTTATCCATTTTCATTCATATTCCCCAAACCATTCTGGCCCATCTCTCTCTCCCTGCCAGTGTTATCGCTGCCTACTTTGGCATTCAGATCTCCCATGACGATCAACATATCTTGCTTAGGTACCTTTCCAACGACTGCTTGAAGCTGGGTGTAGAAGAGATCTTTTTCTTCTTCCTCTGCGTTGTTAGTTGGGGCATAGCACAGGATAATGGATACCTTCTGGAATCGGGACTCGAACCTGGCTGTGATGATACGGTCGGACACTGGTTCCCATTCTATCAAACTTCTGGCTGCTTCTTCGGACAACATCAGGGCCACACCAGCCTCATGTGGGTCTTCCTCTTTTTCTTTGCCGGAATAGAGCAGAGTTTCTCCCGTCTGCAGTTTGGTCTCACCAAAAGTACTCCACCTTGCTTCGCACATGCCCCGGAGTGTGAGGTGGTATCGGTTCATTTCCTTCACTGCCTGTGCGCACCTACCTGTCTCCCAAAGCGATCTCACATTCCATGTTCCGATTAGGATAGATTTCTTCTGTGAGAGCAGCTTTGGAACCTCCATTATGGTTTTCCTCGGGGGAAGGAGGGTTGTCAGCCCTGCAGCTTCCTGACGGATTTGGTTGCAGCGCGTCATCAGCCTCCTGAATGGGGCCCTGCTTTTCCCGAGATCTGGGTTAGTGGTTGACAATCTGTTGACGGTTTCTGTGACAATTGCTTGTTTTACGTGAACGAGTTGTTAGCCCATTGCACAACCCCCAACCTGGAGGACCAGGGTCACCTTCCCCTAGGTGATGGCATTTCCATGCTAACGAGCTCCACTTGCCCCGGTTTGAAATCAGAGTTTACCCTCTCCTAGATAGGCTGCCATCCAAGGCTAACGAGTCCTATCTACCCGGGTTTGGAATCGGAGTTCCTTCTCCTAGGCTATGTTGGTTTGCGGCACCTTCTTCCATATTATCCGGTGCACCCCTCACATGAGGGATCCCCCATCCACCACTCAGGGGGCGCGCCTCAATGCCGTATAGCCCCAGCGCGAGGAGGAATTGAGAAAGAAATTAGCAAAAATTGCAAAGGGAGTGGAGTGGTGTTCAGTTGAGTATATGTGTGTGTGTGTGAGAGAGAGATACTTGGAAGAGAACCTGCAAATGGTTGTATTCCCATGTGTCTGTTGACCTTGTACTTCATGATGGTAGAAAATGGGGGTTTGACAGAAGTCGTCGGAGAAACCTAGTTGAGTAAGGCATCTTGTAGGTGGTATACTTTGAAATCACCATGTACAATTGGTTGAGGAAATGAATATTCTGTGGTGGTGGACAAGGTGGTTCATCAAATAGTAGGCTGTTTTTATTCTGAGTGACATCAAGCACACATCCATTAATTGAACAGCCTTCCATTGTGTTAGTACCTTGATGATTGCTTAGTACCTTGATCATTTCTGGCTTAGGGTGTCAGAAAGAGAAGGATTTGCTACAGAGCACCAAGACCAATATAGCCTTGGTCAATTTGAATTTCTGGTCATTGGTGACCTCAAGGATGTCATTTCTGGAGAATGTGATGAAGATAATGCCTTTGGAGGTGAAGAGTAATTGGTTAGAATCTCTCTTGTTAGAAATGACAATTACCTGGTGTTTTATTGGAGGAAATGTTACTTGTTGCTTGTCACCAAATAATGTTCAAATATTAATTAACCAAAGTTTTCATGAAAAGAATAAAATGGATACGGGAGTAGTGATTTACTTTTTGAACAAAGCAAAAGGGAAGATATTTTGATGCATATAGCTGTATTGCAATTTTGCATGTTTTCAAACTGGTAGACTTTAGGTACCAATAACACCATTGAACATGTATACATAATTGAATAGATTACACTGCAGAAAGTTGCCCAAGTACATCTTTCCCATAGAAAGCAGGGAACCAGTATCCTGCTATTACTACCCTACAGAACATTGAATTATTTAATACAATATTCTCAGTTCTCCAATCCACATGGTCACAGAAATATACCCCTCTGTACTTTCTTTTTGAAAAAGCATCTCTTGGGCTGTTGCATAGTGTGTAGTGAACCAGACATAATCTCCTGCCTTCCCCTCTGCTGCACGTTGCTATGCCAGTAAGCTGGCTCAAATCCAGCACTCCTTGGTGTTCCTCCATGAGGGTCTGTTTTTGCATGGACTCTTTGAGCATTGCATGAGCAGATGTGGAACTCAGGAGTGTATCCTGCCCAGCACTGCAAATGCCTTTATTGTTGTGGACTGACATAGAATGTCAGATGACCCCAAACACCAAAGACTCCTTCATCACTTTCTGCTTGAATGCTGAAGGCTGCTTTATCCCTCCCTTGGTTTAGCTGCATAGTTCTCCCCAGCTCAGAGCTTTTTCTGATAATGAGCTCAAGGACCATCAACCATTTTGGATCTGATTACCATAGAAATGTCCCTGTGCTAGGGAGACAGCTGTTTCCATTAATCAACAGACAATGACAGAAAGCATGGGATCTGAGCAGTCTGATACTATGGAGTAACTGCTGATATCCCCTAACTATGCCAGCCAGACTGTAGCCCTGAACCCTACACCTCATCCTTTCCAATATTAACCCTCATGGGTAACAACTCAACACTGAGCCATGAGGCACCAGAATGGGTCCAGGGAGAGCAGCAACAGCAGCAGTAAGAACTGGGATCTGAGTCGGGTTTCTGATCCGACGGTAATGCATCTCTGTGTATAATGCTATAATTCCATTCACCTTCTCTTTCACCGGAGCATGTTCTGCGTGTGAAGTGAGGTCAAAAGTACAGTGAATTATCAGGCAATCAATGTATTTTAACCTTAATAAACTGATAGAAGATCACAGCACCAGCAATCCAGCTTCACTCCTGACCTCGGGCGCTCTGTAAATGACGTTTGCACATATTCCCTATGACCATGGCGATTTCTTTTGGATGTTCCAGTTTCCTCTTCAATTCCCAAAGATGTGAATTTAATAGGTTAGTTGGCTACTCTAACTTGATTCTAATGCAAAGGGAGGTGGTAGAACTTGGGGCAATTGATGGAAACATGGGAAGAATATAATGGGATTAGTGTATAATTAATGTAGAATTGTTAGCGTGAACTCGGTGGGCCGAAAGGCCTGTTTGTGCTCTAAGACTGAAAGGTCCATAAAGCATCTTTAGGTCTCCTGTCTTATCAAGTAATTTAATTCAAATGATGTTCGACAAATACATGGGATAATATCTGCATATCTGATTGAATACCCATACATTATACTTCAGAAACATGTTGGTTCTAATTACTGTATGAATCTGCACACTAAAGCTGTCAAGTTATTATCCTGTAAATACCATATTAAGAATTTCAGAATGATAAATCATTTCCTTAAAACCTTAAAATTGTGAAAGGTTACTCAATTGTGGAAGGTTACTCAATTCTCCAATTTTGACTTGTGTTTTAGCAAAGTTTGGTCTTTTTAAATAAAATGTGCAAAAGTCATTTATGAGCTGCCCACATCCAAGTGGATTGTCTTGCTGGGATAATTACTATGAATTTCAAACTGTTCAGATTTGTAATAACCAGTGGAACAATTTTACAATAAAAACATGTTAGTGTCATTGCGTAGTCTTTGACAATTTAGCACAAACATTCGTTCTGTTGAGCAGTAATGATATGGCCATTACCTACTGAATCTAACAGCTGTTTTGAAGCTTACAAACAAAAACTGTATGAACTTTATGAACTTTGGAACTTCGGTAATTAGGTTTTCAAGAGCAACAAGCAGCATCCTGGTAAATGTCGTAAGTTACTAATCTAAGAAGGTAACATTTAAGCAACACACACAAAGTGCTGGTGGAACGCAGCAGGCCAGGCAGCATCTATAGGAAGAGGTACAGTCGATGTTTCAGGCTGAGACCCTTCGTCAGGACTAACTGAAAGAAAAGATAGTAAGAGATTTGAAAGTAGGAGGGGGAAATCCAAAATGATAGGAGTACAACGGAGGGGGAGGGGTGAAGCTAAGAGCTGGAAAGGTGATTGGCAAAAGGGATACAGAGCCGGAGAAGGGAAAGGATCATGGGACGGAAGGCCTAGGGAGAAAGAAAGGGGGAGGGGAGCACCAGAGGGAGATGGACAGCAGGCAAGGAGTGATTGTGAGAGGGGCAGAGAGAGGAAAAAAGGAGAAAAAAAAGGGTGGGGAATACTGTAATTAATAAATAGATAGATAAATAAAGGGTGGGGTAAGAAGGGGAGGAGGGGCATTAACAGAAGTTAGAGAAATCAGTGTTCATGCCATCAGGTTGGAGGCTGCCCAGACGGAATATCAGGTGGTTTTCCTCCAAACTGAGTTTGGCTTCATCTTGACAGTAGAGGAGGCCATGGATAGACATATCAGAATGGGAATGGAACGTGGAATTAAAATGTGTGGCCACTGGGAGATCCTGCTTTCTCTGGTAACACTTATACCACAGTGGGGAGTGGAGATGGGGAGGAGAGAGCAGTAGGCCTATTAGCTCCATGCCAGCAACTATTAGTATCTCCTCTCTCCCCACCCTGCCTCATTATTTCGCTGTGCCCCTGTAATGTAATCTTTCTCACAAATGGTCATACATTCTGACAACCACAAAGAGCCCCCGTCATTTTTTGCAGTGGCAGAAACATGAGTTATTGTAGAGAAGTTTCACTCTGGATCAGGTTCATCTCAGTTGACCTTGTAGCCAGAGTATTCAGATGATCTTTTACAGAGTGCAAATAATACCTTGCACAACAAGAAACATAAAGTGCTTTTCACTCCTGAGGGCAGGATTACATACACATTTACTGCGACTGAAACTTAAAGGTGGCGAATGCTTTAAACTGGAAATAAAAATTAGGAAGTGCTGGAAATACTCAGCAGGTCAGACAGAATTATGTGGAGAGCGAAGCAGAGCCTTTTAGGGCAAAGACAGTGCAGCAATGCAGTGCTTCTTTGGATGCAGATCGAATGACTGGTCTGTGTGGGCAGCACAGTATTGTAGCGGTTACAGTGCCGGTGATCACCGATCGGAGTTCAATTTCCGCCGTTGCCAGTTCTCCCCCTGACTGTGTGGGTTTCCTCTGGGTGCTCACAGTCCAAAATGTACAGTTAGGGTTACTGAGTTGTGAGCATGCTCTGCTAGTGCCGGAAGCATAGCTATGTTTGCGCACTGCCCTGCTCAGTCCCCAGTGATATGATTTGATGCAAGCGATGCATTTCACTGTATGTTTCAATGTACATGTGACAAATAAAGCTAATCTTTAATATTTAATCTTTAGATGAGTCCACTGCATTAGTAAAGCTTTTACAGTTGACCACATCTTGTTATTCTTGAGCTTGGTATCAATGTCAGCTATTTCTTTAGCCAAGTACCAGAAATTTTAATTTGGTGTCACTGAAAATGAAGTTTTCCTCAGTCTACTAGTAACATAGAAACATAGAAAGCCCACACAGCACAATACAGGTCCTTCAGCTCACAATGCTGTGCCGAACATGTACTTATTTTAAAAATTATCTCGTGTTTTCTAAGTTCCATATACCTATCCAGCAGCCTCTTAAAAGACCCTATTGTTTCTGCCTCCACCACAGTAGCCGGCAGCCCATTCCATGTACTACCACTCTCAGCAAAACATCCTGACATCCCCTCTGTACCTACTTCCAAGCACCTGAAAACTGTGCCCTTTCATGATAGCCATTTCAACCCTGGAAAAAAGCCTCTGACTATCCACACAATCAATGCCTTTCATCATCTTATACACCTCTATCAGGACTCTTCTCATCCTCCATCATTCTAAGGATAAACGTCACAGTTCACTCAATCTATTCTCGTAAAGCATGCTCCACAATCCAGGCAACATCCTGGTAAATCTCCTCTGTTGTCTTTCTATAGTTTCCATATCCTTCCTGTAGTGAGCTGACCAGAACTGAGCACAGTACTCCAAGTGGGGTCTGACCAGGGTCCTATACTGCTGTAATATTACCTCTCGGCTCTTGAACTCAGTTCCACAGTTGATGAAGGCCAATGCACCAAATGCCTTCCTAACCACACAGTCAACCTGCGCAGCAGCTTTGAGAGTCCTATGGACACAGACCCCAAGATCCCTCTGATCCTCCACACTGCCAAGAGTCTTACCATTAATACTATATTCTGCCATCATATTTGACCTACCAAAATGAACCACCTCACACTTATCTAGGCTGATCTCCATTTGCCACTTCTCACCCAGTTTTGTATACTATCGATGTCCCGCTATAGCCTCTGACAGTGCTCTACACTATCCACAACACCCCCAACCTTTGTGTCATCAGCAAATTCACTAACGCATCCCTCCACTGCCTCATCCAGGTCATTTATAAAAATCATGAAGAGAAGAGGTCCCAGAACAGATCCCTGAAGCACACCACTGGTCACCAACCTCCATACAGAATATAACCCATCTACAACCACTTTTTGCCTTCTGTGGGCAAGCCAGTTCTGGATCCACAAAGCAAGGTCCCCTTGGATCCCATGCCTCCTTACTTTCTCAATAAGCCTTGCATGTAATACCTTATCAAATGCTGGCAGAAATCCATATACACTACATCTACTGCTCTACCTTCATCAATATGTCTAGTCACATGTTCAAGATGTTAAATCAGGCTCGTAAGGCATGACCTGCTTTTGGCAAAGCCATGCTGACTATTCCTAATCATATTATGCCTCTCCAAATGTTCATAAATCCTGCCTCTCAGGATCTTTTCCATCAACTTACCAATCATTGAAGTAAGACTCACTGGTCTATAATTTCCTGGGCTATCTCTACTCCCTTTCTTGAATAATGAAGCAACATCTGCAACCATCCAATCCTCCAGAACCTCTCCCGTCCCCATTGATGATGCAAAGATCATTGCCAGAGGCTCAGCAATCTCCTCCCTCGCCTCCCACGGTAGCCTGGGGTATATCTCATCCGGTCCCAGTGACTTATCCAACTTGATGTTTTCCAAAAGCTCCAGCACATCCTCTTTCTCAATGTCTATATGCTCACGCTTTTCAGTCCACTGTAAGTCATCCCTACAATTGCCAAGGTCCCTTTCTGTGGTGAATACTGAAGCAAAGTATTCATTAAGTACCTCCGCTACCTCCTCTGGTTCCATACACACATTTCCTCTGTCACACTTCATTGGTGCTATTCTCTCATGTCTTAGCCTCTTCCTCTTCACATACTTGTAGTACCTAAAGAATTGCTTTGTACAGACTAGTTTATTGTCTTTTCTGCAGTGATGGCAGATGGTCAGATTAAAATACTTTTTTTGTTTCTCTTTTAGTTTAATTAATTTCTGTTTATTTCTGCTTCCATTTCAGCCTGGGGTTTGGGAAGTATTTTGCTCCTGCAGATTATGATGTGCTGAGTGGCTCTCTTGTGCAAAGCTCCATGCCTTTTAAGCTTCACTCTGGAAGACACTAGCAGTATGACTGATGTTGTAGTGTAGTGTGTGAAGGAAGAAAAGTGGGTTCAGTTACAATTACAAGAGAGAAGGTGCTCAAAAAGCTGAAAGACTTAAAGGTACATAAGACACCCAGACCACATGACCTGCACCCTAGGGTTCTGAAAGAGATAGCGTTAGAGATTATGGTGGCATTAGAAATGATCTTTCAAAAATCATTGGACTTTGACATTGTGCCAGAGGACTAGAAAATTGCAAATGTCACTCCAATCTTTAAGAATGGAGGAAGGTAGCAGAAAGGAAATTATAAACCAGTTAGCCTGACCTCAGTGTTGGGAAAATGTTCGTCAATTGTTAAGACTGAGGTGATGGAGTACTTGGTGACACAGGACAAGATAGTACACAGTCAGCATGGTTTCCTTCAGGGAAAATCCTGCCTGACAAACGTGTTGGAATCCTTTGAGGAGATTACATGTAGGATAGATAAAGGGGATGTAGTGGATGTTGTATATTTGGACTTTCAGAACCCCTTTGACAAAGTGCCACAAATGAAGCTGCTTACCAAGTTAAGAGCCCATGGTATTACAGGAAAGTTACTAACATGGTTAGAGCATTGACTGATTGGTAGGAGGCAGTGAGTGGGAATAAAAGGATCCTTTTCTGGTTGGCTGCCAGTGACTAGCGGTATTCCACACGGGTCGGTGTTGGGATCACTTTTTAGGCTGTATATAAATGATTTAGATGACGGAATAGATGGCTTTGTTGCCAAGTTTGCAGATGATATGAAAATTGGTGGAGGGGCAGGTAGTGTTGAGGAAACAGGTGAGATGCAGAAGGACTTAGACAGATTAGGAGAATGGGCAAGAAAGTGGCAAATGAAATACAATGTTGGAAAATGCATGGTCATGCACTTTGGTAGTAGAAATAAATGTGCAGAATATTTTCTAAATGGGGAGAAAATTCAAAAACCTGAGATGCAAAGGGACTTGGGAGTTCTTGTGCAGAACATCCTAAAAGTTAATTTGCAGGTTGAGTCGGTGGTGAGGAAGGCAAATGCCATGTTAGCGTTCATTTCAAGAGGTCTAGAATACACGAGCAAGGATGTTATACTAAGGCTTTATAAGGCACTGGTGTGGCCTCACCTTGAGTATTATGAATAGTTTTGGGCCCCTCATCTTAGAAAAGATGTGCTGGCATTGGAGAGAGTCCAGAGGAGGTTCACAAGGATGATTTCAGGAATAAAAGGGTTATCATCCAAGGAACATTTGATGGCTCTGGGTCCGTACTCGCTGGAATTCAGAAGGATGAGGGGGGATCTTATTGAAACCTTTCGAATGTTTAAAGGTGTAGAAAGAGTAGATGTGGAAAGGATGTTTCCCATGGTGGTAGAGTCTAGAACAAGAGGGCGTAGATAGCCTCAGGATAAAGGGGGACCCTTTCAAAGCAGAGATGTGGAGAAGTTTCTTTAGCCAAAGGGTGGTAAATTTGTGGAATTTGTTGCACGTGCAGCTGTGGAGGCCAGGTCGTTGGGTGTATTTAAGGCAAAGGTTGATAGGTCCTTGATTGGACATTGCATCAAAGGTTACAGGGAGTAGGTCAGGAACTGGGGTTGAGGAGGAGATAGAAAAAAAGGGTCAGCCATGATTGAATAGCAGAGCAGACTCAATCGGCCAGATGGCCTAATTCTGCTGCTATGTCTTATGGTTTTATGGTCTTATTGTATTTTGTGTTTTCTGAATCACAAACTACAAATACTAACCAAAGCACTAACACTGATAATACTATATTTCCAGCAAATCTCTGATATTTGTTTGACTGTAAATTGTGTTGTCAATATTGAAATTAATATATAATATAATTAAAGCAATATACACTATAAGTATTTCTAAATAGATCTGAATTGAGAAGTAGAACTTAATGCAAGTCATACTCCTACAAAGTAATACAAACACAGTGATGGTTTAGAATCTACAGATTGATCAAATGTAATGACTGCTGGAGGCCGGGATCTGTCCTACAAGTTAATTTGTTGTACACTGTAGCTGCTTGTGTTGTTAATGTATTAACGCCTGCAATGATTAATACTAAATTTTTAAATTCTCACAACAAGTCAAGGGAGCAGTGACTTCCACAAGAAGGAATTCAACAGATATTCTGTAATCAATGCCTTACTTCATTGTTCACAAGTGATGTTGCAGAGTATTGCCTTGCATGGCTATTGTCAGGAATGTTTATGAATATAACAAGGTATTTTGCAGAATTACTTCTTTGTAATATTGGCTAGAAGCATACTTTCCCATTTTAACAATTAATTTTGAATACCTCGGCTGTGGTTAAAAGCAGCATCTTTCATCCCAATTTGCATTGGGCGTTCATTATTAAAGGAACAAAATTTAGTTAGAACTTTATTAACAAGGATAATTTTTGCTAAGATTTGAGTAATCTTGCTGTAGTTGGTAGAAGATGAAAATAAATGTGCTTCCATACCAAAGCCTCATTTTCCAAGAAGAGTACAACAACAAAAAAATATACTCACCAATATTGCAAACAAACATGATCAGAAAATTTCCTCATGCTTTTAAAATTAATCTAAGAGTCCTCTTGTAAATCCTTAAGGAATATCATCATTCTTTTGGAAATAGCATTTATTTGGGATTTAAGTTCATAACTCTGACAGACTTATTCTTTTTAGTCATGGTACTGCATCATCATATGAATCATCACAGTGGACTTTATTATTCTGCAATTTGATTGAATCCTTTCCTATGCTTCAGTTATTTTGGCAGATAAAGAGTCGGAAGTCATGTTTCTTTACCTTCTTGATCTTGTCATGTCATAAGGGAGCTTAATTTAGAACATACTTTCAAGCATTTCATTCTTTTGCTCTCACATAATGTCTGCTGAGCTAGGACCTTGGATAACCACCCCACATCTATTCTTTAACTAACCCTGCAATAACTCTTCTATTTTTGTTTATAGAAAAGTGCCCCCCACTGGTAAACAGCGCTATTGTGATGAGAAGGCTTGCAAAAGATTTTATTTTATTTCAGATAACAGCAGCCCAAGATAAGATCACTCAAATCTATTGGTGGACCAAGTACCTTTTAAAGTCCATGACCCTTTTAAATTCACGCAAGTGAATCCATTTATTGTATCTGGTGCTCTGAATATGGATGGCCTCCTCTACAGCTGTGAGACCTGACACAAATGTGGGAAACTGCTTCATCCACCGCAACAGCCAGGATCTCCTGATGGCCAGCCAGTTTAATTCAACTTCCCTTCCCATACTGGCATGACTTTCCATGGCTTCCTACACTGCCATGTTGAAGTCAGACAGATTGGATGAGGAATACCTCATATTCTATCTTGGTAGTCTCCAACCCGACAGCATGAATGTTGATATCTTTAACTTCCAGTAACCTCTCACCTCTGTTTGCCCCTCTTCTTCTTTTGTGCTAATGTCGACTTACGCGTATCAGGAGGGTGCGTTAGCTCCACTTACTGTAATGGAGTATGACAGGGAACGGATCCTACCTCTCAAACCTGTTTTAATTTAAAAGTTCATCAGAGCCCTTCATGACTTAACCATTCCTGAAACCTAGACACCTCAGATCTCCCTAATAATTGCCTAAACAGCTTCCTACTTTCTAATGAATATCTGTGGCACACCATGATCACATGTTCCATTGTCTCTGGGACCTTACAAAAGTCACACCATCCATCCCCATGCTTACCAACAAGTGCCTAAGTGGAGTACAAACCCATTTGTCCAAACCTCAATATTGCCAACCACACATCTTCCCTTCCCAAAAGGTGCCTCCCCTAAACTGATGGAACCAAATTATAAAACCACCTCCCTGTCCCACTCCTATCGCACAATTTCAGCCATTTTCTAATCCCAGCCACCCCAGTATAAGATGTGGCTTCATACATTCCTATAGGATTATAATATCATATCGCTGACTTAGTAAGTGCCTGTTCTGCTATAACATCTGCCCTTTCATTACTCGATACACCCAAAAGTGCTGGGACCCAACAAATCTGTACTACTATTCCCACACTCTCCAGAACATATAGATTATAATACACTTCTATCAGAAGATCAGAAGCATAGAAACATAGAAAATAGGTGCAGGTGTAGGCCATTCGGCCCTTCAAGCCTGCACCGCCATTCAGTGTGATCATGGCTAATCATCCAACTCAGAACCCTGTACCTGTTTTCTCTCCATACCCCCTGATCCCTTTAGCCACAAGGGCCATATCTAACTCCCTCTTAAATATAGCCAATGAACCAGCCTCAACTGTTTCCTGTGGCAGAGAATTCCACAGATTCACCACTCTCTGTGTGAAGAAGTTTTTCCTCATCTCGGTCCTAAAAGACTTCCCCTTTATCTTTAAACTGTGACCCCTCCTTCTGGACTTCCCCAACATCGGGAACAATCTTCCTGCATCTAGCCTGTCCAATCCCTTTAGAATTTTATACATTTCAATAAGATCCCCCCTCAATCTTCTAAATTCCAGTCCATCCAGTCTTTCTTCATATGAAAGTCCTGCCATCCCAGGAATCAATCTGGTGAACCTTCTTTGTACTCCCTCTATGGCAAGAATGTCTTTCTTCAGATTAGGGGACCAAAACTGCACACAATACTCCAGGTGCAGTCTCACCAAGGCCTTGTACAACTGCAGTAGAACCTCCCTGCTCCTGTACTCAAATCCTTTTGCTATGAATGCCAACATACCATTCGCCTTTTTCACCGCCTGCTGTACCTGCATGCCCACTTTCAATGACTGGTGTACAATGACACCCAGGTCTCATTGCACCTCCCCTTTTCCTAATTGGCTACCAAAGAGATCAGGTCTCTTTGAACACTTTGATTCCAAACTCTTGCAGTCTCGAGGCAGAATCTGAGCAGATCATCCCTCTATTTGGCTTAACTATTCAACCCATTGCAAACTAATGATAGTGGTCGTGCACTCTGTTGTATAGACAGACAACCTATCTGTCCACCAATTGCAAAGTAGATCTTTAGAACCATCTGTAAAGATAGGGAAAAAGGAAAAGTACTGCTGCTGTAAATGACCAGACACCCCCTCCCAACCCACAAGACCCTATCTATCCCCCAGTAACGACAAATCTATTCCCACATCTGGAAATTTCCAAGGTGGAACTCCTGGCCAAGTCACTACTGAGTTAATCTGCAAATCCCTAAGACCATACTCCCGCACCTCTTCCCTAATTATCTGCCCAAAACATTTACCAACTCTGCTAATATATTCCCAACAATCCATTAAAACTGATTACATAAAATGGGATAGCCCCACCCTACTATGGAAGTCCAGTATGCAAGGCTCAATTTTTCTCTCTGCAAGTCAAGAGGCATCTCATATAGTACAACCCCCAATGCATCTCTTGGTGCGATCTGGAATGGTCCACTGCAGATTCTAAGTGCACTGGCTTGTAGAACATCCAACCTATATGAAACTAAAAAGCCGTCTCCCCAAAATCATACAACCATAATCTAGACAAGAGCCCATTAAAGGGTGTTAAACTGTCAATAACACACCCCTAGAAGATCTCCAGTCATATCCAACCACACAGTGCACAAAGTTAATGTTCTGCTTACATTTACCCTCCAAAGACTTTATGTGTGTTCTCCAAGTCAGTATCGCATCCAGCCATAATTCCAAACAGATAAACACAGGAATCGTTGACAGCAAACACCCATACAAAGTAAGGTGAAGGGTCTCGGTCCGAAACGTTGACTGTACTCTTTTCCAGCTGCCTGGCTTGCTGAGTTCCTCCAGTGTGTGTTTGGAGTTCCAGCATCTGCAGATTTTCTCGTTTGTGAGAGTAAGGTGAATATTATCCAATCAAAGTTTCCAAGTGAAAACCATATATTTTGACTTGGAAACAGAAAATTTTAAACCCCAGTTCAAAGACCATTCTCCCATTGCTGATAATGCTGCTTGCACAAACCTTACCACATGGGCAGGATTATGACCCCTTTGCCACAGAGCCCCATCATCAGCATATAAAGCCAAACCAAACCTGGGCTGAACACCATCAAAAAAAAAACTAATCATCAGATTAAACACTGTTGGACTGTTGACACTACCCTGGGGGGGGGTCCCTATTATCCTCCAAAACCTACAATGACACTTCGTCACCCACCCTCACTCTAAATGACCAGCCAAACAAAAGATCCACTACCCTGTTGCAAAGCCTAACACCAATACTAAGTTTATTGAGTTTAATCAAAAGGTCCTCCCACTGCAGCATTCTATAAGCTTCTTCAATGTCCAGAAACACTGCAAATACCGATTCTTTTATTGTAAAAACTTTCTGAATATCATTTTCCAGTAGTATGACGGCATTGTATGTAGATCTCCCTTTACAAAACCCACTTTGGAAGCATTTAAGTGAATCTCTCTTCTCCAAAACCAACATTAGCCTTATTACTATCATTTTCTCCGTTATTTCACATAGTGAAGAGCTGAGAGTAATAGGCCTATAGCTACTTGGCATCTTTGGATCCATCCCAGGTTTAACAATAGGCAACACCACAGCCCTTTTCCAGGCTCCTGGGAACATTCCTTGCTTCTAGGCCTTATTATAAAACTTAAGCAACTTCTTTAGAGCTGCCTCAGGCAGATGCTGGAGCATATGATAGCTAATCATATCCTGTCCTGGGGCTATCGATAGCAAATTTCAGTTCAGCCAATGTAAAGTCATAATCCATGGCACTCTCAAACATCTTTTGTTTCTCACAAATCTTCCCATTCTCCATCAAAATATCTCTTAATATACTGATCCCCTAAATTGTCTAGTCCATATATCTTTGCAAACGTGTTTCCCAGACATCTGGCCTTTCCTTTGTCCGTTGTAGCCAAATTTCCATTCTGCACTAACACGGGAATCTGGATATAACATCTGACACCATTCATTCTCTTTTGCATTTTTCCTCGCCACTGTCATGCCAGTTTCCCTCCCATTTGATGAACAAAATTCCCTCCAAGCCATCCTTTGAGCATCCCTAATAACTCTCCTCGCTATCAGTCCTTTTCTCTCAAAGTTCAGCAAGGCCTCTTCCGTTAATCTACGTTTCTTTTTGTAATTTATTTTTTATCATCAAACAAACATTTCCATAAGATGTATTTCAGACATTGTACATATATATCATATAATCATATATATTACAAATCTCCACAAAGTATTTATCTGGGGTATACACTTATAGAAAAGAGTGGAAAGAAAAAACAAGCAAAAGGAAAAAACTATGTACAAGTAGGGAGTGATCTTTTTTTAGCTACCTATTCATTGATTTGTGAGAATAAAATCAGGCCTATGAGGCATTATGTAGTTAAACCATTTTCCCAGTATGAGTCAAATTGTTCCAGCTTATGATTAACATACGTTGTTATCGTCTCCATTTTGTAAATATCCATTGTAATTTCCATCCATGTATTTAAAGTTGGGCTCTCTTGTGATAACCATTTCCTAGTAAGAGTCTTTTTACCAGCCACCAACAGTATATTCATTAAATATTTATCTCTTTTCAACCATTCTTGAGGTAAATACCCAAAATATATGGTCTTACTCTCCAAGGGTATTTCACATTTAAAGATGTCTTGTAGGGCATTGTGTATCCCCCTCCAATAGTTTTTGATAACACGGCAGTCCCAAAAAATATGATAATAATTTGCATTTTGATTTCAATAATTTCTCCAGCAAATAGGGAGGTTACTATTATAATGGGATTTCTGAGAGGGTGTAATAAAATATCTTATCAAGTTTTTCCATCCAAACTCTCTCCATTTCTGTGAACTGGTACACTTCCATTGATACCTCCATATTATTGTCTATTCTTCCTTCTCCCATTTTGTTTTAATGTATGAAGTCGAATGTGTTTTAAGATTTAACAACCCCTTATACATGCTTGAAATGATTCTACTAACGTTATCTGAATTAAATGCTTTTCTAAATAGCTCTATCAAGCATGTACTTGCCTTGGTTACATTTTTAAGCATCTTATTAACATATTGTCGCATTTGTAAATACTGATAAAAATCTTGTTTTTCTAATAAGTGTTTCTCTTTAAGCATTTCAAAACTGAACAGTGTTCCTTCTTTCATTATGTTGCCAAGAACTGTTATTCCTTTAGCTGTCCAGTCTTTAAATCTAGCATCCAATTTATTTGGTGTAAAATCCGAGTCATATGCACACCATTTATGAATTGCAATATCTCCCTCTAGATTATATTCTTTTATAGTAGTTTTCCATATTTTAAGAGTCAATTTCACCCATGGGTTATCAATAGTATTTATGTACCTTTGCAGGTTGTTATCAGCCAAAGTTG
Source organism: Hemitrygon akajei (assembly GCF_048418815.1). Lineage (NCBI taxonomy): Eukaryota > Metazoa > Chordata > Chondrichthyes > Myliobatiformes > Dasyatidae > Hemitrygon > Hemitrygon akajei. Next base: position 64,748,551 of record NC_133126.1, on the reverse strand, counting down.
CTTGTATGGGGATGGGAAGTACCCGCTCCTCAATGTTTTTCCGTTGAGCATCACATGATGGGTTGCACCAACATATCACAGCTCTCAACTGTGCTGCAAAATAATATTCTCTAAGAGAAGGTAGGCCCCATCCCCCCTTTTCCTTTGCTAATTGCAAAGTTTTGAGACAAACTCTCGGCCTTTTACCCTGCCAAATATACCTTGATAGCATCTTGTTCCATTCATTGAATTGATTTTGATTAATCTCTGTTGGTAGGCTCTGAAAGAGATATAATAGTATGGGCAGTATATTCATTTTAATAGACTCAATCCTTGAACTGAGACTGAAAAAAGGAATCAGGTTCCATCTTGCCATATCTTCCTTAATTTTTAATATAAAGGCTGATAATTACATTCTGATAATTTTGCCAAATCTTTTGGCATAATGATGCCCAAATATTTGAAAGATTCTGTGTGCCATGCCCAGGGATATCTACTTTCAATTTCTCTTGGTGGGCTATAGTAATATGAAAGTACGTTTGTAATTGTGTTTTATCTATGTTGATCTTGTATCCTGATAATTGACGATATTGTTCAAAGGATTGCCGTTAATCTACGTTTCAAAGTGTAAAAAGCCCTTCTCCGGTCTCTAATAGCCTTTGTACACTCCTGTGCCCACCAAGAAACACATTTCTTACCAGTTCTCCGAGACAGTGAAGGAATGGCTTGATGGGCTGCCCCACACAAACTAGAAATTATACTCTGATAGTCATTTTCCATGGTACCATTTGATCAAATGGTTCCTCACATTCCACAGCATTCTTTCCCCAGTATGCCCTCTTAAAACGCCATTTAGTACCAGAACTTAAATTCTTACAGTGAACCTTGATCCCTACAATACACAATACTGGGAAATGATCACTCCACATATAATCAGCTATAACATCCCAGATGCTAGGTTCAGCAAGTTGAGCAGAGATCAGAGTCAAGGCCAGACAAGGATTTAACAAATCCACCCTTACCTTTCTTCCATCATTTAAACAAATTAAATCGTATTCTTCCAGAAACTCCACTACAACTGCCCCATTAGCATCTGTAGTCTTACTGCCTCATGAACCACTATGTGCATTAAAGTCACCACAAAAATAATTTTACCAGAACAAGTTCCCACCATTCTCCCCAAACCTTCCACAGACCTGGACTATAAAAGTTCACAATTTTGATCCCACCCTGTGGATATAATAATTCAATAATTAGGCATTTAGTATTCTCTGGAGCAGTCAAAAATCACGAAGGTGGTAACCCGGAGTGTTAAACAATAATTGTGATTGCAACCAAGACTCTTGTGCACAAATAACACTCAAGAGAACAGCAAAGCCAAAAACATATGCTTTAAATTCTTGTCTACTGGCTTCTTGCATTCCAATGAAGAACTGTAAGTTTATCAGAGGATATCAATACGTTGCACCCTGTGTACATTCACCTTCAACCACCAGCCCCTTCCGCCTGCGTTTCAACCTCTCACTGCTACGGGCAGATGTTCCCACTTGCTTCAAAAAGGCAACAATTATACCAGTGCCAAAGAAGAATAATGTGAGCAGCCTTAATGACTATCGCCCAGTAGCACTCACATCTACAGTGATGAAATGCTTTGAGAGGTTGGTCATGACTAGATTGAACTCCTGCCTCAGCAAGGACCTGGACCCATTGCAATTTGCCTATCGCTACAATAGGTCAACAACAGATGCAATCTCAATGGAACTCCACATGGCTTTAGACCACCTGGACAGCACAAACACCTATGTCAGGATGCTGTTCATTGACTATAGTTCAGCATTTAACACCATCATTCCCACAATTCTTATTGAGAAGTTACAGAACCCGTACCTCCTTCTGCAATTGGATCCTTGACTTCCTAACCGGAAGACTACAATCTGTGCAGATTGGTGATAACATCTCCTCCTCACTGAGGATCAACATTGGTGCACCTCAGGGGTGTGTGCTTAGCCCACTGCTCTACTCTCTATACACCCATAACTGTGTGGCGAGGCGTAGCTCAAATACTATCTATAAATTTGCAGATGATACAACCACTGTTGGTAGAATCTCAGATGGAGATGAGAGGGCATATAGGAGCAAGATATGTTAACTAGTGGAGTGGTGTCACAGCAACAACCTTGCATTCAATGTCATTAAGATGAAAGAGCTGAATATGGACTTCAGGAACGGTAAGATGAGGGAATATGCACCAATACTTATAGAGGGGTCAGAAGTGGAGAAAGTGAGCAGTTTCAAGTTTCTGGGTGTCAAGATCTCTGAGGACCTAAGCTGGTCCCAACATATCGATGTAGTTATAAAGAAGGCAAGACAGCGACTATACTTCATTAGGAGTTTGAGATTTGGTATGTCAACAAATACACTGAAAAACTTCTTTAGATGTACCGTGGAGAGCATTCTGTCAGGCTGCATGGGGATGGGGAGGAGGGGTGCTACTGCACAGGACCGAAAGAAGCTGCAGAGGGTTGTAAATTTAGTCAGCTCTGTCTTGGGTACTAGCCTACAAAGTACCCAGAACATCTTCAAGGAGCGATGTCTCAGAAAGGCAGCGTCCATTATTAAGGACCTCCAACACCCAGGGCATGTCCTTTTCTCACGGTTACCATCAGGTAGAAGGTACAGAAGCCTGAAGGCACACACTCAGCGATTCAGGAACAGCTTCTTCCCCTCTGCCATCCAATTCCTAAATGGGCATTGAACCTGTGAACTCATTTTTAATATATGTTATTTCTGTTTTTTGCATGATTTTTAATCTATTCAATATGCGTATAGTGTAATCGATTTATTTATTTATTATTTTTCTTCTATATTATGTATTGCATTGAACTGCTGCTGTTAAGTTAACAAATTTCACAACACAAGCTGGTGATGATAAACCGGATTCTGATTCTGTCATTCCCCAAATGTTCTCTCCAAAGTACGTCATGATTTTGTTCTGCAGTAATTCCCACTAATCCCAAATATCTTGATACTGAATCCACCACTATTTTGAGTCTTTCAGATTTCTTTTCTACCTGTACTGTTCCATTAACTACAGTACATAGAAATGCAAGAAAACCAATTTTTTTTAGGAATCAATACCTCACTCGAAGTCCAGTCCCCGCCTGTACTTGCTCATTCCATAATCTTTCTGCATCTGAATCCCTGTAAGTATCTGGTGTGACCCAACAGATGTAGAGGAATCAAATCTTCTCACAGATTCAGCGTAAGAAATATCGCTAACTAATCCTTCTGTATTTCCCGAGCCTTTTGTAAAACAGGGCAACCTAAATAAGCAGAACAATGAGCACCCCCTAAATTGCAGCATCTTGTCTCTGTACCAACTTCACAATTCCCAGAACTTAGTTTTCCCCTTTACCAATGTACTAACAATGTTACACCCGTCCAGAATCTTCACTTTTAGTATTTTCTCCTGTTGTTTTAAATCAGCACAGGTATAAACACCCTACCTTTGCTGAGGCATATTGCTGATTTTACTTCATCAATATCCTCGTGAATAGCCTTCATAAATCTAACTGGGTGAAGATTTTTGTCACATTAGATATGAAAATAATCATTATCTTGAAATCAACAGCATCTTCTGCTTCAGTCCTAACACCCTTCAATGGGCAACCTTCCTCATCCAAACCCCTTCCACCCTGACTCATTTTCCTTTTATTTCTTGCCAGAATTCATTCCATACTATCACTTAACTCCCCGTCTAAATTTCCTGCCATGGGGTCCCCTCAATCACGTTACAATTGCCAACCCCTGTCACTCTCACCAACAGTGGCTACTGATGTTTGGTCTGAACAAACCTACCCAGACTCCATTGTGTCTCCCTTGTTCCTGTGGCCCTTTTACACATAATATCCCCTCCTCAATGACCTGCCCATCACCTTCAATGGCCTTCCTCTGTTTCCCTGTCTCTTCTACTCTACTGTCTTCTCCTGTCAAATTCCTTCTTCTTCAGCCGTTTGCCTTACCCACCTACTATCTCCCAGTTTCTCACATTATTCCCTTTTCTTTCCCTTTGCATACCTTCTACTTTCCCTCACACCTGGATTCACTCATCACCTGCTCTTCCACCCCCTCCCCTACTCTTATGCTGGCTTCTGCCTCCTTTCTTCCCAGCCCTGCTGAAAGGTCTTGGCCTGAAACATCGGCTGTTTGTTTTCCTCCATAGGTGCTGCCTGGCCCACTGAGTTCCTCCAGCCTTTCCTCCAAACTTAGTACTGATACCAATAATTTATTAATAGAACCTCAATAATACAAATTGATTAAAAAAGTCAACCTAAGAAATCTTAATTTTGCTGATCTACTACAGTTGAGTGCATGGGAAATTAGTTGGCTACAAGATGAGGATGGCTGGCAGATCATGTTGATCAATGGGGTGGGAGTTGGGTTTATAGGTCCAATGACACTCAGAAACATTTTCACGATCCATGGGAAGCACTCCATAAGCCTAAAGATTGAGGAAGTCTTTAAATTTTATTTTGATTGTCATTTTTGAAGTTGAGGCTAGTAGAGAGCTCGTCTATATAAACATACTGTATGCCTGAACATAGAACTGTTACATTTACAAATAGTACTATTTTGCAAATAAGAACCATTGAAATTTACTTGACAGTAACATAAATCATGGTTTACATGTACATTTCAGTCCCTTCAATTGCAAGAACTTTTATTTAGTTTAGAAGTGAATACATCTTAGTACATCCTAGCACTCTTATTAGGTGTTGAATGTTGACCAACCTACCAATGCAAAGCTCAGTTTATAGAATCATACTGCACAAAGGCCCTTCAGCCCATTTGGTGCATGCCATTCAAGATTCCCATCTGTACTTATCTCATTCAACCATATCCTCTAAACCTTTCTCACCCATATACCTGTAAACATTATGTCCCAAATCCCATACTCAATCAACTTTCTGAAAGGCAGCATGCTAACTATCATTTTTTTAACCACTTTTACTTGTAATGCTGCGCAGAGTAATGATAAGCAGCCCTCTTTTCATTTGACTTTGGTGTTCCCATACTGTAAGTTTAATATTAGGTAGATCCTCACTCTACATTTAAATTTTGCTTTGAAAGCAATCATGTTATAGTTAAACCAAGAGGAAGCTTGCACTGCGTTGACCATGACAGATGACCAGCTTTCACTGAGGGTCTGAGCATCCCTTGAGTGTACCTGCCACAGTAATGTAATGGTTAGCATGATGCTGTTACACCTCAGGGTGCTGGAGTTTGGAGTTCGGTTCCATCATTCTTTGTAAGGACTCTAAGTACATCCTCCCCGTGGAATGTGTGTGTTTTCTCCAGGTGCTCAGGTTTCCATAAGACCATAAGATATAGGAGAGGAAGTAGGCCACTCGGCCCATCGAGTCTGCTCTGCCATTCAATCAAGGGCTGATCCAATTCTTCCAGTCGTCCCCACTCCCCTGCCTTCACCCCATACCCTTTGATGCCCTGGTATCAAACTGTTTCCTCCAGCAGTTCAAAGATGTATGGAGTAGATTAATTGGTCATTGTAAATTGTCCCGTGATTAGGTTAGGGTTGTCTAAACTGAAGTGATGTGGCTCATAGGGCCAGAAGGGTCTATTCTGTGATGTATCTCTGAATAATATAAATAAGCATATAGCTGAAACATTCATGTGGGGAATTAACAATGATTTTCTGACTTTGAAAAAGATCCTGCTTCTGACACAGCTATCCAGTCCCTGTGGTCTGAGCTAATGAAAGCATCACAGGGGTGGTCTCAGCAGCAGCAGCTGTGCTCAAGAAAAATATTAGCATTTACAAAGGAGTCGTTCGGTACTATCAAGTGGTTTTGTTCAGCATCCTATTCGAATGCTGCAATTTAAAATCTTTGTACCTGAATTGGAAGTGCTATTCCTACAATTGCCAATCTCAAGACTGGTCTTATGTGGAAAATCTTTACACTCAGAGAGTTAATGTTTCTCTCATCTGAATAACAACAGAGTCTTCTGTTGTGTTGCCATATGATTTGACCAATTATTGGGTTGTAGCTTTGAATCAAACAAATCTGAGTGTGAAATAATAATATTTGATGATTGGTGACATTGGAAAACTGCTTTACTGCATCAAATATTTTGACAAGAGTACAGTGCTCTCCAAAGCTGATGACCAAAACCATGCTGTGACAAGGAAAAGAAATATGTACGTTGGAAGCCATGGAGAAGCCTTAGCTATATTTACAGGCAGAATGTTGATTGTAAGTTAACTATATCTGTATCATTCATTGTAGAAATATGGTCAATCCTACAAAAAGTAGTGGATATGGCTCAGTCCATCACAGGTAAAAGCCTCCCCACCATTGAACACATCTACACGAAACAATGTTGCAGAAAAGTAGCATTCATCACCAAGGAACCCTACCACCAGGTTCAAGAACAGTTATTACCCCTCAACCATTGCTTCTTGAACCAAAAGGGATAACTTCACTCAACTTAACTTGCCCCATCATTGAAATATTCCCACAACCTATGGACTCATTTTCAGGGACTCTTCATCTTATCTTCTCGATATTTATTGCTTATCTATCTATCTATATTTATTTATTTCCCATTTTTGCATTTGCACAGTTTGTTGTCTTTTACACACTGGTGGAATGCCCAAGTTGGTGCCATTTTTCATTCATTCTGTAATGGCTATTATTCTATGGTTTTATTGAGGATTCCTGCAAGAAAATGAATCTCAGGATTTGATATAGTGACATATATATATATATATATATATATATATATATACACACACACTTTGACACTATATTTACTTTGAACTTTGAGCTTTATATCTGCTAACAGAAGGTTCCACGTCAACTTTCACTAATAGTCCATGAGAAGGTCTTGCCACATGCTTCCTCTGAGTGGTACAAAGAAATCTGGCCTTAAAAATTAAATGGTACAAAGAGATTGTCTCTACTCTGTAAAATGACACAATGAGACACTGGTAAAGTGCTATGACACTTAATAATTTACACACATCCACAGGGAAACTTGTCCATAGCTGCAAATCCCTATTCAAGAAAAACACCGACTTCCCTTGGAAAATTTCACAGATTGAATCTTAAGGTAACCTTCAGAATGTCTCTTATGTTAAAGACATTCATCAAATAAAAGACCAGTAAAGGATACAAAGCTCCATCTTTCGAAAGCCTTCCTTTTCACCATCCATATTACCAGTGTCTAAGTTGGTTCAGTTCAATGGTATCTTGTTCATCTTCTACTTTCTCTTTGGATTGATGTTTCTGCAGAGGGGAAGGTGATAAGAGGGAATTGCATATATTTGATTATTTGATAACCTTAAAAGAGAACATGAAGATGATGAGTACAAAGCATTCTTAGGAAGAATACCTCATCATACATGTGGTTTTGAATTCAAGCTTGAGAGCTCAGGGAAGGGAATATCCAAGTGAGATATGCTTTTCACGGAGATATCTTATTCATAGAGATGGCTACCTACAGTTATCATATCAGTATTGATGAATATGCAGGACCTGTGACCAGCTAAATGGCCATGTGCACAGAGGACATTGCTATCATTAAACCGATCAGCATTCACGCCAATCAGAAACCATGGCTGACAGCAGAGGTCCAGACACTACTGAAAGAGCTGGATGCTGCATTCATTTTGGGGGAATAAAGCAGCTCTCAAGTTAGCAAGAGCCTTTCCCATTCTATCAGGAAGGCAAAACGGGACTATACATAGAAAATCTGCACCTCTTCTGTGCAACCAGGCACAAGTGGAGTTTGTGACGGCGTTCAGCCATAACAGACTCTAAGGCCACCCTGCCCATCAATGACTGTGACGTCTCTCTTCCTGACGGGCTGAATGACTCCCATGTATGTTTTAATGCACTAAATGATGTCGCAGCAAGAAAAACCCCCTTTTCTTTTTAAAATGTGTTTTTTGTGATTGTAAGACTATACTGTACTCCAAGATCAATGGGTACAGCAGGTCTGCCGCATCAATGATCGGTTCGTTGTTTGGAGCTGCCGGCCAGAGTGTTGAAGGAGCCAGCGGATAGTTCAGAGAAGGAGAAGCTGGCACTCAACCGGGAGAAGGAGAAGGAGAAGCCGATGCTTGGCCGGGAGAAGGAGAAGCCGACGGTCAGGTCGGAGAAGGAGAAGCTGGTGGATGGGCCATGACAAGAAGAACCCGGCACTTGGCTGGGAGATGGAGAAGTCGGCAGTCACCCTAGAGAAGGAGAAGATTGCAGTTGGCTGGGAGAAGGAGAAGTTGGCGGGCAGATGGGAGAAGGAGAAGCCAGCAGATACCCCGGAGAGGATTTGGAAGAGCCGGTGGACAAGCTGGCACGTCAAAGGAGCTGGCAGATGGGCCAGAGAAGGTTTGGAGGTACTGACCTGGGTGCAGGCAGTGCTGCTGCCTGCTACTCAAAGACATCAGAGATGGTGCGCTAAAACAGTGTGCCATGTAACTGTGAGCGACTGTCTTGGACGATTCTCTTGTGATCGCAAGACCCTGTTGGACATTGATAATGTGAGATAATGTGTTTCCCTTATTTGGTGGTGAGACAGGCAACGAGGCAGCAGCATGGCTTCATGAGTAGTGTGGACAAAGCCTCAAGCGGCCTTACCTGCTAGATTGCCAGAAGCTATACCATCAATTTACATGTCATTCAAGGACTTGGACTAATCATTTGTTTTCTTGTGTGACGATGTGTGTGTTTTTTTTTCTCTCTCACTATTTTGAATGTATGTTATGCACCTGGGTCCCAGAGGAATGCTGTCTTGGTCAGCTGCACCTATGTATGGTTTAAATGATAATTAAACTTGATTTGATTGAATGAAGTGCTTTGAATGAGTGTCTGATCATGAACTGCATTAAATCCAGCCTTCGCACCTCATTGAGCCCCTACCAGTTTGCATAGTACCCTAATTGGTCCATCAATGATGCCATAGCCTTCACCCTTTACACATCCTGTCCTACTGAACAATGGTGCCTCCAATGTCAGAATGCTGGTCAATGACTGCAGTTCTGCTTTCAATCCAATCATTCCCCAGAAGCTGGTGAGAAAACTGTCCATAATGGGACTCAACACCTCACTCTGTAATTGGATCTTGGCCTTTGCTGATAAAGTCCATATTGGCAGCAACATCTCTGGCTCCATCACACGAAGCACCAGTGCCTGTGCCCCCACCCCCGGGCTGCATGCTCAGCCTATTGACGTACACACTGTTAACACACAACTGCACTGCCAATAAATTTCAAACCACATCATTAAGTTCTCTGACATCAGTGGTTGGCCTCAACAGTAACAACAATGAAACAGCACACCTGGCAGAGGTAGAGCAGCTTGTGGGCAGGTGTAAACACAACATCCTGAGTCTCAATGTGGATAAGACTAAAGAGATGATTGTGGGCTTCAGGAATGTTGTGTTTGTGCACAACTACATACCAATTAAATAAAAGCACGCATGTGGGAGATGACTTTAGCTGGCGTATTCACATTGCAGTGAGAGAGAGAAGAATGTGCATGCGTAGACAACACCGTAGTGCAGGCAGGGGGTGTCATTGCTCTAGAAGGAATAGATTTATACATTACATGTCCTCCCCCTTTAGATTGATGCAAAATAAAAATGTACAGGTACAAAGGATTAAATTTCCCTTTCATAAACCCATATTCCTAATAAACATGCATTCACAATAACAGTCCATAACTAACAGCACAGTTCCAAAGCAGGCTTTTGGGTGGCACTCTGTTTCCTTCGGGATAGCGCCTCTGGACCTGTGGAGTGGCATCAGGTTTGATAGGTGTCTTGTCTAAGACACATTCTCAGTTGCCGGTGTCACGTTGATCATCACTGGGGGGGGGGGGAGGGGGGTTTAAGTCAAGTGACTAATGTGTCCATCTTGTTGGATGAAGTCGACTCAGGTGTGTTCTTCATTTGCACATCCAGGGTCCGGTCGGTCCACATGATGCCTGCATGTCTGATCTAATCTCTAATATCCACTGTGGTCCAGTTCTTGTAGCTATCCTACCAGTTGTCCACTTGTCTTCTCAGTAATCACACAGTAAGACTTCCTGTCCAATCTCAAAGCTCCTTTCTCCTTCACTTGGCAACTGGCTGATCTGTTTATTCTTCACTTCCCTCCATAGATCTGGTTTCAGGAGGTCTGTGCGAGATCTTAGATGCCTGTTCATGAACAGCATTGCCAGTGTTTGAATTGTTGTTGCATGAACCGAGTTCTGATAAACAAAAAAGGAGAGTGTCCACATTGTGCTGTAGAGAAATGTTCTCCTTGTCCATCTCTTTAATGGACTTCTTGAGGTTTGGATAAACCTTTCAGCTAATCCTTTTGTTTCTGGGTGGTGAGGAGCTGACTTGAAACGTCTGATGCAATTTTTCTTCATGAACAGTCGGAATTCTTTTGACTCGTATTGTGGTCCGTTGTCACTCACAATTTGTTCTGGTAAGCCATTTCTGGTGAAGATAGTCCTCAGGGCGGAGACAGACTTTGCTGACATGGTTGCCTTCATTGGTATAACCTCCGGCCACTTCAAATGAGCATCTACAGCAATCAGAAACGTGGAGTCCGTGATGGCCCAGCAAAGTCAATATGCACTCTTTGCCATGGTGGTAACAGCCTCTCCCACAGGTGTAATGGTGCCTGTGGTGCATTTTGAACTTTTTTGGCACCCAAACAGCAATTGATCAAGTTTTCAATCTGCTTATCTATTCCCGGCCACCACACTAGCTCCAAGACTCTTCAGCTAGACTGTACCCAGGTGTCCTGCATGTTGAGTTTAGAACACTCTGATGCGCAGTTTAGAGAGAACCACAACATGAGATCAACACATCAGTATCCTTTGACATATCAATAGTTGGTCTTGTCTCACTGAGAACTCTGGAAATATAAGGTTACCATGAGCTGGTCATCCTTGCGTGGCGATTTCATAGACTTTTGACAATGTCAATGTCTGATAATCTCACCTGATCCCTCTACACCACCTCATTAGCCAAGAAGGCATAGCAGCGCCTCAACTTCCTGAGGAGACTGAGGCAAGCGAGGCTCCCCCTTTCCCCCCTCCACTATTCTTACCACTCTACCACCTTCTACCAAACTACCATCAAGAGTGTTCTGACCAGCTGCATCACCATTTGGTACAGGAATGGCAATGCATCCGATTGAAAAACCCTGCAACAGACAGTGAAAACATCATCATGATCTCTCTCACCACGCCCTGTTCAGTGCATATATCAGATGTCCTGCATACGCAGTGCCTCCAGTATTGTGAAAGACCCCTCCCATCCTACCCAAAATCTCTTTCAAGCAGAAGGTTGTACAGCATAAGAACTAGAACTGTCAGGCTGGGTAACAACTTCTTCTCCCAGGCTGCTGCCACCCAGCACACATACACAACCTGTCTGAATGCTCTGCAGTCCCCCTCCCCAAATCCCCAACTCACAGACCCTCCCTCATCCCGTCCAGTAGCTGTTGTTGGCAACTTTTTTCTGTGTGACCTGTAACAAAAGCATTTGTCCATTCAGCTTTGACAGGTGTGGCCACTTTTCCACACCTTGTCCCGGATGACAAAGAAGCAAGTTACTTTCAGTGTATTCAATAGTGTGGTAACAACATGATTCGAATGAGAATTGTATTTCTTACAGCTTAACAATAATTTCTTCAAAAATCTTTTGATTTCATGGAAGATGATTAAACCTGAGTTTTTGTTTTGCTTCTTCCTTTGGCTTCTTTACTGTAGAATCTGTCACTGGGTTGTGCCAGCTGCTTCAGGCTTCCCGAAAGACAATCTCTAAAATGGAACCAGCTATTTCCCTAGCCATAATAATGTAATTGTTTCCTTTGAGATTCCTTCCCAACAAGACATCTGCTGGATTAGCCTAAAAATCTCTATGAATGGTTAGACCATGTGATCGATGCAGAGTGTATATAGTGTTACTCATTAGTCCTCTCACTTGTAAGGAGAAATAGTTATCTGTATTCACATCATTCCAACAGAGCCATGAAAATGAAGCACTTTATTCCAGTAGATTGCTGTTTGGAACTGAACTCAGAAGCAGAGAAAAGTGAGGAGCATAAAGGGGAAAAGAATAGAGTTGCAGCCAGGAAAATCAACACTGCCATACCGATTGATACCTGCTCTTTGTAATACTCAGATCCAGCATATGCACGAAGTATTACAAATCAATTAGACATTGCAATGTGGTGAATATTTTGAATTTGCCCTAAACAAACTGCCAATTTAAGCCATCAATGGACTACTCAAACTTAGTTACATCATAGCTGATGTGTAATTTTTATCGGGGGGGTGTTACATAAAATACTGCGTGTGGAAAACTGAATCCACCAGATATTCTAAGCATTTGTATTAACTGCACCACAATTAGATGTGCCCTGATCATTTTTATCACTGCTGTGCCATGGAGATGTTTGAAATCTGGACAGTGAAGAATGAAAATCTGTTCAAATATAAAGTAACTGCAGACAACGTAATTGGTCTGTCTTGGTCACTGTGGTGATCATCAAATTGATCTCTCAGGTTGTAGCAGAATTTCTAGCAAATAAGTCTTAAAAAAAAGGTGTTTGAACAAAGGGCCATCTGCTGGCAAAATAAAATTGGTACATGCTTAATTGTTAAATGTCTTTAGAGGGAAGTACTTGTCAATAATTTTTCAGGAAAAAAATTAGCATTAAAATTTATAAAATATGGAATTTTATGCATTGATTTTTAGAGATAGGATTTACGAGTATTTGGAGAATCATAGTCCAATTAGGGAGAGGCAGCATGGCTTTGTGAGGGGCAGCTCATGCCTTCGGTTGAACAAGGATCTGCTCTGGGACCCTGCTCTTTGGAAGTTTTATAAATGACTTGCACAAAGAAGTGGAAGAGTTGGTTAGTAAGTCTGCAGATGACACAAAGGTTGGAAGGTTGGTGAAGTTGTGAATAGTGTAGAAGATTGTACAATGGGAAATTGACAAGATGCAGAGCTGGTCTGAGAAGAGGCAGATAGAGTTCAAACCAGAGAAGTGTGAAGTGATTCACTTTGGAAGGTGGAATTTATGGAGACCTCATACACAGATCCCTCAAGTAGCAGCACAAGTTGATAGGTTTGTTAAGAAGTCATATGGTGTGTTGGCCTTCATTAGTCAGGGGATTGAGTTCAAGAGCCATGAAGTAAGGTTGCAGTTCTGTAAAACTCTGGTAAGATCATACTTGGAAAATTGTGTTAAGTTCTGGTCACCTCATTATTAGAAGGAGGTGGAAGCTGTAGGGAGAGTGCAGAGGAGATTTACCAGGATGCTGCCTAGACTAGGGGTATGTCTTATGAAGATAGGTTGAGTGTTCTCTTTGGAGCAAAGGAGGATGAAAAGTAACCTAATAGTGGTGTACAAAGATAATAAGAAATATAGACAAAGTGGGGGATAAACAGAGACTTCTTCCCAGGGCAGAAATACTTAATACAAGTAGGCATAATTTTAAGGTGATTGGAGGAAAGTACAGGGGGACATCAGAGTTTAGTTCTTTACAAAGAGAGTGCTGGGCATGTGGTATGCCGTGGCAGGGATGGTGGTAGAAGCGGATACAATAGGGGCATTTAAGAAACTATTAGATAAGCACATGGATATTAGAAAAATGGAGGGTTATGTCGGAGGAAGGGATTAGATTGATCTTCAAGTAGATTAAGAGTTCAGCACAATATCATGGGCCAAAGTGCCCATACCTTGCTGTAATGTTCTAGGTTCTATGACTGGTCATTACTTTAAATATTTTATACTTTTCTAGAAAGAATTTATAACCAACAAAGAATGTTGTTAGGAGTAACATGATCTGGACACATTACATGCTAATGTATTTATTATAATTTGTCATGTTCCTTTGCTCTGCAAATGTTTCAAAATGTTGGAAAATATTTAAATATCTCATATAATGTGCTTCTGCAATCATAGTGGATAAGTGCAAAGTCAATTCAACAATGACATTAAATAATTCTAATAACAGGAGAATATTGTCTGTTACTTATAACTGAAAACTAAACCTCTATACTTATATTTCACAAGAACCAAATAATTGAATGTCTCTTGATATTCCTCCAGTAGCAGCTTGCCATAGCTTATGTAGAGCTGTATGGGTAAAGAAAACCAGAGTATTCACAAACCAAAAATGCCAAATTGATCTCACTGGCAAGGTACTATCAAGGACGTTTGTTGCATCTTCTTAGTAGCAATGATATGTAAGTGGTTTTACAGAAATTGGATTATCTGAATGTTAGTTGAACCACAGAATGATTACAGATAGGAACAAAGCCAATCAGCTGGCAAGTCCAGATTGTAAGAGCAATCTGGGCCGTGCCATTCCCCTGCCCACTCCCCCGATAGCTTTGTTTTTTCACACTTTCAGGTATTTACCCAGTTCCCTTTTGAATGCTGCAGTTGAATCTGTCTCTACTACTACACCTGGCATCGAGCTCCAAACATTAACTGCTCATTGCATTTTTTTACTTTTTGTACCATGTTGTCCAGTTTGATTCTCTTGGTAATGGAAGGAATTCCTCTGGATCTGTTCTCTCTGCACTCATTATGATTTGTAATACCTCTGACAAATTGGCTCACAGCATCTTCCAAGGGCAACAACTGTAGCTTCTCCCATGAACTCACACAACTAAAGTAATTTATCACTAGAATTGTTTTGGTAATTTTCACCTGGCTTGTCTGGGCGTGTGGTGTGCCCTGTCAGGGGTGGTGCTAGGGCTTGTCCCCAAAGACGTCCCATTGGTCTTAAATGTCATCTGCACCAGTACACAAAGTGCTAGTTCTACTAGTCTGTTTTCATAAAGATTTCATGGTCCAATATTCCATATGCATTTTAAACTACTTTTTCAATTTCCCCTGCCACTTTTAACAAACAATGTAAGCTTACCCAAGAAGTCTCCTGTACATCAAGTACAAACAATTTTAGCACCAAACTCCATGGTTTATATTGCCTCTTCTCATGCTTCAATGAAAATATAACAATTAAACTTCAAAGATTCAAGGTACATTTATTATCGAAGTATGTATACAGGATAAAACTCCGAGATAAAACACCCAATGAGTAAAAATAAAATAAACTGAGCAAAAAAAAGCGGACAACACATAGAATATCAAACATCAAACCTGGTGTCCTATGGTATTCAATTTGGTTCAGTTCAGCATTGTGCCACTAGCCTACCGTATCTGCAGGCAAAGCATTCTTCACTAAAGGACCCTAGATCACACTGAATGCCCTGATCAAACGCTTAAAAACAACAGTAAACAAAGAGTAACTAGAATCCTGGAACACATGCAACATGAACCCCAAGGTCACCCAAATTGAGCCCAGAGACTCTTGCATTTTCTTCTGAGAGCAGCTAGTGAGAGGGAGGGGATATGGGTAGGCAGACAATGCTGAACACCCACCTGTCCTCCCCTCTTATCCTCATCGACTTCAACCTTGCTCAAATGCCTCAATTGGAGAAAGCAATGGAGTCAATCATAGACTTATGCCCTTGACACCTCAATCGGAGAGAAGCAATGGAGTCAATCATAGACTCATGCTCTTAACACCTCAATCAGAGAGAAGCAATGGAGTCAATGATGTGCTCTTGCGTTGTCTCCAGGCTTCCAGACTATTGTGGGAAGCGAGGGAGGAGACTGCTGAGCCTCTGGCGATGATCTTTGCTTTGCATCATCAATAGGGACAGGAGAAGTACCAGAGGATTGGAGGGTTGCAAATGTTGTTCCCTTATTCAAGAAAGGGAGTAGAGATAACCCAAGAAATTATAAACCAGTGACTCTTACTTCAGTGGTGGGCAAGTTGTTTGGAGAAGATCCTGACAAACAGGATTTATGAGCATTTGGAGAGACATAATCTGATTAGGGATAGTCAGCGTGGCTTTGTCAAGGTTAGGTTGTGCCTTATCAGACTGACTGAATTCTTTGAAGATGTAACAAAACACATTGATGAAGGTAGAGCAGTAGATGTAGTGTATATGGATTTCAGTAAGGCATTTGATAAGGTTCCCCATGCAAGGCTTATTCAGAAAGTAAGGAGACATGGGATCCAAGGAGACCTTGTTTTGTGGATCCAGAATTGGCTTGCCCACAGAAGGCAAAGAGTAGTGTAGATGTTTCATATTCTGCATGGAGGTTGGTGACCAGTGGTGTTCTGCAGGGATCTGTTCTGGGACCCCTCCTGTTTGTGATTTTTGTAAATGACCTGGTTGAAAAAGTAGAAGGGTGGGTTAGTAAATTTGCTGATGACAGAAAGATTGGGGGTGTTGTGGATAGTCTGGAGGGTTGTCAAAGGTTACAGCGGGACTTAGATAGGATCAGAACTGGGCAGAGAATTGGTAGATGGAGTTCAACCCAGCTAAGTGTGAGGTGGTTCATTTTGATAGGTCTCATTTGAAGACAGAATATAATATTAATGGTAAAACTCAGTAGTGTGGAGGATCAGTGAGATCTTGGGGACACTCAAAGCTGCTGTGCAGCATGACAGCATGACAGTGGCCTTCATCAACTATGGGACTGAGTTTAAGAGCCGTCAGGTAATGTTACAGCTACATAGGACCTTAGTTAGACCCTACTTGGAATGCTGTGTTCAGTTCTGGTCACCTCACTA
The DNA here is from genome assembly GCF_048418815.1 of Hemitrygon akajei. Lineage (NCBI taxonomy): Eukaryota > Metazoa > Chordata > Chondrichthyes > Myliobatiformes > Dasyatidae > Hemitrygon > Hemitrygon akajei. The sequence goes on along the minus strand of NC_133126.1, from coordinate 64,731,884 downwards.
CAGGAAGGATATGGATACTATAGAGAGAGTGCAGAGGAGATTTACAAGGATGTTGCCTGAATTGGAGAGTGTGCCTTATGAGAGTAAGTTGACTGAACTTGGCCTTTTCTCCCCAGAGTGACGGAGGATGAGAGATGAGAGTGAGGCATTGATTGTATGGATATCCAGAAGCTTTTTTCCCAGGGCTGAAATCACTAATGTGAGGGGGCATAGATTTAAGGTGCTTGGAAGTAGGCACAGAGGGGAATGTCAGGGATAAGTTTATCACACAGAGAGTGGTAGGTGCGTGGAATGCACTGCCAGTGACAGTGGTGGAGGTGGATACAATAGGGTATTTTAAGAGACTCTTAGATGGGTACATGGAGCTTAGAAAAATAGAGGGCAGTGCAGTAGGGTAATTCTAAGCAGTTTCTGGAGTAAGTTACATGGTCAGCACAGCATTGTGGGCCAAAGGGCCTGTAATGTGCTGTAGATTTCTACGTTCTGGACCTCCAGGCTGCACACTCCGCTCAATATTACAGGTCCCTGGACAGAAATCTGTACCAAGAATGCCAAACTTTAAGGAAGTTCTGGTTAAGCGCAGCAGCAAAAATGTCTTTTACTGCTGATCCCTTCCACTTACTAACCTATGTGTACCTACATCTGCACTATCTAACATCCCTAATTGGCTATCTACAAGACTGAGCAGAGATGGCAATATAACATTCCAGAAATTCAATCACATTCTCTTCGCCCCTTCAGTCTTTGATAACTAAAACTATCCGTAGTGGCTTTTGGTAATTATTCTGTGGGCAAGGTGGCAGACTGGTAACTTTCTTTCAGGTTCACAGGCAATAGTTCACATTCCATGCCATGTCAGAAGATTATCAGAATGATCCTGACAACCAGTCTTTTTACTGATCTACAGGAAGGTTTGGGATGGTTTCTATTCAAATAGCTGCAAGGTCCTCACCCCTGTGGCAACCCCCTTCCCACCTGAACTGTCCTTGTGACAGCTTGCCCAACCACTGAAAACAAGAGAAAATCTGCAGATGCTGGAAACACTGTGTGTGTTGCAAGGGTCCAGATGATTTGTGTTCACTCCCCATTCAGCAGGGATGGATGCCTTCCAAAGTTGTGTGTGATTTTTTTCTCTCTTTTTCACTCTGCTTTGCCATGAAGATTGTGGAACTTGATGTCTCTGCCTTAATTCGAATCCCTTCACATCCATTTTCCCAAAAATTTTTCTATTCTGATCTATATAACTAATCATCTACCTCCCAAAAACCAGCCTTCATTACCATTCTATTTTAAACTTTATTAGTGGTTCACTGAAAATCAATCTCTCTCTCTCTCTCCCTCTCCCTTTCTCCTTCTCTCTCCCCCTCTCTCCCTCCCTCCTGCATTTGCATTTCCATCACTTTCATCTACTTCCATCGGGGTGGTCAGATGTGACACAGAGAGCTGGTGTTCATCACTTAGATTCTCTGCAATGACACTGTTACTGGGTAAACTTGATCCCTTCTGTCTGTGAGGGCAACAAGAAGGTGAATCATATAGTTTAACCTGAGCCCAGTGTTTCCTCGCCAGGTATGCATACAAACATAGGTGTCATTTGTCAGAAGCACCACATGAGGTTCTTTCCAGCTGAGAGTGAATCCTGCCTTTTCAGCAGCTCCCTTGCCGTGACTTGATCACCCGGCTGTGGGAGGACTATCTTACTCCAATCAGCAATATTTTGCTGCTGTTTTACACTGTCCTTCATCATGTTAACCTGGTTACAGTGGTCTTTCACACTTCCATATAATGTTACTAAATTAGCTCCAGTGGTTTCTTCCTGTGCACTTTCATTTTCTGTCATGTCATGTTCTCTTTGCCCTGTGATTTGCACACTCATTCCCTTTCTGCTCCGTATTCTCCCCTTTCTGCTGTATCTTTAATTGCTGCTACCTCTGAAGGCAGCTGCACTACTTCTAACAGCTCTTCACTGTGCTTGGTCCCAACCCTTGGGACCTTCTGACATGATCCACGATGATTGTCCCATCTCCTACTGCTCCTTGGAGCTGCCTCCTCTATGTGAGCCATGTAGTCTTCTATGAGGATCAGACACGTTGGCTCTCCCTGTCCTGTCCATGTTATTTCTTCTTTTCCTGAATCTATGAGAGTACCTGCCTTACTTAGTGTGCTTTTCCCCAGGATAGTACCCTCCTTGTTGGGCACACTCCCTCTCTCTGAAGAACCTGATGCTCACTTCTCTCTGCCCTCACTGCGTCACTCTTTGCACTGGTAATGTGCACCATCTCTCCAGTTGTGGACAAGGGTAGAACAGTTGTTGATGACCCTGTGTCCACTAACATATCACGCTGCTGGTCCCCTAAAAAACACATGTGTACATCTGTGGGTGACCAGTACTGGCAATGGAGGCTGCCATCAGCCCCTTGTTTGACCTGGATGGTGTCCTCACCAGTTCTGTGATCTGGTCGGCCATCAAGTCGGACAGAAAGGGCACTGCTGTGGATTCTGTGTGTTTTGGTTAGTTTCTCACTCCTTTCTCTCTTTTCAGGACACTGCCCCCAACCATAGTCTAAGAGGCCACAGCTTTAACGCATCATCTCCTTTATCCTTCTATGTCTATTCTGGGACTCCATTACTAGGTACCGATTGTTGGCACCCAAATCTACATTAACTACAGCCATTTTATGACTCTCCTTCCCCTCCTCTGGTGTTTCTCCACAACCCATGATACTATCATTTGATCCCACTGCTATCCCCAAATCTAAAACTTCCTTGTGGGCTGTGCTCAGGCCTTCCTTCAGCATTTTTAAGAAGACTAGATCATCTCTCTTTGGACTGTCTAACTTTGAGTACACCTCATATGCCAGATCTTTATATCTGCATAATCCATGGCAGGCTCATCAGCTTTCTGAACCACCGACATTATCATTCCCAAATTACTCTCAGCTTCCCCTAGTCGCTGCCTCACTTCCCCCTGAAAGAAGTGAGATCGCTCCTCAATACCACTATTCCCGGTAGTTGCCCATGTACCATCCTGCACTCCTTGGGCCATACTATCTCACATAGTATTGGTGAATTTGTGGAATTTGTTACCACAAGCAGCTGTGGAGGCCAGGATGTTGGGTGTATTTAAGGCAGAGCTTGACAGAGAGAAGGCCATGGAATGGGACTGAGGAGGGGAGAAAGGGATCAGCCATGGTTGAATGGCAGAGCAAACTCGATGGGCCAAATGGCTTATTTCTGCTCTTATGTCTTGTGGTCTTATGGTCTTATACCCGTATTCTTTGAGCATTCTGCCTTTTCTACCTGCATATCTTTTGGGTGCATCTGGTGAACTTCAATCAGTTCCTCAAACTTGTGCCAAAATTCTTAATTCCCACAAGCGACATTAAGTGAGGGTAGCTCAAACAAAATTCTCTGCTTCTCCCCGGGGTTGAGGACTTGTGAATGTAGTAATGAAGGTCAAGGGCTGTCTTAGGTTTTCAGGATTCTCAACCTGATGTTCTCTGACCTCAACAGGTGCCATCCCAATAGAGATACTGGGTATAACCTCTCCCTCAAATTTTTCCATACTAATTCCTATACTGAGCAAAGTATAAAGATGGATAAAAATTAAACAGTACATCATTAACAGCTCAGATTATATACTCTGCAATTTTTCACTTATACAGTATATGTTGCTGAACTCATGATGCCTGTTGTATTCCTTTCCATATAAAGGTCAGTTACCCCAAAGTTTCAAACTTATTCTTAAAACACACAAACACAGTCAAAAACAAATATGCTACTATACAGAATACTCCCTAACACTGTGGACAAATATTTAGGTATTAAATACAGAAACTACTTAACACCATTCTTTTGATGACAGTTGGAAAGTTCCTATGTATATTGCATTAAATAGGAAATCTCAAATAAAAGTAATTAGTAACTTGATATTTATTCATTTGAAAAATATTTAGAGCCATTTTGACTACATTTTAATTACCTTTGTGAATGTGGAGGAAAATGAGACGGGGAAGTTTACCAACCAGCTAACACCAGCAATTCAATCTCTTTCAGTTTAAGCAAGGCACATTGGTAAGACAAATAGCAGAGAGCAGAAGTGTTTTTGAGTAGAGAAATTGGTTTTGGAGAATGTAAATAGGATTATGAATTCCATTTCAGTTGGAAGTTGCACAGTACAGGAAAAGCCTTGTTTGCTGCAAAACTAAATGGTGGGTGAGGCATCTTTGGCAAAAAAAAGGTGCTCCTTTATGATCATCATATTAAAGGCTTCCTGATCAATCTCTATGCCCATTTGGTTACTTTTTAGTAATACGTAAGCTTTTGTGCTTCATCTACAAATTAGCAGCTTTTCTAATCCTTAATGATCATAATACTAAGGTAATAAAGTTGGCATGTGAAATGTATCCTGTCTATACTTCTTGCTGTCTCAGTAAAGCAGCCAGCTAAATCAAATACCCCATCTCCCCGCACATACTGTCTTGTCCCTTCTCCCATGGAATAGAAGTTACAAACACCTGAAAATATGTACCACCAGGCCCAAGGACAGCTTCTATACCACTGTTATCAAACGCTTGAACAGACCTGTTGTATGATAGGACAGAATCTTGACCTCACAATCTACCTCGTTATGATCTTGCACTTTATTGTTTACCTGCACTACCCTTCTTTGTAGCTTTAACACTTTATTCTGCATTGTCACTGTTTTATCTTGTTTTACCTCAATGTACTGTTATGATTTGATTGGTATGAACTGTGTGCAAGACAAGCTTTCCATTGTACCTTGGCACATGTGACAATAATAAACTAATACATCCATTCACAAGTTCTAAATAAAACAGAATTCCTCTTAAAAACCATACCAGCAAGGTTTCAATGCATAGGTAATTTTGCAAATATTATGTTACAGCTATTACTTCCATCACATGTAACAGCTATAAAAGAATTTGAACAATGCACCATGCTGTCCCTCACATTGGATAATCTGCTATCCAGTCATTTAAAAATCAAAATGATTTGGCAACTGGCTCTCCTAGTGCTTATTCACACACCCTCTTTGAAAATAAGCTGTTTTTATTTCCTGTTTTCCAGTGAAATTTTGTAATGTCTTTAAGAATAACAGCAGATTAAAAGAACCTTCAAATATTAATTGAAATAACACCCAATAATCCAGAAAAATTGCCAGTTCAGCACCACTTAAGTACCTCACGTGCCTGATTAATGGTGCTTTACTGGATTACCAGCATTTAGCAAATCATGAAGCATCTATGTTGATAGGTGGACAGATTAATGTTTCAGGTGTTGTGGTATTTCTTCGGAATAAAGCCATACTAATTCTTTAAAAATTACTCAGTTGTCTGGTTAACTCAATTTGTTGCATTTGTATCAACACTCATCCTGGGTTATGCATGATTATGACAACTACTTTCAGTTGAGATTTTGAATTGAATGTACAACTTGAAGAGGCTAGCACATTTTGCTACCAGCAGATCTAATACTACACTGAGCCAACTACTTGTTTATTATTCTTGGTGGAAAAAAGATGTGTTCTGGTAAACAGCAAAAAATTGCAATGTATTGAACATTACAAAACTAGTATGTGTTCAGTTTCATTTAAAAATTGTTTAATATATATTTATTATTATAATTAAAACTAAACTTAATTTTAGTAAATACAATAAGGCAATTGAATAAAGGTTATTTGTTTATTACCAAACTGGAGGTCCCACTGCCAATTTCAGATGCCCAGCATTAATAAAAATAACAGATTCCTTTTTGAAAAGACAAAATTCTTTAACTTAATTACAATGTGTATGTGTCAGCTATTAGTGATACCATTTCAATCAAATTTGGAAGCTTTTGCACAGTAGAAATCTTTAGTGGGAGGAAATTTGGAAGGGATTTAGAAAGGTTAAAACTGTGAAACACAGATTCCATCTGGAATGCATTAACACAGAAGATTTATTAGCTGGAGTGTCTCTGCATAATGTTCCATGGCAAGAAGAGTCCCGCATTTAATTTTCAGCTTGATATCTGTACGAGGAGCAAGGTTGATTTGAAATATCATAAATGACAATCAAGTTTATTCAGAAGTGTAAATATTAAGGACGGGATGACTAATAGTGTTCTTCCATCCATGGAAAGCCAAATTTTAAATCTAGGCTATTGATGGGTTATGGAGGTCACCTTCTTTGTACTGATTGCTCAGGGTAGAAAATAGAAAGTATCAACTGCAACCCTAAAAACAGATAATTGTATTAAACTTCAGCTAAAATTGAGAAAAAAATCTCTAAATATGACAATTTATTTAGTTTAAATATACAGGTAGTGCTAATAGAGTGTTTATCAACCTACAATACAAATACTTACAAAATGTGATAAACCTTACAAAATGTTTAAAAATGAACCGCTCCATTCTTGCCTCAGTTAGGAAATAATATTTTCAGTCATTCTGATCAAAAAAATCCTGTTTATTTCTCTTGCCGAGCCATCTGAACTGATAACCAGCACAACCAGCTATGATTATCGCTGATGTAATAACATTTTAAACTTTTTCATTGCTTAATGATGTTACTTGGATATGTAGGGTTGGATCCTGGTGATTTTGTGACTTAGGGGTTCAGAAGTCAAGAATGAGGCATAAAACTTGTTGCCTACATTTGTTTATTGAGTGTTACAAAACCGAAGGAGGAACAAAAGAAAGAAAAAAACAAAGAGCTGTGGTAATCTTAAGCAAAAACTAGCTGAGAATAATATTCCATTGATAACATTTAACTTATAAAGCAGCCAGATTTAAGTGGCTGACACCTGCTACAGAAAAACTAAGAAGTTTCTAGAAAAATACAGAAGCAGCTATACTCCAAGATTGGACATTTATAGATAAATATATAAAAATACAAGCCTAGGGAAGATTAAACTGTAAGAAAAATAACGATTTTATATTCTAATCCAACAGTAGGCACCATGTTGTTTCATTCAGAAGTATCATTGTCTTGGGAATTGTACAAGATAATCAGATTCAAAGAATACTAATCCAATAAATTCAGTATTTTGGAACTGAATTATATTATGTGAAAAGGATGAGTGAAAGTTAAGAACAGATTTGGATTATGCTGTTGGCAGCTGGTGGAACAAAATAACAATCAGGGGATTTGACTAAAATTGGATCTAATCCAGTATAATAATATCCTTAGGCTAGTAGAAATGGACAGTGGTTAGCAGACTGCAAATTCTGCTGGTTTCTTTAATGGCCTTTGTTTTCATGTATATCTTTTGGGCTGCTGCATCAGAACAGTGCAGATGTAATCATTATTTATTACCTTATATATTGTTGTGGATTTTTGCCACAGAACAACATACATACATCATTCTACATGGTTTTCTTTCACACTGTCAAATCGTGTTGCACATAACATATGTTTAACTAGATTTTTTAAAAACCTGCATTTGAGAATCTTTAATACATTCTCATTCCAATGAAGAAATTAATTTCAAATAGTTATATCATTGTTGGAACTATTTAATATAAAACTGAAATGTATTCTCACTGTTGTTAACTAAAATGTTTGTAATGCACATTTGTTGATACAGGTTGTGATATGGAAACAAACCTAGAGGGTGTGCTGACGTAACATGGAAATCTCAAATCATTCAATTATACAAAATCAATAATGAATTCTGATACAATAATGCAAAATTGTTATTCTTTGTGTAAATTGATGAGATAAAGACTATAATAACAGGTAAAGAGGAAAGGCCAACTTTTGCTTTAGTTTTTCAAATTTGTTTTGTAAAGTCTAAAGAGCATATAGAACTATACTCAAAAAAATAAAGCAGTTTGGATCAGAGGACAAAATTCAAGGGCAGATGTTGAGTATTTTGAACCATTATTCAAATTATACTGTTATGTGTCAATCTCAAAGCTGTGTTCGATCCTGGTCAGAAAATATGTAAATAGCAGCCTTTTTGCATTGTCTTCTCATATTTTTCTATAAAGATACAGCTTTGCCTCAGCAGTTTAAACGTTGTATATTGTCAGTGAGATTATACGAGGGTACTGGTTTCCCTTGCTTTCAGTATTGTAGCTGCCCATAAGCTTCCAAAGCACGGGATAGAACATGAATACATATCTTTAGAATGGCACAATATATTGGCAAATTGGTAAGGGTGATAATTGGTGCATCACAAAAGCAAACTGGATTGTAGGTAGCAGAACATGTCGGTTCCCTTGTGTAAAAATATTGATTTGATGCCAGCTTTGACAAATTGGGCCATAGGAATTCAACTAGAGCCACTTTTTAAACTATGATTGAAAAACCAGGTATTTAGCAACAGGAAGAGCCTGCTTTGATAACTGCTGGAAAACCATATTTATACGGGAAAACATTGAGCATGATAACCTGTCCACAACTACCACTTGCCTGCTTGCGATAAAAAGACTCTCACTGACTATGAGTCATTTGGTGATATAGTAAGGGTTTAAGGTTCTGTGATTACAATGTTTATTCATCCGAGTGAGGAGATTAATTCTGTTATCACTATGCAGAATTTTGTGGCTGGGGCTGAGCTGGAATTTACTGTTACTATTCTATATTTGATGGCCACCAATGTGTCAATTCTAGCACAGCAGGCAGAGAAGCCTTTTAGCCTGCTCTGCCATCCGGTAAGGTTATGATTGACTTTATACTTATTCCTCTTGCTGCCTGATGCCAATAGCACTTGTCAAGGTCCTGATTCATTGTTTTAACCCAAAACCTCGATTATCCAGTTGCCTCCACAGATGTTGCTTGACCTGTTGACTTTCTCCATCAGTTTGTTTTTTTGCTCCCAGTTCTAGTATCTGTAGTCTCTGTCTCCAGCCCTTCATTCCCTTATTACATTGATCTCAAGTTTGAACGTATTTGAACATACATCTGCTGCCCTCGCATAGAGAAGGCACAAAAGTTACAAGTCGGAGTAAAGTCTGGATACAACAGGACTTAACAATGCATGTAGGGTTTGGATCTTGTTTGTCATCAGTAAAGTTATAAGTGATTGGGTTTGGATTTGCTATGGTCTAGTGAGTGTTGAGTTTTAACTTCATACCTGTGCAGATTTTTACTTTCGCATTAGTCGTAAATAGGTTGCCTATTTGTGATATTGTGACAGCTTTCTCACGCTTCGCAGCCAGAGGAAACAACCCTGTTGGAATGGTGTTTATTCCAATGCAGGAATGCTTTATGCTTACAGTTATTTATTGCCTCTTCATTCCATTCAAACCAGTCCTGGTTCTTCTTGGTGGTCAACCAGAAAGATCAGTTTCTTTCCTGAAGGCAGAAGAGAGACTGCATATGTTGGACATCTGAAGCAACACACACACACACAATGCTGGTGGAATTCAGCAGGTCAGGCAGCATCTATAGAGGAAAACGAACAGTTGATGTTTCAGATTTAAACCCTTCATCAGTACCAGAAAGAAGACTGGAGCCAGAATAAAAAGTGTGGGGGGGGGGGGAGGGGGAGGAGTACAAGCTGGAGGGTGATATGTGAATTCAGGTGCGAGGGGGAAGATAGGCAGGTGAGTGAAGAGGAAAGTGGTAATGGTGTGCGAAGCTGGGAAATGATCATTTGGAAAAGGCAAAGGGCTGAAGAAGCTGCAGTCAGATGGGAGAGACAGTAAATGATGGAATAAAGGGAAAGTGGTGGGAAACCAGAGGAAGAGAGATGTGGGCAATGGGCAGGTCTTGAGAGTGGGAAGGGAAAAGAAACAGACTAAAGGGTCATAGGAGTAAGGGACAACAAAAGTGTCAGGGGCTGAAGTAGACAGAGGGGCATGATACCAGAAGTCGGAGAAATTGATGTTCATATTGGAGACTTCCAAAGCGGAACATGAGGTGTTGTTCCACTAATCTGCATCTTCCTTGACATGGCAATAGAGGCGGCTATGGACAGTGTAGGAAATGGAATTAAAATGGCCACTGGAAGATTCCAGCTGTTACAGCATACGAAGTGAAGGTGCTCAATGAAGCAACCCCCTAACCTGCATCAGGTCTCATCTTTGCAGAGGAGATCGCACTCAGAACACCAGATGATACCCACAGATCCAAACGTGAGGTGCTGCCTCAACTGGAAGGACTGAATGTTGGCGAGGAAGAAGTTGCAGGGCGGGTGTAACACTTAGTGTGGATGCATGGATAAGTGCCTGGAGGGGGATGCATAGGGAGGACCAATCGGACAAGGGAGTTGCAAAGAGATCAGTGGAAAGTATTACCCTGTGGAAAGTGGACAGAGGAGGGGAGGGGAAGATGCACCAGGGGGTCGATCCCACTGAAGATGTCAGGGGAGATTCATAGGGTGGTAGATGAGGAAAAGTAGATGTTATGTCAGTAGGTGGGGATGCAGTAGCCATGTATTATTCCATAGTCTCCTGTTCTCTTCTATCAGATTCTATCTTCTTTAACCCTTTTGCCTCTTTCATCGATCACCTCCCAATTACATCTTTCCCCCCTCCCCATCTAAGTGCCTTCGCCCGTCACCCACCAGCCCACACGCTTCGTCTTCCCTTTGTTATGGTCCTTTCTTTCCAAATACTGATGAAGGGTCTCAGATCGAAAAGCTGATTGTTCATTCCCCACCATAGATGCTGCCTGATCTTCTGAGTTCTACCAGCATTTTGTGTGTTTTATTCTGTTTCTTTTCTGCTGGGATATGAACTTTTTACTTTCCAAGGATTGAGTAAAAGTCTTCTTTAGCCTCATTTGTAGCTTGTATGATTTGGAAGGTGGGGGGGGGGGGGGGTAAGTCAGTGAGACCCCCGACTCACTCATTCATTACACCAGTGCTTACTCAATGAAGATGATGTTTTTCTCAGCCTCCACATGAAGGTGAGCTAGCTCATTGTTGTTTGACCTCTCTTCTGTGCCCATTATGTCTCACTTGAGTTAGTGATATTGAGATTCACATCAAGACAGCTACAGTAGCACAGAATCAGTTTGTCACTGCGGAACTGTCCAACAACACCTTTCTCAGATGTGGGGACCAAAAGTGCTCACAGTACTCTAAATGCAGTCTGACAATTGCCTTCTAAAACCTCATTATTACAACTTTGCTTTTATATTCTAGTCCTCTTGAAATGAATGCTAACGTTGCCTTCTTTACTACTCACTCAAGCTGCAAGTTAACTATGAGGGAATCCTGCACTCGAACAAGTATCATCTATACTGATCCTGCTTCCTGCTCACCAGTACTGGTCTGTATCTGTTTTGTGGTTGCTATGACAAAAATGATCAGTCCTCTCTCCTTCAATTCGATGAACTGATGAACTTAGGCTTTTCCCTGCTGGACCACTGTGGCTGGTGGCTGCTATTGGTTCTGCTGATGTTTCCCTGGAAGACAGAGGAAAAAATGAACCTCCCACCCTTCTTTAATAGAGTAGTCACATGGAGAATGATTGCTGCTTTATGATTTTGAAGCACTCTTTTTGGCCTTGTTCTACGTACCAAATTAACTAACTACTTGAAATTCTGCTCAAACTTTAAAAACATTAGAAACTAATTGTCAGTAATTAAAGGATTATTCCAAACCCCCTTTTCAAATTTCAGAGTAATCAGGCTAATGCCTCTGGAAAATAGATAGAGGGATTTGACATGAACATATTAAATATTTATGTAATAATCTCAAAGAAATTTTATGAAGTGAAACATAATAAACATTTGAAGCTTAATTTAAAAAAAACTTAACATGTAAAAATGTTGCTGCTATTAATTTTCCTTTTCTCTCAAAGTGGTTGTTGAATGATGTTATAACATTGTGAATTTGATTGATAATTGATGTATGGCATGGATTTAAAGAGCAGTGAAGCTGAAAACCCTTGAATTTTTCATGAAACGGCTTAATGTTGAAATAGGAGACTTAACAATCTCTCTGGATGAGTGAGCTATGTATCAAATCGTCTTCCTCATCTGTAATTATCTGGCATGTGATTCTATTGCAATTTCAGACAATTGAGAAGGGCACATTCATAGATGATGCCTGTGCTGCAGTCTACAGATCTTTCTAAAGTTATAAATAACTGCACTAAAGAGTTGCAATTTCAATAGCCCTATCAGTTCTAAAAATGAATCATTGAGAGTATTTTTACAACAAACAAATGTTTAAAGCTATCCTCCACAGCAAAAATGTTCTCACCAGGGAATACTAAGAACAATATCCGTGCACTGGTAGAAAATTGGTGCAATAATGTCACTGGCTCATTATATTACCTGCCTGAATGTTAGCTGTGTTGGCACTAATTGAATTAAATATTCAATGAGATAGACACAGGCACCCAATGCAATACCACCTTCTGATTTCACCGTCCTGTCTCATCCACAAACCGCTGAATTCCCTATGTCTCCAGAAGTACAATACAACAGAAACGCAAGAGATTCTGCAGCAGGACGAACTTTGCATGGGAAATAATTTTAAAACTCAGCAGGTACTCTCAGCAACCTCTTTGGAAAGAGAAGCAGGTACTATTTCAAATTAGGGACCCAGTCTGCAACCCTTTATCAGAACTAGAAAGGAGAGAAAGATGCATATTGATTTTCCATAGGAGAGAGGGTTTGTGGGGTGGTGGGTTGGGATCGAAAACAAAGAGAATGTCTGTGATAGAACAAGTCAGAATGGCTTAATGTTGGCAGTTAACAGCACATTAAACAATCTTCATGATGTTTTGCCAAAGATACAGTAGTGGAATCTGCCCAATAGACCGGATAATTTTGAAAACGCCGGTTTCGCATGAAAATGATAGGCGTCCACACTATGCATTTTTGAAAATATCTCTATCCACACTGAAACGGAGATTTTGGCAAATTTCCTCCTCCTCTGCATGTGCAGGACACATCGACCGAAAACAAATGACATGTTTGGTGTCAAATCTTGCCGTTGAAGTGCGCGTTTGTGTAGTTACAGACTAGAAAAACTTAAAACGACAGACCGCTGTTGGCTGTTGCACAGGAGAACTTAAAACTAAAAAAAAAACAAATACTGGAGCATACGGAGGCAACCGACAGGGAGTTCACGGACAGATTGACCCGGCTGACGACGAACATTGAAAAACTGACTAACTCTGTTGCATTAATAAAGCACCTTGTTAAATGTATAAAACATGTCTGCATCAGTGTTACCTTGTATTTCCATACAATGTTACATTAGGCTGTTACACATCTATTGTCAGAGAAGTACTTGTATAAATAGGTAAACCACCTTCATACGAGCAAGGACAGAAAACAGGGCAAAGTGAGTACAGTATACTTATTTAATCAGTAAGTTATGGGTCAAAGTATTTGGTGAGTACATTTCTAACTCTTCTAGCTTCAGTCTCATTGCCGTCTGTTCTGAAATTGTTAGGTTGCGTTCAAGAAAACAATGAAATAGCGCGCTGCCGTCTGACAGCGTTTTCAGAAGTCTCCGGTTATGCCGTCCACACTGATCTGCCCGAGCAGCATTTTCAAAAGTATCCACCTTGGAAAGTGTTTTTGAAAAGCTCTGGTTTTGGGAGACAAAAAACGCCGTTTTAGTGTGGACGGAGGGTAAAAACAAAGAGAAAAAGCTTTGGTCACGGATTTATCCGGCGTAGTGTGGATGTAGCCTTAGACAAGTAGGATAAAAGGAAACTGAGCTAATGCTACTTAAAAATAGAAAATGGAAAATGCTGGAAAACTAAACAGGTTAGGCAGCATCTGTGGAAAGAGAAACAATTAACCTGTTAGATGGGGGACCTCTTTAGAACTGAGAAAGAGAAAATCAAGTTAGTCTAGGTAGTGGTGAATTTCTCTCCTAGAGTGAAGTCTGGTGGAATAAGATTAAGCTTCTATGACTGTAATTTGTTGTTGATGTGGTTTTGGCAGACTGCAACATGACAGACGGTACACAGAGAAGAAAAAAGGGTGGCAGGCAAAAGTAGTTTTATACAGACAGGAGTAAAGAGCATGTTATCTCAAGTTAGGGGATTTGATATTGAGTCCAGAAGGCTGCAGTGTGCCAGATGGAAAATGAGGTATTGGTCCCCAAGCTTGTGTTTAATGCCATTGTAACATTGCAGATTTTCAAAACTTATCATGGAAATACAACTCACAGCAGGTAGATAGCTGAAAAGATTTGCACATGGACTTTTTAAAAAAGATGTTCCAAAAACAATTTGCATTTATGCAATACTCAGAATACTAAAATGAAGGTATTGTCTAGTTTCTATTGTCATGTAAATTACAGTTTAGCAAGGTCATGATGAACAATTTATCTGGTTTAGATGGTTTTGGTTGAAAAGGAGTGCAAAAGACTGCAGAAAATTTGCTCTTGAAATAGTGATATGAGATATTTACACATTTATCTAAAGGACATTTAACATTGAAGCACTCTCTCAGAACACTAATGATGCGTAACCTTAGATTTATTGCTCAGATGAGAACTTGAACTCATAACCTGAGGGCAAAAGTACTATCATAAAGTGAAGCCGATACTTTGCAGGTTTTCCTGCATTCAGTTTTTCCCATTTTCAGTCCTGTCTATTGTACTGAAAATAACTTGGGCAACCTGTTTCCAGACATGCAGTGCCTATAAAAAGTATACAACCCCCTTGGAAGTTTTTCTGTTTTACAACATTCAATCACAGTAGATCTAATTTGGCTTTTTTGATTGATCAACAGAAAAGACTCTTTCATGACAAAATGAAAACACATTTCTATAAATTGATCTACATTTATTGCAATTATTAAATACTAAATAATAGATTGCATAATTACTCATCCCCTTAAAGTCAGAATTTAGTAGATGCACCTTTCCAACAATTACAGCCTTGAGTCTGGGTGGATATGTCTCTAACAGCTTTGCACATCTGGACACTGCAATTTTTCCCCATTCTTCATTACAAAACTGCTCAAGCTCTGTCAGATTGCCTGGGGATCGTGGGTGAACCTTCTTCAAGTCCAGCCACAGATTCTCAATTAGATTGAGGCCTGGATACTGACTTGGCCACTCCAGGACATTAACTTTGTTGATTTTAAACCATTCCTGTGTAGCTTTGGCTTGATGCTTGGGATGTTGCTGGAAAACAAGTCTTCTCCCAAGTTACAGTTGACTTGCAGATTACATCAGGTTTTCCTCCAGGATTTCCCTGTAATTTGCTGCATTCATTTTACCCTCCACCTTCACAAGCCTTCCAGGGCATGCAGCAGTGAAACATCCCCACAGTATATGATGCAGCCACCACCATGCTTCACACTGTGTGTTTTTGAAATTGTGCAGTGTTTGTCTGATGGACAAAAAGCTCAATTTTGGTTTAATCAGACCATAGAACCTTCTTCCAACTATCTTCAGAGTCTGCCACATGCCTTCTGGCAAAGTCTAGCTGAGATTTCATGAGGCTTTTTTTGAACAGTGGTTTTCTTTTTGCCACTCTCCCATAAAGCTGCAACTGGTAAAACACCCAGGTAGCAGTTGTTGTATGTGCAGTCTCTCCCATCTCAACCACTGAAGCTTGTAAACTCCTCCAAAGTTGTCAGGGATCTCCTGGTGGCCTCCCTCACTAGTCTCTTTCTTGCACAGTTGCTCAGTTTTTGAGGACGGCCTGCTCTAGGCAGATTTACAGTCATGTCTTATTCTTTCCATTTCTTGATGATTGACTTAATTGTACTCCAAGGGATATTCAGTGACTTGGAAATTTTCTTCTATCCATTTCCTGACTTGTACTTTTCAATAACCTCTTCACAGAGTTGCTGGGAGTGTTCTTTTGGCTTGCTTGTGTAGCTTTTACTAGAATACTGACTCACCTGCAGTTGGACCTTCTAGCTACAGGTGTATTTTTACTACATCAATTAAAACACCTTGACTGCACACAGGTGATCTCCATTTAACTAATTATGTGACTTCTGAAGCCAATCGGCTGCACCAGTGATGGTTTGGTGTGTTCTACTAAAGGGGGTGAATACTTATGCAATCAATTATTTTGTGTTTTATATTTCTAATTAATTTAAATTACTTGGTAGAAATTTGTTGTCACGAAAGGGTCTTTTCTTTTGATCAGTGTCAAAAAAGCCACATTAAATCCACTGTGATTCAATGTTGTAAAACAATAAAACATGAAAAATTCCAAGGGGGAGTGAATACTTTTTTTTAGGCACTGTACATGAGTAATGTTTTCTAAGTTGCCACAATTGACGTTGGCTTAATACTCATTCAGTTGTTTAGTGCCCTGATTTCTGGCAGCTTTGTATAAACTAATTCATAAGCATTGTCAATTGATAGTGCATTGTCCGAATATAAGCCTAATATTGTATGTTATTGAAGTAGAATATATAATCAAAATAAACTGTAACTTGACTTTCAACTTTGCTTACTTCTTCCAAGTCAAAGGTGTAGTTACAGGCCCTTGTATGGATATGTAGAACAGTCAATTAGTTTAGTCATAATCAGACCCTCTTCTTAAACTTGTTTTCTGCAACATTAATAACTGCATTATCATTGCTTCCAATACTTCACAGAAAAAATTCATTATCCTTGTTGCCAATTTCCACACGATGCTCACTTTGTCATGGTCCATAGCAGACTCTTCCTTTCTCTTTCTTGATCTTTCAGCTTCTCTCTCCACATAGTACTTTCCCATGCAAACATGGGTAATTTAACACCCTCCTTTTATCTCTTCTCTTCCGATTTACGGGGACCCAAGCATTTCTATATAGTGATTCAGTGTTTCACTCGCACCTCTTCTAATCAAAATATTGCATTTTGTGCTTAAGATGTGGTCCCCTCTGCACTGGGAAAACTAGATGGAGATTGGTGACCATTTTGCAGAACAACCCCATTTAGCTTGCAAGAGTGGCCTGACCTTCCTGTCTTCCGGCAGTTTAATTCTCCATCCAGCTCCCACCCTAACCTCTCTGTTGCACCAAAGTGGCTGGTTTAAACTAAAGAAACAACACTCATTTTCCATCTTAGCATTTTACAGCCATCAGGATTTAATATTGTATTTAACAGTGTTAGAAAAACACCTCTTTATTTTCTTCACCCCAGTGGCAGCACCTATTTCAGGCAACCTGTTTATATTTCAAACAAGAGAAAATCTGTAGATGCTGGAAATTCTCCAGCATTTTGTTTATGTTACCTGTTTATATGTTTTCTCTTTTCTCTAATTACAGCTTTGGTCTACATGCTATCAAAAACATTCCATCTATTCTCTCCGCCTTCCGGTCACTGCAACTTTAAACACATTTTATTTCCTCACTGTTCTAGTTCTGATGAAATGTTCTCGACTTGAAATGTTGACCTAGTTTCTCTCTTCATGGATTTCAATGAGTGTTTCCAGCATGTTCTATTTTAAAACATTAGTACTCACCTAAATTTTTATTCAATTATTAATGAGAGTTTAAAAACTCACAAAGTTGTTACTTGTCTTTTGGGTATCTAACATGGTTTGGTGTCTTGATAAGACATAAATAGCTAATTTATTTTCAAATTATAGGAGGAGATTTTCCATTTCTGTGCTTTTTATCTATTTTGAAGTTTTTAATACTGTATTTGTGTGGAGTATCACAGTTGTGTAGAGGAAAAATAAAAAAATCTTAACAATGTGTCTATTTCCTTGATGTGCTTCTATTTCTGCATAGGATTTACTCCAAATAATGTATGAGAGAAGTTAGGGCCAGAGGGCAATGAGCTCTTTCAAGAATGGCTTGATGTACCTAGGGGTAAGTTATAATGTTGCTGGCAGATTTGAACAATATCACTAAGACGAGAAGATCTGCAGATGCTGGAGATTCAAAGCAACACACACAAACTGCTGGAGGGTCTCAGCAGGCCAGGCAGCATCTAAGAGTAAACAGTCAACGTTTTGGGCCAAGACCCTTCATCAGGACTGGAAGGAAAGAGAAGTCAGAGTAAGAAGGTGGGAGGAGGGGAGGAAGAAGTACAAGGTGGTAGGTGATAGATGAAACTGGGAGTGGGGAGTGTTGAAGGGAAGAGCTGGGAAGTTGATTGGTGAAGAAATAAAGGGCTGGAGAATGGGGAATCGATAGACGAGGATAGAAGACCATGGAAGAAAGGGAAGAGGGAGGAGGACCAGAGGGAGATGATGGGCAAGTAAAGAGATAAGGTGAGAGAGGGAAACAGGAAAGGGGAATGGTAAAGGAAATGAGGGGAGGCAATTACCAGAAGTTTGACCAACGTGATCAGGTTGGAGGCTACCCAGACAGTATATAAAGTGTTGCCCTCCAGCCTGAGTGTGGCCTCATTGAGACTGTAGAGGAGGGCATGGACTGATTTGTCAAAATGGGAATGGGAAGTAGAATTGAATAGTGGCCACTGGAAGATCCCACTTTTTCTGGCAGATGGAAAGGTTTTTGGTGAAGCAATCTCCCAATCTATGTTAGGTGTCACCAATATGAATCGTATTATGTTTCCTACTACTTGTGGGGTTGCCCAGGTGTATTTGTACCTTAGTAGGTAAATTTCCATTTTCCAGTTTGGCTTGGACAAATACTATTTTTGATTACTTTTTAAAATAATGCAAACTTTTCTGGTAAAGCAATGGCTCAGAGCAAGATGGGTATGGCTCAGATACTTATTCAAAATTAAGGAGCAGCAGAAATTTTGATTTAGCATGATCAGCATACTGAAGGCAGACTTCTTAAACATATGGGCCTAGATCAGAACAAGTAGCAAATTCCAGACCTCTGTTAATGAGAGTAATGGGAAACTGTGTGAATATCAATTATGGTGACATCCATGTCAAATTACACTGCTCTGGAATGTCACTTTGGCATTTCCAGAAATGAACTGCACTCATGCTGATAATGAGCTTTTTTTGTGTAAAACATGTGTGAATGTCATTATTCCCATGCAATATTTATTTGCCATTTTCTCTGCAGCATGGTCACCCTGAGAAACAGAACATGATTCAAAACCATCAGGCTAACCCCACAGACTTAGCGCTGTATGTTTTTCTGAAGTTATCTGTTGTTTCCCTTTGTGTGCTGCACAATAGTGTGGCAAGTGGAGGAAGTGTGCAAAGCTCATTCACTGGAGCTCAACAGCTTGGGCTTGGGTCCATGATACAAAGTTCATTAACCTGCTGTACAATTGTCAATCCTGTGGCATCATTGGACTTTGCAGCTGTGGAGACTGAGTTCAATCATACTTAAAGACTGAAAGGGCATGCAGCAGTGGAAGACTTATGTTTGACAGTCAAATGTCATTCGAACAATGAAAGAGTTCTTTTCTTATCATGATAACTTTGTTCCTTAATTACATAGCAATCCAAATCAAATTCTTCTTTAAGTTAGTTAATATGGTGTGCAGATCATATATACTAACTGTTACATCTAATGCTAGTTTAGGGTTGCTGATAGCTACAAACCTGTGTTCCGTAAGCACCTTGTTTCAGTTCACTTTAGAGAGGTGATGTGTTTTCTTCATGCTGCAAGTTTTAAAAAGTATCTTTTTTTTAAATTCAATCATTTTCTGTGATCTGGACTTTTCTGGTAAAGACAGTATTTATTGCCTGTTCTTAACTGTCCGTGAGAAGATAGTTGTGAGCCACTTTCTTGAACTACTTCATTTCTTTCAATTAATGCTATTGGAGAGGAAGTTTCAGGGTGTAGAACTCATGATAATAAAGGAAGGGTGATATATTTACAATTCAGTGTGCTATGTGATGAGAATAGGCACCAGATTCCCATACCCTTCTTGGTTCTAAAAATCATGGATTTGGGAGGTGTTGTTGAGTCAACTATGTAAGTAACTGGGGCCCGTTTTGCAGTTAAGACCCTTGAGTGGACCTCTCATACAATAAAGATGAACTTTTGATCTCTCAATCTATTTTATTGTGTCCTTGCATTTGATTTGCCTACCAGAACCACACTTACTTTATAAGTATAACACTATATTTTGCATTGGCTGTCATTTCTTTTGTAGTGCTTTGATGTACCTATGTCTGAAATGATCTAGCTGAATGGCATGCAAACAAATGCTTTTCACTGTATCTTGGTACATGTGACAATCATCAAGCAATTGTCTTTACAAGATGGCGTGCTCTGCTGCCATAGTGTTCGGTTGGTTGAAGGAATGAATGTTCAGGGTCATGGAATGTACCAATGTACCAATCAAGTAGGTCCCTCAGTCCTTCAGGGCTGTGAACCTACACACATCAGTAAGTAAAGTATATTGAATTATATTCCTTGAATTTTGTAGAAGGACAAAGACTTTGGTGTGTCAGGAGGTGAGTCAATGACAACAGGATACCAACTGCTTATTTGCCCTTGTAATTGTGGTATATATTTGTCTGGTCCAGTAGATCTCCTG